>NC_141158.1:96932352-97533781 GCF_053477565.2 Lygodium microphyllum
GAGTGGGGAGAGAGGGTCTTTCAATGTCTTGTTTTAAGAGTTTTTTATTTTCTATCTTTGAATTTGATTGTAATGAGATGAGTTAGGTGCAAATGTAGAGGAAAAGAGAGAAAGACATAGAGAAATGAAGAGAGGGAAATGAAAAGAGAGAAGAAGTAAGAGTGGGGAGGGAAGATGAGGGAGAGAAAGAAACATTGAGAGAGAGGGGGAGAGAGAGAGAGAAACAAAGAAGGATAAAGGGAGGCAAATAAAAAAAGAGAAAGAGAGGGAGAATTTGAAAGGTGGGAAGAGAAATAAAGAAGGAGGAATGGAGGTAAATAAAAAAAGGGAAAAGAGAGAGAAAAAGAGGGGCAGGGAGAGAAATAAAAATGGATATAGATAAAGACAAAGAGATATGGAGAGAAAAGGAATGGATAAAGAGAGATGGAAGGTGGCAAACAAACAAAGGGAAAGGAAGAGAAAGAGGAGTAGAGATTAAAATGAAGGAAGATCATCAATGAGGGGAAAAAAAACTTGTTGTTTTCTGTAACGTAGACCAAATGGAGAACGATGATGTTCGTAATGTCCAAGATTGCGAGGTGTATCTTAATCAACATTTCCCATGTCCTTGCTCTCAATGTAGGCTGGCAATCAGACGAAAGCATCATTTGTCCATAGAACACGTAATGACGCTTCAGCAAGTTTCAATCGCAAGTTTCAATCGAAGAACATTGATCAGGTGATCTCAGACTTTGAGAAAATGATAAGAAAAGTGTGTATCCATCATGCTTTACATTTGCAAAGTAAGTGACTATCATATACAAAAATATTAGACGTGCCCATAAAATTTGTACAGGGAGGTGATGCCTCATCCCAAGGAATACACCTATTGTGGCCAGTTAGAAGAGTTTGTGGGCATGCGATGGATGGAGTGCTTGAGCCGATACACCAATAGGAGGGCACAATTCAGTCTACATCCTTGATACCAAAGGAGGCAGTCAGTCTTTTGGACCTTTCTCCAATTGTGGAGCTTGAGATAGAGGCAATGATCAATGTATTGATACCCATGGATGCCGAGTCATATGATCCACTGAGAGAGGAAGCATCCATACCATTATATGATGGGTACCGAGTATCTTGCTTGAAGATGCTACTTGCACTTCTAAGTGTATAGGCAAAGTAAAGTGGTGCCATACGAATGTGATCGAGTTGTTTAGGTACATTCTATGCTCCATTTATTTTTTTGACTCCATTATAAAAAACACTTATTGTGCTTTTTCAAGGCATCTTCTAATTTTTTTTTAGGTCACTAAAGTATCATATAGTACCAGTGGAAACACGACAAGAAAGCCATAGGTAATTGACAAGACCTTTAGCTAAGCCATGTGAAGAATTCACATGGTAGTTATCAAATCTTGATGCTTAAAATCATCTGATGAAAATTAACTTTAGGCAAATAATATGTGGAAGAAATACCAAACAACTCAAAATAGATATGCAAGAACAAGACAAAATTCTAAATAGATATGAGAATTGACTTTAGGTAAATAGCTATCTGGAAAGCAAGACCAAAAAACTCAAAATAGACCAACATACAATGATATGAGAGATTTCTCAAATGAGCCACAAGAAACTTGTATTTATAGATCTTCTTATCTTGTATCGAATATACCTTGATTGCACAAAAATATATTATGGGACTACCTACATAGGTACTCAAAATGTCATAAAAAGGATCTTTTTGAGTAGGTATAGCAAGATTGCATAATCCCATTTCTTTATTCACAAAGTATTGGACCCATGCCATTAGGTTGCTAGCACCTACCTGGGTCATAGAACTGGGAGTGGAGATGGCGGTGGTGGTAGCAGGCGTCGGGAGGGTAGGAATGGGGGTGATCAGAGCCTTGCCCTTGCCTTCTTGCACTGCAGGTGGCATGAACTCAAGTACATAGGCACTTGAGCTCAACCCTTTGTTTTTGATGGGGCTTGGGGGTTCTGGCTCATCGTTACCTAGACTGCTACTTAATGGACCTGCGCGTGGCAAGGGCCATGTCTTCCTCCTCTTTTTTCCTTAGCTCCTCCTCATCCTCTTCCTCCTTTTTCTTCCTTTTCTCCTCAGCCTTTTTGGACTCCCTGCGGGTCTTTTGCAAGTCTGCCTTTTCTTGTTTCTTCCTCTCCTCCTCCTGTTGTGATCATGCAGTTTTGTTCTTTGTCTTCCTAGCCTCTTCCCGACTAGTTTGCTCTTCTTGTTCCTTGCCTTCTTCTTCTTCATTCAGTGTCCTTTCATTGGACTATGCCTCCCTTTCTTGGTGAGGTGGCAACCTACTTGGTGTTTCATCCACCCCTTCTCCTCCTTCTTCATGCTCCTGTCCCAAGGCTTCCTTGATGATTGCAGTGAGGACCCCACCAAATCCAATGGTTGCAGCCTTTGAAGACGAAGGTTTCCTTTTAGCTTTAGTGGTGGGAGATTCTCCTCCAGCAAGCTACCCTCTTGTTGCCAAGGCTTTTGCTGAGGTCTCAATGGTCTTCCTCACGAACCTATTGAGGTTCACCTCATCCAATGACCTTGCTGCGAAACTCTCTAGCAGGGGGCGTTGATGCAGCTCATTATGGAGTTTTATCTTTGGCTAGGAAATAGCACTGTCGTGATGTTATGAGGACAGAGTGTGAAAAAGTATGGAATACATCATCATCTGACTTCTTTATTGATCTAGAGAGTCAATGTGATCTGAGCCATTAGTACTAGTGTGAGTCGCATAGATTATCCAAAAATACTAGATTTTTCGATAATTTTAGTCTATTTTTTATATTATTTATTATAAAAATCCAAAAAAGTTAGAAAAAGCTTCTAGATTAGGATGGCATGCAAAAAGCTAGTTGCTTTTTCAACCAAGTAAGGGATTTTCACAAAAAAGACAGATTGACGAAATCGCGCGCGTCGCGATTGTTGTGAATAGGCTGAAAACTGCAGATTAAAGTGAAAGAAGAAAAATGAGTGATCTGGGAGATCCATGAGTAGGTATCCTGCGGTTTTACCCCCTTTCGGATCCAACGGAGCCATCAGAATTGGGTTCCGAGCAGCAGAAAAGGAGCTGTAATTTTTACGCACATTTTGTTCTACAAAGAAGCTCCAGGAGATCTAATGCCTGGAGATTGCTTCCAAGTAGTGTGAAGATTCCAGGTTCTTTCAATACATATTAATTCAATTCATTGTGTTTTGTCTTTGTTGTGTTTACCACTTGGGTATTCTCTATCTTCTCTTCCATCTCCTATCTCTACTTCCTTCTACTTCTGATCCCTAGTGGATTTGACATTTCGACAAAAACCCCTCCGACATTGGTGAACTCGATGTGAAAGGTCGTCAGAAGAAGGAAAGACAAGATGGGAGAATATTTGAATACATTCTCCAGTGATGTTTTGCAACAGTTGGTGCAAAATATGAATATGCTTATGCAGGTACAACAACAACAATAGGTGATGCAAGCTTCAGCTCAAACAGAAAGTGTTGTGATGAATGCTTTGCAAGCAGTTGAGCGTGAGGTGAAGTTATTCAATGGCAGGAATGTATCTGCATATATACATACCTATGCTCAGAAGATGGAATTATTTGGAGTGGCTCAATCTACATGGAGCCCGTATTTTGTAGGTGTTACTGTTCATGAATTGAAAGCACAGATTACTGAATTATACTTGCAGGATGCAAACTGGGTAGCCTTCAAGAAGACACTCAGGGAAGAATTTTACATTGAAGATACCAGTTTGATTACGCGCAAGACTTTTCAGGAGTGGGTTATACAACCCAATAAGGGTCTTGTGGCTACAGAATTGTTAAGAGAATTTGAAAGTCGATTTGAACAGTTGGATCTTGCAAAACAGCAAGCTCTTGCAAGTTAGAAAATTGAATTGTTTCTACATGCAGCTGATCCTGAGCTTCAAGAGAAGCTTGATGATTTGTTGGAGGATCAGACTACAAATCATCAAGCTTCAAGAGAAGCTTGATGATTTTTTGGAGGATCAGACTACAGAGACATGTTTGAAAACAGAGTGGAGACATGTCAAGGAAACTGTTACTGCACTTGTGAAGAAGCATAGAAGAAGAGAAAGATTGCATGTCTCTAGCTTGCCCACTATTACGGGTAAGACAGTTGATGTATCTAGTAAGCCACCTACTTCTATGGCTAACCCTATGGCTGTACCTGCTATTGTTCCCTCTGTTAGGGAAGATGTCTTAGATGAATTGGTCAAAGGCATGCAGGATCTTCAATTGAAGGTTGCAAAATCGGACGAAAAAGAACAAGAGGAAAGGGGACGGGCAGCAGCCCCTAAGCCTGGAAAAAGATGTATGTGGTGTGATAGTTTGCAGCACGAGAGAAAGGATTGTGCTGCCTATCAGGAGGCCTTGGCATGACAACTTATCTTTTGGAAAGATGGCAAGATCCATGCACAAGAAACGGGATTGCCTCTTGCTTTGAATTTTGGAAAGGGAGGTATGTAGAAGTTGTTGGAAGACTTGGCTGTCTGAAATGCTTATGCGGCAGTGCATGCTTCTACTTTTGGTTTACAATTGGATAGAATGCATGGCCAAGTGATGGTTGGTCCAAAGGCTAAAATATGGACACATGCTTTACATGCAGCTGAAAAGAGAAAGGTCACTGATAGTGAAATGTCTCATGCAGGGCAAGAAATTCGTGGCATAACTGGTTGGGAATCGCCGATAGATGCATATTCATTGTATGCATATTTAGCAAAGGTACAAAACATGAATGTAGCAAAAAACTCAGTGGCATACATGACAAATTCTATGAATAGGGTACTCATGGATTTTATACCACAATTGACTATGCCCTTCTTGGATGATGTTCCAATCAAAGGGTGTGCAATGGATGAAAAGAATGAAGAGATGGATGCTCATGGATGTAGACAGTTTGTTGCAGACCATATTGTGGATTGTGAGAGGATTTTGATACGTCTAGAAGAGGTGCATTTAACTCTTTTTGGACAAAAGTCTGTCTTTGGAATTGAAGAGGTTTTGATTTTTGGGCATATGTGTGGGCATTATGGGCGAAGGCCATCACTAGCAAAAATAGATGATAGAATGCGAGATGTATGCATGAATGTATCAAAGGTGCGTAGATTCTTGGGTGCATGTGTGTTCTATTTGATATGGATTCCTCACTTTGCACATGTAGCCGATGCTCTTTATCAGCTTCTAAGGAAAGGCCAAAAATTTCATTGGCAAAGGAAGCATCAGAAAGCAATGAAGAAATTGAAGCAACTCTTAAAATCTACTCCTACATTGAGAAAGGCTGACTATTCACATGGAAAGCCTATCATTATTAATGTTGATACAAGCCCAATCGGGATTGGATGGGAAATTGGGCAAGATGATGAGGAAGGAAAAATATATGCAATTCGCTTTGGTGCTAAAGTATTGACTGAACGACAGAGAAGATATCCACAGGTTAAAAGAGAATTATGGGGAATTGTGACAACCCTTAAATGTGATAAGGAGTATTTTATGGGTGCTCATGTAGTCATTGAGAGTGATTGTTTACCGGTATTGGGTATGATTACTAGTTGTGCTACCCCAGACATTGCGATGCTCCGGTGGATTGCATACATCAAATCTTTGAACCCTGAATTTCAGCATATTGCAGTAAGTGATAACCCAGTGGCAGACATGTTATCTCGAGCACGCTTTGAGAATGAAAATGGGATGATGGATGAGGAGGAAGAAGATGGCTTTCTTATGGCTGAAAATGATGTTGCAAGAGTTAATTTAGCAATGCAAGGTGTTGCTAAAGCATTAATAGAAGCTTGGACAACAAAGAGAAGACACTTTAGATGTTTTGCATCTTGTGTAGAAGTGTTTCTGGAAGATAAATATATAGGAGAGTGGCTGAGAATTGATCAATATCTCAGTACATTAATAAAGAGAAATGAATGGTCAAATGAGGAGTTTAAGAAGATCAAGAGGAAAGCCTATCGATTTTTCTTAAAAGATGGATACATACAGAAACATGTTAAAAAGAAACAAGATATGCCATTGCAAATTTTGGGTGACATAGCTTCACAATTAAAAGTAATGCAAGAATTTCATGAAAGATTGTGGGTTGGTCATAGAGGTGTTTGGGGTACTTTTACAAAGATCAAAGAAAGATATTGGTGGCAGGGTATGTATAAGGATGTTGCTCACTTTATGGAAACATGTACGACATGGGGTACTTTTACAAAGATCAAAGAAGGATATTGGTGGTAGGGTATGTATAAGGATGTTGCTCACTTTGTGGAAACATGTACGACATGTCAAATGTATTAAACTGTGAGACATCGGGATGGATTGCAACCCACATATCCATTGTCTCTTCATTTTAAGTGGGTGGTGGATTTGGTCACAATGCCTACAGGTCTTTGGCAAATGAGGTATCTTGTACTTGCTCATGAAGACTCGACTAATCAAGTGGAAGGGAAAGCTTTACGTACTAAGACAACAAATGATGTGTGTACTTTTCTCTTAGAAGATATCTTTTGTCGGTTATGGCTGTGTGGGAAAAATTATAGCAGATAGGGATGAGTTGGATGCAGATGAAGCTCATGATTTCTTTGCACGATTGGGGATAAAGCTTACTTTAACATCAGCCTATAACCCTGAAGGAAATGGAAAAAGTGAAAGAAGTCATCCACCTATTGTGAAGGCATTGGCAAAAGCATGTGGAGAGAATGTAAAAGAGTGGCCACGATTGCTCCCTTATTCTTTGTGGGCTGACACAGAACAACTCATAGTGCTGTTACAGGATATATGCCTGCAGAATTGATGTATGGTAAAAAATCTATCATGCCGATAGAAGAGATGACAGTCACATGGAGTGTATTACCTTGGAGGAGTTGAATCGAGAGGAGTTGTTGGCCTTACGCATTAGACAGTTGGAAAGAAAGTCAGAAGACATAGAGGCAGCAACTACAAAGTTAAGGGCAGCAAGGATACAGAACAAGAAATGGTTTGACAAAAGACATAGACTGAGACCAAGAACTATACAAGATGGGGATTGGGTATTAGTTTATGATAGCAGTTTAGATAACCAGCATAGTGCCATCTGTAAAGTTTCCAACAGATGGTTTGGACCCTATGTGGTAAGACATGTGTTTGATAATGCTACTTATGCATTAAATGAGCTGGATGAGACAGCCATAAAACTTTCGATAGCAGGGAAAAGAATCAAATTATTCAAAAGGCGGGAATCTACTGCCTATGAGTTGCTAGAATTGGAAGAAAATATTGGCCATGATATAGGGGCTAGCCAGGAAGATATGGAAGATGAAGAAGCAAAGGATATGGTTACAAAGGATGAGGAGGATTCAGAATCTGGTGACAACTAGGATTTTGGCACATACCAGAGGATGTACAGGTTCAGAGGGGGTGGATGTCGTGATGTTATGAGGACACAGTGTGAAAAAGTATGGAATGCATCATCATCCGACTTCTTTATTGATCTAGAGAGTCAATGTGATCTTAGCCATTAGTACTAGTGTGAGTTGCATGGATTATCCAAAAATATTAGATTTTTGGATAATTTTAGTCTATTTTTTATATTATTTATTGTAAAAATCCAAAGAAGTTAAAAAAAGCTTCTAGATTAGGATGGCATGCAAAAAGCTAGTTGCTTTTTCAGCCATTTATTTTTAGGGGATTTTCACAAAAAAGACAGATTGATGAAATCGCGTGCGTTGTGATCACTGTTAACAAGCTGAAAACTGCAGATTGAACTAAAAGAAGAAGAAGAAGTGATCTAGGAGATCTGTGAGTAGGTGGTCCTGGGGTTTTACCCCCCTTTCGGAGCCAACAGAGCCATCAGATTTGGGTTCTGAGTAGCAGAGAAGGAGCTGTAATTTTTATGCACGTTTTGTTCTACGAAGAAGCTCCAGGAGATCTAATGCCTAGAGATTGCTTCTGAGTAGTTCGAAGATTCCAGGTTCTTTCAATACATATCGATTTAATTCATTGTGCTTTGTCTTTGTCGTGTTTACCACTTGGGTATTCTCTATCTTCTCTTCCATCTCCTATCTCTACTTCCTTCTACTTCTGATCCCCAGTGGATTCGACCTTTCGACAAAAACCCCTCCGACAGCGCGTGCACCATCTTGGCTTGGAGTTGGATTTCGGGGTTAGGAATATTTGCCAAGCTGATGTCGTCATTGGTGTGGACTTTTACCTTGTCCATCCCTAGCAAGGCATATACGTCTCTTTTCAGCTTCCTTTCTACTTTGTTTGCCAGGCCCAATGCCTTTTCCATCAGCTCTGGGGTCAATTCAATCTACACTTGGTGAGTTTCCTCTCCCTCATGCGCACAGTTATGGTGTCGCAGTTTCTGTGGAAAGTCCTCAAGAACTCTACGCATTGGAAGTAGTACACCCCCTGGCTCACTGCTTCCAGGTATTTCTGTAGATTGCATTGCTCGATGATCTGCCTCACCGCCCGTTCTTCAATGGCCATGTCTTCTAGGTTGAAGATATGTCGGAATTTGAATTGGTTGAAGGCTCATATTTCCACTGGAAGCCCGTATTGTTCTTCCTCTGAAAAAGGCAACTTGTCCGCCTTTTCTTGGCATGCCATGATGGGTGCTTGTCATGAAGCCATATTTACCATTATTGTTTTTCAGAATAGTTACAAGCAATGAGAAACGACTACATACTTTCCAAACTGAAATGTTTGAGTGCAGAAGTAGACTTTTTCCTCCCAGTAGTATATTATTTTCACTTTTATTAGCATTTTTCTCAACCATAAGTTTTTTCATCCTACTCTTGTAATGTGTGCTTTTTTATTAAAAAATTTTATTTTCCTTATATGTTTGGTTTGATTCACCTTACCCTTTCCCCCCTGAAATGAGAAGAATCCTTCATAGGATTAAAAGGTTAGAGGATGAAGGGCCTTCAACAAATCGTCTTAGAGTTCTACTTTAGCATGAGCCAAGCATAGAAATTCAGATTATATTGTAAATTAGCATAGCCATCTAAATCAGAAGGGTGGATGCCTACAAGCGTAATGTAAGTGAGGATGTCAAGTAAGAAGTCATTGGAGTCCAGTCGGCTAGCAACATGCAACTCCTCCTCAGTGAGGATGCAATCAAAATAAGGATGTCCTATAATGTGTTCTTCGAGGGGTCGATTACGGAGGGTGGTCAATAATCTATATGAAGTTGGGGCTACATAGGTGGGATCATACTCCGATGCCTTGATTGCGCATCATTGCTCAGTGTTTGTCATTATTTGGCATTCTTCTAGCTCCCATTGCGATCGTAGAGCGTATCATTTCCACAAGAAGGGGGAGTTGTTGTCAGCAAGCTGTTGCAAGTTCCCAATTTCCTGGTGTGTGGCTTGATCATGTTCTTGTTATATGATGTAATGAGATGCTGCTTGATTTCTTGTTCCTTGGATAACTCTATTGCAATCAACTCCTCAGCTACTTCAAAAGCTTTAACGAATATGAATTCTGACTCCTTCCGAGAGCAAGGGAGTGTTTGTACTTCCATTGCTATAGGTTCTTGCGAGCAGCCTAAGTCTAGTAGATCGTAGCTTTTAGCCAATGTCATGAAGGTAGTGTCCAAGCATCGGAGGCAAGCAACTAAGTCATTCCCAGTATTTTCAGATAAATCCACGGCCAAGGTTAGAATTGATCACTGCTCATAACAGGGTCTAAGCCTGGTAGGTGTTTGAGGTTTGGCAGCGCTAGAGAGGTCAGTAGCTAATTTTTGTCACTTAGTTTGCTCATGAGGTTGTAGCTTGGCCTTATGTTTGATGGGCGCGGTTGTGGCTGCATTTGAGGTGCTACTTGGTGCATTTGAGAGTTGAGGAGGGGCATCACCGAGGCTAGATGTGGTCGATTTGTTAGTAACAGGTTGCGGTTTTGGGCGATATATTGGCTTTTGCCCTACTGAGCTAGGCTTTAGAGGTTCCATGGATTTAGCGACTTGAGTCTCTTGTGGTTTGAGTGGTTCTGATGGGACATTTCGTGTGGTCAAGTTTGAAGATGGCATTTGAGTAGTGTCTTTGGATGTTTGGGTTTTAGGTAGCCAAATCTAGATGTTACTTGCATAGTAGCCTTGTGCGTATAGTAAGGTCTTGGGGACCCATCGCGGCTTGTTGACCGTGCATCAATATTTATGGTTTGGCCTTGCTTCCTAGATTTTGGGTGCGGATGGTTAGCCTGGCGAGGCTGTGGGTTTCTATTCCTAGGGGTGGCGCTCCCTATTTAGGTACCCATTTGAATTGGGATTCATGGGCTTGAGTGTTGGTTCTAGTGCATTGCTAGCCTCGAGGCTGCTAGGTAGTTTGTGACAAGTCACGACCCCCCTCCTGAGAGTTGGTGGTGGGTTTCTCTACCGGTGGCTTTGTGTACTTGAAGGAGTCACACCGCCCTTGCTGAAACCTGTAACTATGTGGACGTTACCCATGGCTAGGTGGATGCACTGCGACTTGTAGTCGACATTGCAATGAGATTGCTTCTTGAAATTTTTTCCTAATAGTGATTATGTGCCTGCATCCTTAGTGTTAGGCAACACATAGAAAATCATCGGCATGCTCTCAAACTCGATAGAAACTGCAACCTTGCACTTTCCCAGAAGTTTGTAGGATTGGCCTCCATAAGGGGGTGAGATTAGCATGAGTGGGTTGTTGTAACTACAATTTGCCAATTTGGTTCCAATGGTCATGGATTAAGATATTAAAATCAGCTCCCTCATCAATCAATGCATTGATGGTTGCATGTGTGCCAAGCAGTGACCGTCATGTTGAGGTAGGCTGGTTCTATTGCTTCCTCATCCTCACTGTCCATCTCAATGATAATGGCTACTTGTACACGGACAAGGGGTGCTAGCATTGGGGGCTCATACAATGGGTGCATGGGAGGGAAGTACTTCTTTATGCGGCTGCCATTGAAGAATCATATTCCCTCACCCACTATGGTTTTGAGTTATACGTTTCCTATCTGGATGATGGTTCAAACCTTAAAAGGTCCTAGCCCTCGAAACTTTAAATTTTTCTTATGTCATTTAACTGAGTATAGTAGTACTAAGTCACCCTATTCAAAGTTGCACTGCTTGATATACCTATCAAACTAGGATTTGCATCTTGTATTTTCACATATTAGCGCATGGGTGGCTAGAAGCTGAGTTTCTGTTAAGAATTTGAGTTCAATTAGGCGTTCTGTCTGTGTCCCCCTTCCCATCCCATCTTTCTTGAAGGGCAATCCTGAGGCTTGGTACAAAGAATTCCAAGGGAAGGATTGCCTCTGTACCATATGTCAATCTAAAGAGGGTCTATCCTACAGCCATCTTGTAAGATGTGTGGTAGGCCCACAAGGCCGCCATCAACTTGTTATCCCAATCACTGTGTGAAGCACAGATGGCCTTAGCCAGGATGTTTATTAGGATTTTATTTGTTGGTTTGGCTTAACTGTTTGCTTGTGGGTAATAAGGTGAGGATTTTCAATGGATGATTAGAAAGGAGGACAAGAGGTGAGCTATCACTTTGTTGATAAAGTGGGTGCCTTGGTCGCTAACTAGTTTGATGGGGCAGTCAAATCATGAGATCACTTGCTCCCATAGAAACTTAGCAAGGGTTCGAGTGTCATTCTTTCTCGTAGATCATGCTTCTATCCATTTTGTCAGATAATCGGTAGCCACAATAATGTATTTGGCTTGTTAATACTGTGCTCTAGGGCTAATGGGTCCAATGAAGTCAATCCCCCATTTGTCAAAGGGTTGTCAAGCGATAATTGGGATTAGCTCCATGTGATCTTACGAATAGAAACTTTGGTCTTTTGGCACTCATCACTGTGCTTCACAAAGCATATCGCATCTCGGAAAAGGGTAGGCCACCCCAGTTGGGACTGCAACACTTTGCGAGCTATTGCGTCTACGCTAAAATGTCCTCTTGTGATTCCACAGTGTGCCTCTGTCAACACATCATGCATTTCATGTTCACACGTGCATCTGCCCAATAACCTCTCTTGTCCCAACTTGTAAAGTTAGCCAGCTATCAACTGATAGGTTTGGATTTTCAAGATAAGCTGCCTAAGTTGGGCCTTTTCCATCGATCATTTTATTATTCCGTGTTCAAGCACTTAAACTATTTCATCAACCCAATATGGCATCATGTCAGCTTTAAACAAATCTTTTTCACTAGATAAGCGGAATAGATGCAAGCCTAGTAGTTTGTCTACAATGCCTTGTCCATCTGCTTCTCCTATGGGAATGCGAGACAGATGGTCAGCCATGTAATGCTATTTCCCTTTACGCACCACCACAGAGAAATCAAACTCTAAGAGTAGAAGAAGCCATCTAGCAATGAGTCCTGTAGCGTATGGTTTGTTAACCATATACAACAAGGCTTGATGGTCAACAAAGAAAGTGAAAGGCGTAGCCAGAAGATAATGATGAAATTTCTTTATGGCAAACACCATGGCCAAGCCCTCTCTCTCTCTCTTGTTGTCAAGTAATTCATTTCAGTCTCAATAAGTTGTCTGCTAGCAAAGCTCACTAGGTAGTCTAGATTGTGTTCACCAAGTTGGCACAACATAACTCCTACTAAAAAATTTGAAGCATCGATGTGCACATGGAACATGACTGTCCAGTCTAGGGCCCATAGTATCGATGCGGTGGTTAGAGCATTTTTAGTTCCTCATACGCATGTTGGCATTCCGCGGTCCATTCGAATACAATCAATAGATTGTATAGAGGTCTAGCAATCAAAGCATAGTTTAACACAAACCGTCGATAGTATCCAATATGTCTTAAGAAACACTGAACACCCTTGTAATCAACTGGGGGGTGGAAGATCGACAGTGACCTTGTTCTTGGAGGAATCTATGGCAATGCCATTCTTTGACACCACGTGTCCTAGGATACATCCATGCTTCTCCCAGAACTGGCATTTCAAGGGGTTCAATGAGAAGCGGTATAGTCGACATCATTCAAAGACTGCTCAAAGCTTGCCTAAGTATTCTCGCCAAGCAGAGTGAATGCACAAGTATCCATAAAGACTTCTAACTCCTTCTTCAGCATGTCTTTGAATTTTGAATATTGTACACATCAGTCGTTGGAAAGTGGGTGGTGCATTAGTCAATCCAAAAGGCATGACTATGTAGGCAAAGACTCCCCATTCAATGGCAAATGCCATCCTATGCCTATCATTAGGATGCACTTGCACTTGATTGTACCCAAAGAACCCATCCAGAAAACTATAGGTCTCCTTGCTAGCTACTCTCTCAAGCATGTGCTTTGTATATGACAATGGGTAATTATCTCTTTTTGTACCTGTGTTTACCTTCTTGTAATTGACACACACTCGAATCTTCCCATTTTTCTTTAGGACGATGACTATGGGTGAGACCCAATCCGCATGTTCAATTTCATAGATAAATCCCGCTCTCATCAGTTTTTCAATTTCTTCCTTAACAACGTGAGCATGCTTTGGATTCATGGGATATGATTGCTTCTTGGTAGGCATTGCATCAGGTGTCATGGGTATGTTGCGAGTCACCACACTCAGGTGTACCCCTTTAAGTTCTTCTAGGGACCAAGCAAAGACGTCTATATACTCTCACAGGATAGTAACAAGACTTGCTTCATCTTGCTCAACCAAGTCATCTGCTATAAAGAAGGTCATGGGGTCTCCCCTTCCTTAGCTAAATTGACCTATTTAACCTTGGCAGGTCCCTCGATTTCTTCGCTTGCTTGCCCTTGTCATTTGGCTCCCAGCAAGATCACCACCCTATCTCCCTTTTTGAACCTTGTGAATCGTTTTGGCAGGTCTTGCGATTTTCATTGTCCACATTTCTTGGACTCCAATGGCAGGTCTTGCGGTCCACATTTCTTTGCTCCTTCTTTGTAGCTCCTCCTTTAACTGTCTATGTCGTAGGTGCATGGGTAGGTTCCCCTTAGTGCATATGGTCTTGGGAGGTCGAGGTATTTTTGGGTCACTATCTAAGCTGACTTTCAATTTGGAATTGAACTCTGTGTCTTCACTAGAAGATGGACACTCTCCTAGTGGTCATAGCTCAGAAGGCAGTCTGTTTACAACAGTGGTGTGTCACTTGGTTGGGCTAGGCCTGCTTGCTCGTAGTCGATTGCACCCGTGTACTCCAACCAAGTTCAATCACAGTCCTTATGTCTAACTGCCTTCTCCACTCTAAGTGTGCTCCACTTGTGTAGTCAGAGGTCTACTTGTATTTGTTCAATTATATGCCCCCCATTGTCATACTCTAGGGTATCAATTTCCCTTTCACTCTCATCACTGAAAGAACAACAATCCTCATATTTGTCATCGAAGTTGTCTTTGTCCAATTGCTCTTGATTCTCCTAGTTGTGACAATTCCCTTCTTGTTGGTCGAGGAGTAAGGTCTAGTTGTACTTCAAGTTCAAATGGTGTACCTTGGACCATCACCATTCAGGCCCATCCAAGAGATCTTGGAGTGGCTTAAGGTTCACTGGATTGCCACCCAACTTGTTGGTTAAGTACCCTAGGATCTCCTAGAGCTCGTGTCTATTGTTTGGGACTCGGAATGCAACATGAGTGGGTCTTCCACGTAGACTCCAATCATCATGCAGATTGGCACTAAAGGTGTGTCCTTGAACTTATCAGTTGCCTTGATGGCTTGTTCGTACTCCTCAGTATTTGAGAATGGTAGGTCAATGGTAGCAAGAACGTGCATCCAGTCTCGCTCATCCTCAGGGCACGGGATGTACTTGGTAAGAGTCTCATAGGATCCCTAGTCTGTCAGTCACCCTTCAGCATGGTGAAGATGCATCGAGGTCGATTAGCGTAGTCTTCCACATGTCCATCTCTACTCTCACAACTTCTGTTTGATCGCCTAAGAAGATAAGACCATTGCCCCAATCTTCTACGACTCTCGCATTGTGCATCCAGGGTCGGCCTAGTAGGATGTCATAGTCCACTCCCTTCATGACTATGAAGTCAATGGAGAATTGAATCCCTAGGATCTTTACTAGCCAAATTTTCAGCACTCCAAATGGCTTCACCTTCATTCCATTTGCCAGTGTGACGTTAAACCTAGCAGTCTCGATCGCTGGGTTACCCCAAGTTTGGAGTACCACATGGCTTAGTACACTCACTCTTGCCCCTGTGTCCATGATCCCCTTTCTGGTGGCATCTCCCAATGCTAGGACTTGCAGGACTGCATGCATTTTTGTGCCTTCCCAAAAGGCATTGATGGCAGGGATTTAGGTATAGAGTGCAGCATCAGGCTCGATATTTGAGTTTCTGCATCATGCTTGGGCAAGTTTGTAGCAATTGGCTCATTTGGTTCTTCAACCCACTTCTTAAGCTCCTGCCATAGCATTGGGTGCTACCTAAGCAGGTTGCCTAAGCTCAAAGTTACTGGGGTGGTCACTAATGTATTGAGGAGGTTGCTAGTCACTCGCCTATCTTTTAGGTCCGTGGTTCTTGGCCAATGGCCTTTATTATTTTTCTCGCTTGAAGTATTTAGACTTTGTCCACATGGCTCATCTTGTGGTTCCATCGCCTCCCTTGATTTTGGTTGTGGGAGAGAGATTGGGGTGCCTATGCTTGAGAGATCATCGATCTCATCCTCCAGTATGGGCTCAGCATCCTTTATGTGCTCCTAGGCTCCCTCACCCATTCTTTCACCTTCTTGATGGCTTCAAGTTGGTGCTTCAGGTTGGGGTACTCCTCAACCTTAGCACTTCCCTTTTCAGTCGTTTGAGGTGCCAACATCCTTTCTTCTACATCAATGGCTTTCCCTCCAACCGGTAATGTCGTGCCACTTTTGGTTTTGAGGGTGACCTTGGCATTTGGTCTCTTTCTCCTTCATCTCCGACTCTTCTTTCCAACTGAGGTTGTGTCAAGGTTGCTAGGCCCCAGCAATGATCTACCGGCCTGCTTCGTTTGCACACGGGTCACGACATTCAATGGGATAGGTGTGGCCTCCCCGTCGAGTATCTTGCGACACCGAACAACCCCAACGGAACCGATGGCTCGGTTGCCAAACTAGACGATGGCCTCTGATTAGGGCAATTGACAAAGAGATGGGTGATTCCACACTCATCGCATCTCAGGTTAGCCTTATCTCTATTTTCTTGCTCCCTCTTGAGGCAGGGCAAAGAAATGTGTCATGGTGATTCCAACACACGATTGGTTCTTGGGTTTGCCCTCCTAGGCCTCTGCCTCTCCCTCTACCCAACACCATCACCTGTATTGGTCGATAGTCCATGAGGACAATGTTGCCTTCCTCATTGTAGGACATATACAGGTTTATATAAGGCTCATCGTTGTTAGGCTCTTCGTCCACATAGTGGACTGGGGAGTGTCACTCGATGGATGGGTCAGATAGGGTCCAGGCAGTCTAGGGTTACCTATGGGATTGATTTCCATCCTAGGAATGGTTGGTTCAGCGTCATTTGGTGCCGAGAGAGTCAATGGGACTCCCCTTCCAAAGAAGCTTGGTGGCTTGTTCGCAAGGTGGGGTTGACTGTAAGGCTGCGGGTATGGGAGCCTCCGAGGTAATCGACAATGCATGGTGTCATGACCAAACCTACCACAATTAGCACAAGGTCATGACCTATGGTCCTCACACTCAGCTAACAAGTGGTTTCCGCCACAATGCACACATTGGACGTGTGGGCATGTTGTTCATCTCATCATCTCCTATAGTTTGGCTATGTCCATCCTAATCTCTACTAGCTTTTGTCCCGACTCAATGCCCTTCCCTTTGTCCTGAGTGCTTGAGTTTACTCTCTCACTCGGCATTGAGGCTCTCTTGGAACTCCTGGCACTAGAATTTTCTTGATTCAAGCCTCTAGAGCCTCTTTCCTTGAGTTGGTCATCTACTTTAATAGCTTCTTCAAAAACCCTTGCCAGTGCATCTCACTACAAGCTTGAGTTGTCGGTCAAGGCTTTGTAGAGCGCTTCGCTTTGTATTCCATTGATGAATATCGTGGATACTGCCCTTTCGGTTGGTCTCTCACCCATGGGAATTCTCTTGAAGAGGCTCCTCACATGGGTCACATAGTCTCGAATATCCTCTCTCTCTTTCCGCTTGACGTTCATAAGTTGCACCAATAAGTTATCGGAGTATCCGGTTTGGAAAATCTCTTAATGAAGAGATTTTTCAAGCCATTGAAATCGGTACACTCTACAACATCTAGACTCATGTACCAGGTCTCGTTTGACCCTTGTTGCCTAAGCACAGTCCGAAGGCTTGGGAGCGTTGAGTAGGATCAATGAGGCCATTGGCCTCACAGACCTACTCAAACTACTCCACAAAGCTGTATGGGTCATCGATTGCTCATATCTAGGCCTTCTTGTTCCGCCAAGTTGTCGATCCAGTTGATAAGGCCGGGCAAATCCACTTAGGCGATATTGTCGTCCTTGTTGCGTTCATATTTTTGGGCCGTGTTTCCCACTTGGTCCTACTTTTGGAGATTCGATCTCCTCCTATGTCTTTGGGTCTTCTCTTATTGGTGGATTCCTTCAAGTTCTTAAGTCCATGTGTGTTCCTATTACTTACAACCAGTCCTCAACTTACCCTCACTCTGTGTGTGTGCACATGTGTATGCTCTTTTTTGTGCACTGTGTGAAATCAAGCTTTTAGATTTTCTTAATTGTGCTTCAAGTGATGGAAATCAGAGTGAGTGAAAAACAAAGCACATGTAGCTCTGGTGCTCTTGTCTACAGGTTTTGGCTTGATAGGGTCGTGTATTTGGTTCCTAACTGTTCTCGCTGTCTTATAGGGTTTTTTGCTACGCTATCTTGTTTAGCTCGGTGCGAGTCGAGTTGGGGTCTTGCAACCAACCCACAGTGCCAGACACCCTTCCAGGCTATCCAACCACAATTGCTAGGTCTGTAACTACTTGTAAGACATTCGGTGGGTTCTTCCGGAACGGGTCATGCTTCTTGTTAGCCGGGGTTTGTCAAATCCCTAGATTTTCCTTCTCAGTCTATGTGTGATTTAAAGTGTCTGATTTTGGCGATTGAATGTCTAATTTACCAATGTCTGATTTGAAGAATCAAACACAATCGTCACAATCGGACATGCGTGTCCGATCGGACGGCTCGAGTTGGTCCGATTGGGCGTGTCCGATTCTCGGAATCGGATGGGGTGCTTACCCCATAGATGGCCTTAAAAGTAAACAATTTTGTATCCAACCTTGTTTCATTTTTTATTGCATTAGCTATAAAATTTGGGTATATGCATCCTGATTAATGCCAATACTATCCAAAGTCTTCTACACTAGCTCAGAAACCAAAGAATGATGCCTAATAAAAGAATCCAAGTACTATCTCCTTACTTTTTTGAACTTCGTCTCAAGAATATCCTTCAGTATTGCTAAGGGCAAGAGATGATAATAAAACTCAGATGCCTTTGAAGCATCTCACTTAAATTTGGTTGAAGAAGAGACATTAAAAAGATCAACATCATAACTCATATACTACTAGAAGCAAAGTTATATTCAATATTTCTTAAGTAAAAGATATATCTTGCTCTTTGGTTTCTTTTACTGCAACCACCTCCTCCTTATTTTGAGATGCTCAATATTTTTGAGAGGTCTTTGTTGATTTCGAAGGCCTAAAATAGTTTTTTTTTAATGCTTTGATGTGTTTCTCTAATGAATTATTCTTCTCTTGACAAATCATGTAGTTTTTGCAACAACTCATCTCTATGTTTTTTTAACAAGTGATTCTCTAATTTAAGAATATCCTTCTCTGTAATAAGATTAAATGTATAGCCCAAAAATTTGTTATAGCTATCACTAATAAACTACATTAGCAAAGAGCTATTATAAAAAGGAGGAGTACTATTTTTGATAGGATATTTGGGGTGCAATCTTTCATCCAACCAAAGGTCAAGTTTTTTTTCTCTTCAAATCGAAACTCATATTTCATGGACTCTAAAATAGTGTTTTGTTTTACTCTTTTTCTAATTGGTCCATACTCATGTTCTAAACTCAACACGAAGGCGATAGAGAGCTCTTTTACCAATGTTACAAGGATCATTGGATGATTGATCCATAGCTAAAGATGTGATTTGCAACTTTGAATAAGAATACTATGTGAATTCAAAAAAGTTGAAGAATGGGTAAGTAACCAACAAGGAGAAGAAGAATGAAAAGAGAGAATGAGAATGGAGGGAGGTAAGAAGATGTCAAAAAAATTCAAATTAAATTCTCTTTCACTTCCATCAAGACAAGATAGGATCCTTATCAAATCAATCCCTCATCATCATATTTACGATGGCCTACAGGTTTGATGCAAGCCACAAGAATATCATAATAGTAATATTTTAAGAATTTTATATATGTCTATTTATCCAAATATATTTTTTAAATCCAAAATATTTTTTATTTCTTAAAATATTTTCTCTCTAGGATCTCTTTACATGGCATTTTTGAGACTTCAAATCTCCCCCAATGTATTCCCAATTGTGGTAGTCAACTCTATGTATGGACATAAGTTGCTTTCCCAAGCATTATAATGAACATCACCCATCTTGTTAAAGCGGCGGCAGTTAGAAGCCTTTAAAGCTAGGGATACTAGGAGCAACACATTAATGAGCCAATGGATGTATGATTAATGAAGACCATCTAGCATAGCACATGGGCGAAAAGAATGTTGCAGTAGGCAGCATGCTATATAAAGAAGGGAGATAAGAGATCAAGGGTTTGAAAGGGATCAAGTATCCAAGGGAAATAAGGATTTGAAGGTTCAAAGCTCCCATGCTTGAATGTTAGATCTTCTGTGTGTCCCTCAAAATAGTTATTTGACTCACATCCTGAGTGCTATCTAGTAGTAGAGTTATCTCTGGTATTGTCCTCAGTTACAATATCTAGCAATAGTACTACCATCGTCTTTGTATTCATTGGTTATCTTTAGTTCATGAAGGTTCTATGATTCCTCCACTAATTGTCCTCGAGTATTATGTTGCTATCACTTTTGCCTCTACTGAGACAGTTGTATTGTTTTCATATAGTAATATACATTCAGGATTTTTCTGTTGTTGAGTACATTTGGTACTTGTTTTCATTGTTGTAACTATGTCAAGCTCTACACACTAGACATTGGGACTATAGAATAGCATGTCTATTTCCACCTGTGTCAACTGTGAGTATGACTGCACTCCACTTTGTGGCAATAGTACTCAGACCTGATTACACATAGTGACCATGATCATCATTTCTCCATGCACTAAATTATATGTATATGTGTGCACAAGGTCCAACTATTGATGTAGTTCCACCTCTGGGCCAAGCACATCACTCCAAATTTGAGAAGCACTAAATGATACCATCTCCTAAGGGTCCTTCTATCCTTACCAAGGATATATCTGGAGCACAACGACCTTCTCCATAGTTGTGAAGGTACCATTTGCATTCCACTCCCCTCATTGGTAGCAAATCCACCCTTTCTCCAATTAGTCACACTACTCCACTAAACCTAACAAGTCATTTATTGGCTTCGATTAAGCTGGTTGTTGTCCCCTCAATCCTCCCAACTCCATCCTCACTTTCAATTCCAATGGCCCACCTCCCCAACATTTCATTTCCCAAGTTCTATGGATCTATCAATGAGGATCTAGATACCTTTATCCATTAGTTTGATGTAGTGTACACAATCAACATCCTTGTTCAAGTCAATGAGCCTCACAAGGTTGCCATATTCGAATCTTTGATGTGGAAAAAGATTGTGACCTAGATCATGGCTAGCCAACATGGATTGATACACTCACTGCATTTCGTATTACATTCCAACTCGACACAACGGATGCACAAAAGCTGGAAAGGCTCCGCAATCTTAAGTAAGGAGATTGATCACTCCATGCATATATCACCAAGTTCACTATTCTCAACAATAGAATTGACCAAAATGCCCAAGTAAAAGATGAAATGTTGAATACACTCCTATGTTCAAGGCTTTAATAAGCCTATCCGTAAAGCATTTTCTTCCAATGACATGTCTAGACCCATTCTACAAGAAAGCCCTTAGATTAGAGTAGTTTCTATTCAAAGAAAAGTCAAGAAAAGAAAAGAAATCCAAAAGTCAACTCAAAAGAACCAAAATGGTGACAATAGTGATTCCGATTTTAATTATGATCTAGAGGCCAAATCTAGTAGTGAGGAAACTGACTCCAAAGAGGAGAAGGAGAAAAACCCCACTAAGAGTTAAAAAAAGAATAAGGACAAGAAAACCTTAGAAAATACAAATAAAAATTAGGCCAAAAATCTCTAGTGCACACAGTGCAATATCCCTAGACACATTTGGGCTGAATGTGGCCTAAACCAAAGATGGTATAGTATTTGTAACATGGCCACACATAACATCGAGTACTATCAGTACAATGATAGGTACCAGATGGCCCATCCAAGAGGATGGCAAGTTATGGAGCTTCCCCCTCTAGCCAATGGACCACCATTCTATTCAATCAAGCTCCTACATTGTCTATCACTTACACAAATCAGGAGTACCGATAACTCGGTGGTGGTGGCCACGGTATGCATGGTAGAGGAGGAAGAGGCCGAGGTAATTTTTTACCATTCTCTAAATATTGTTTATTTTGCATGGAGGAAAGACACTAGAGATCAAAGTGTCTAAAAGCTCAATCATATGATGCTTAGAAAAGACAAGGAGGATAGGCACAAATGCCCAAAGTAAACACAATTGAAATCGAGGAACTAACAGAACTAAATGTTCTTCTGATAACCTAGGCAAGGAAAACATATAAGGAAGATGCATTGCAACCCACAAGAACTTCGTGGATAGAGCAAAATAAAGTGCACCATCAAGTGGTAGGATGTTTAGTAGGAGAGTCGATGATGATGAAATAACCAGCCTTGAGCTCTAATTCCGAACATAAACCCAGAAATTGGTCTGGTAGCTCATGCATACAGAAAAATCCTTCACAAAAAAAGGATGATCGGGGAGACACAGCCCTACCAAGAATGAAAGGAAGCTGCACTGCAATGAATTATCTATAGGCTAATGCCCATACCCTGCCAGCTCATGGAATACAACAAGGTGTAAACATAACCCCACACTCAAGATGGAGTCACTTAAACCCCAAATTGGCCATAGTCCTAGAGTTTGCAAAGTCAAAACCACAGCAAGAATCTACATGGAAAGTAGCAACCCTAAAACAAGAGAAAAACAAGCAAGTTGCGAGAGAGGATCTACAACACAATGGAGTTAAGAATCCAAATGCTCACCCTGGAACTCACAAAGGGAAGCAACCAAAAGTTTATCTTGGTTGGTAAGAAGAAGAGCCAATTACCAGATGATAACATCGATAAAGATCACAAGAAGAATCTGAAAGATCACCCAAGACAAAGATGGGGTAGAACCCCAAATACTAATCCTAAAGGAAGTAGAAGCTAGCAAATCGATGCTCGCAGCACTAGCAAAAGGGATACAAGTGTTTCACGTGTTCCAAAATCATCCAAAGTATCAAATGGATGGGAACTAGTGAATATTATTGTTCCACTAGGCTATATCTTGAATCTTGTACCAGGTTTCAAGGATCACCTATTGAAGATAATTCAGCCTCTAGAGTGACCAATATTACCACAGTAGCGGCTATGACTAGTAGCACTCTAAAGGCAACAGTTCAAAAAATCCAATAAAAGCCATCGCCACCAAGCCTACTATTGAATCCGACCATTCCCATTATTCCTGTTTGGTACAATGACCATATTATATTTAGAATGTCCTACTCAACAGTGGATCTGATGTCAATATCCTCATATTTGCAACTTGTTAAGAATCAGGATTGATGGATTGGAAACCAACCCCATTTCTGGTAAGAATGGCCAATCAACCAATGGGTTAGACCTCTTGGCATCTTACGCTTTGTACTTCTAGAAATCTCTACAATTTTAATTCTTGGTTTCTTGGGTTGTGTTGAATATGGAACATGCCCCATGGTGAAGTTTACTACGTATTGTTGGAAGACCTTGGCTATGCCAAGTAAGAGTCAGTCATAATTGGGACAATGATAAACTTACAATCAGTAGGAATCAACATAAAGTGATTTTGTTCTTGACCAATGTTACCCCACCTACACCACAATGCAAACCGCAAAACAATCAATATGATAGAAGGCTTAAGTCATGATCAGGGAGAGGAATTTATAAAGGCTATTGCAGATTTTCAACCTTGGTGTCTCATTAATGTGTTGCATATTAGTGAACAATACATGCAGCCACAAAGTTTGCGGCCCAAAACCCTGAAGAAGAAGGAGGAGGACAATACTCTAGACAATTTCAGAGCCTCGGATGATCTAGACAATTTTAGAGCCTCAGATGATCTAGACAATGAGACAATAAATGCTGATGTTGATCAGATTGTTGAAGCCGAAATAAAGAAAATACTAAGACAAGAGCACTACTTTGAGATGCAAATGCAGAAGATCACAAGGTTGAAGGAAGATGAATTGGACATAGTGTTTCTTGGTCCCAAAAAAGACCAAACCGGTAAAGATCAGTGCCCACAGCCTTCCGATAGTAACTCATCAATTTATTGACTGAGTTTAAAGATATTTTTACTTGAGACTACTCAAATATGAAATGACTAGATCCTAGATCCTATTATCACCTGATTCCTCTAAAACCAAATGCTATTCCACTTCAGATTTAGTGATAATAGATGAATCCTCACATGGCCAAATAGGTCCAATAGGGGCTAGAGCAACTACTACAAGTTGGGTTTATCACTCCAGTAGATCAATTGAATTGGATTTTCCTGATTGTCATAGTCCCTAAAAAGAACAAGAAGCTATGAATAGGTGTGGACTACAGAAAGCTCAATGCAACCATAATCTCAAATCCATTTCCCATTCCCTATTTAGATACTATCTTGGATGAAGTGACTGGCCATGAGATCTACTCTTTTCTTGATGGTTTCAATGGCTACAACCAAGTTCAACTTGCCCCAGAAGATCATTCTAAATTAGCTTTCATCATAGCATGGGGTATGTATTTCTGTACAATGATGTGGTTTGCCTTCGGGAATGCTTCAACCTCTTTTCAAAGAGACATGCAAGAGATCTTTGGGCCTTATTCAATTGATTTTATGAGAGTATTTCTAGATTATTTTAGTGCCTTTGGAAAAGAAATGCTCTATTTGATGCAACTCTGGCTCTACCTCACATGTTACGACAAGGAGGAGACTCAAGAAGACAACAAGCCCCGCGAACTTACTCCACCAACCCTCACAAATCAGGATGGCACCTCCTCTATTGCCATACCCCTCCCCACCAATTTGTCCTAGCCCCTAAAGTTCTCAATTGGGAAATGGCTCACCGATCATCATTGAACTTCATCAATGGGTTCTTAACCCAACAACAACACCAGTAGTAGGACCTCGTCACCCAAGTGGACCGTTTCAAGCAAGCCAACACTACCCTCTTTTCAAGTAACTATGACAAAAGGACACTACTCTCTGGGAACACTGACAAAGACTAGAGGCATACCAACAAGTGCAATTGGACTTTGACTAATGATATGAGGAGAAGATCCCAATAGTTGGAAAGGAAGAATGCTTTTCTCCAAGCATGTGTAGTTGGAGCAGAGAACCTGGACAGCGCAACCCTAGTCTACTTGGAGATAAATGAAGAACTCCAATGAGACTACGAAAAGGAGTGGCTTGACTCATAAGAAAACTCAAAAGAGAACTCATGGCCACCACAACAAATCAAATGAGCCATACTTCAATGACAAGTCCATTCCCTTTGCTCACCTTCAATACATTACAACTCCACCCAATCCCTGTAGCAAGGCAAAGGCACCCCTATTGGCTCCACTCTCTCCCACTCCCACTCTACATTAGCCTCCATGACCAAGTTTAAACTTATTGCCTTGCCATGGACCAAACTATCCACACTCTAGATCCTCGCAAACCAGCTGCCCCACGGAACAAGCAACAACAACCAAATGCCCCTTGCCTACCTGTAAAGGCAATCCGAGTGCCATGAAGGAGCCCATTAGTACTATAAGCGAGGAGGATATGTCTCTACAATCCCTAACTTTGGACTTCTTCAACTTCTCTATTGATATCAGTTCTATCAATCTGAAGTGGAAGATCATGGTGGAACACCACCAAGCAGCACTGGAATCATGGAACACTAAGGCAGAGGAGAGGATCCAGGTGCTACAATAGGTGGTTCTCAACCTGAACCAGGACTAGAAGGTAGAATATGACCTTCTTTGATAACACATTCCAAAGGAGCAGTGGGCTAGAGTAGCCCATGACATGAAGAAGGCCAATATTCCCCATATGAGCTAAGATTTATTAGACCCACACCTTACAAGGAGCATCATGGAAGTGCCTTGCCTCTAGCCCAAAGCTAGAGTTAAGACAAAACTGATCCTAAATCAAGGAGGAGAATCCCCAAATCTTGATGAGCCAAGTAAGTATTAGGAAAGTAGAGATCCTAATTCCAATAACCACTCTCGAAAGACCCCTCTGCTCCCACCATAGACATCATGAAGCTAGCCAAAATTAACCAACTTTGTGTCGACCGCCTGACCAAGTTCAAATCCCTCTCTCTCAAGAAATGGCATTGCATCCATGCCCTCTTAAGTGTCGATTCCAAGTATAAACTCAAACTTAAAGGAGTCTAGGCTTGCCTTGTTTGGATTCCATTCAAGGGTGACTAGTTGCAATAGAAAATCTAGCTTGAAGCCATATACCTAGAAAATCTTATAGCCAAGCTCATCTTCCACAACGTCTAACATCCTCCCCTTTGGGCTCGTATGGATCTTTGGCTATAGTAGCACCACGTTAATACAATGCAGTCTCTCCACTTTGACCCCAACCTCCTAGCCTGGCAGTATCCTACCTCTGGCAGCCACCAAATCCCAACCCACCTCACCCCTTACTGCCCCTCATCCTTCCTCGAGCCTCATTAGCCCACCTCCACCCTCAAACCAGATCCAGCATGCTAATGCACTCAACACAGAGGATGAAGAAGACATCAACAAGTAATTTTGTGGATATAAGTCCACCGTGTGTGCCAATGTTAAAGGCAATGAAAGTTAGTGCTCTTTAAAGCTAGGGCCATCGTTGGTAATGCATTAATAAGCTGATGGGTGCAAGAGAAATGAAGACCATCTGGCATGACACATGGGTAGAGAGAATGTTGTAGCAGGTAATAGGCTACATAAGCAAGGGAAAGATAAGATCAAGGATTCGAAAGGGATCAAGTATCCAAGGGCAATTAGGATTCAAAGGTTCAATGACTCCCATGCTCAACTGTTAGATCTTCTATGTGTCCCTCCAACCAATCCTTTGGCTTGCATCCTGAGTGCTATCTAGTAGCAAAGCTATCTCTTATATTTCCCTTGGTCACAACATCTAGTAGTAGTATTGCCATCATCTTTGTTTTCATCAGTTGTCTTGAGATCATGAAGTTTCTATGATTCCTCCATGAGTTTCATAACTCTCAAAACCAAATATTTTAATAAGATATCTAGCCTTATAAAACTTGCACATCATTGGATCACTCAATGGAGCCTTTACATTTCCATGTGGTTTTGGTACATTGTATTTATAAAAGGAATACCAAGGCCATCATCCAAACTCTGACCCACTAGAATATCCATCAAGAATCGAATGACTAGTAGGTCCTTCTCAATCAATAAATTATCCTTTAACATCATCAAGAATCAAATGACTACTAGATACATCATCACTATCTGAATCTTTTTTATTTCCTTTTCCATCAATAGTTGATCCTTTAACATTACCTACAACACTAGTAGATACACCTAAAGATGTGGGGCAACTTTGTAGTCTCCCAAACTAAGGATTCATTGTATAATTGTAATAAAAGGATATTCCTAATCTAGTAAAAGTATATGTTTCATGGCTTTCTATTTGCACATGACTACTATGATCATCATCCTTATCCATTGTATCACTATTCGATGCATGCCAAAACTAACTATCTCATAAAAAATGACATTCATAGATGCATACTAGCAACTACCAATCTTATAAAAAATTACACCTACGCACTCTAAACTTAGTTATGATAGGACTATAACACCTTTCTACTCAATAGAGTATCTGGTGAAGATGCATTTTTTAGCATTTGGATCAAGTTTATTTCTCAAATCATTAGGCACATAAACATATGTAATACAACCAAATATATTCAAGTGTGATGCTTTGGACTTCCTATCTCTAAAGGATTCTTTAGGGGTGACACCATGAACTACACCTGTGGAAATTATAATCGTAATATGCACAAAAATATGAACAATCTTACACCAAAATTACTTTGGGATTTTTTCTCAGGCATCAAGGCTCATGCAATTTCTACAATATATGCATTTTTTCTTTCTACAATACCATTTTGTTGTAGGGCATACTTGTAAAAAATGTTGACATTTTATGTCATTAGATCTCAAAAAGTGAGTCAACTCCTTTGAGAGATATGCTCCCCCTCCATTAAACCTCAAATACTCGAGCTCAAATGTGTTTCCATGTCAATAACAACCTTAAAAGTTTTAAAGTGCTCAAACATTTCACTCTTTTCTTTCATTACATACATCCACAACTATTAAGATTGATCATCACTAAATGTAACAAATTACTTATTGCCACAAAAAGATACATTGTGTGTATATCACTAAACATTTGCATTAAGAACATCAAGTACAATGCTATTTATATTTATATCATATGAAAAAGGTTGTCTTACCTCCTTCCTAAACTGGCATGCTTCATAAACTTAACTAGCATTCCTTGCACGCTTTGCACATGAAGAATGCTATGCCGCTTTGTGGTAGCTTTGCGCTATCATGCGAAACAGTGTTGCGAGGGAAGCAAAGTACTATCATACAACAACTTCACTTTTCTCACTTCTTCCCCACACATTGTATTTTTCCTTTCTCATCTTTCCTAGCAAAAAAAGGCTAGGTTGCTTTATGGCAGCTTATTATGTAAAGCTCTCACAATTGAACAACATTGTGAAAGGAATCAACTTGCCATTCGCTTGCATTATTTGTTGGCCATGTAAATTGTTGCCCCTTTTGCCTATCCCCTCTCTCTCTCTTTAAAATTTCAAATTGCTACACCATGTAGTCACACTAGCTTGCAATGTTGCCACAAAACGATACTGTCTCCACTCACTTCTTTTCCCACACATTGTATTTCACTTTCCTCAACTTCTTTCTTTTATATTTCTCATTACTTTTCTCTCTCTCATTTGTTTCTCTATCTCTCTCACTATATTTTTACTAATCTCTCTCCCTATCCTTTTTCACCCCTCTCCTCTCCTTACAACTTTTTCTCACTTCTATTTATTACCTCTCTCTCTCTCTCTCTCTCTCTCTCTCTCTCTCTCTCTCTCTCTCTCTCTCTCTCTCCCCTTTTTACCTCTCCCTCCCTCCCCTTTTGTATCTCTCTCTCACACCTATTTTACCTCTCTTTGCCCCCCCTCTCTCTCTCTCTCTCTCTCTCTCTCTCTCTCTCTCTCTCTCTCTCTCTCTCTCTCTCTCTCTCTCTCTCTCTCTCTCTCTCTCTCTCTCTCTCTCTCTCTCTCTCTCTCTCTCTCTCTCTCTCTCTCTCTCTCTCTCTCTCTCTCTCTCTCTCTCTCTTTGAGACATCCAATAAGCCTAATCTATACACCTCAACTTGTTAAAATGTCCATCCAAGCCATATATAGGATAGGCTTGGAAGAACCCCCATTCATTTTGATTGCTCCGACCTAAGCTATTCTATATTTACACTTTCATATACTTCATGTATTTTTGAAAAACAAAATATCAATAACTTATCATTTAAACATTTCCTAAATTAGCAATGTCCGTGATCCAACAATTACTATATAACTTACTCAAAGCCCTCGAAATCAAGTGCTACTCTTAGTTGTAGGGGGAGAGAAAGGTGCACTTAGATTTAGTATTGAAGCATGACAATGTTGGAACACGATAGCTCAATCAATTAATCAAGGCCTACACATAAATCTCGACACGTGGAGATTCCTTGGAGTTTAGCTACATATTTTTTCTCATTACAATAGGAATGCAAGAGTATGTGTCACACTCCAAGTAGAGGCTTAAAGTCTCTCTCAATCTAGTCTAGTCACTTGACTTTTCAAGTCGACCTCTCCGTAGAATGGGACTTTTCAAGTCAACCATTTAACGTTTATAGTTTAAATGGTTAAATTTTAAACAAATGATTGGTCCATGAATTGGTGTATCACTTGTTTGCTTGTTTTGTGCTATTATGAATATTTGATGTGGCTAGTAGCATTGCACATCAACATAATGCAAGGATGGGTCCTACCAAAAAAAAAAGTCCAATGATAAAAGGACAATTTGCAAAAGATATATATATGTGGGTATATGCATTGGGAATATAATTTTTGTTGTCACATTGTGAAGTCCGATGGGATAGTTGGCATTATGGATCACTTTTTGGTAATGTAAATAAGTCCATGCATGTGTGTTAATACCTAGCTACCAAATAAGTAGCCAAAGCAATTCAAGAGCATTATGAAAGCAAGAGGGGTTTCACTGTAAGAGTGTCATGCACTATGCCTATGTAATAGGAGCCCTGCTCTAACTAACTACTCCTAGAAAAGAGGAAGTTGAACAAGAGAATGATGAAGCATGGCCATTAAATGGAAAAATACTTCTATTAATTCCATAGCACATGGAAGGCATGGTTGCTACAAGAAGGTACAAGAGAAAACATCCAATCTAATGCTAACATGAAGTCTTACTATTTGTCAAACAAGCAAAAAGTTCTTTACAATGGCACAAAGTGCCCTTTTATACTCATCCCTAAATCCACTATGTCACTAATATTTCTACTTAGGATTCCCTTTTCCAAAGGTTAATAAAGGCCTATAGAACAATTTACATAAGGCAATTTTCCTTCACTACAAACCATCCGTGCCTCAAGAAGCTTTGTCGTCAAAGCTTGAGAATCAAAAGAGCACAATAAGTAATCATGTGGAAGAAAAATCCATCATGAAGTATTATTGCCAAATATGCTCCATGAAGACATGAAGAATCTTCCTCGAGCAGTAGACTACATCATAAGCTTGAAACTATGAAAAGCCTACATGTTGTCCTAAACAAGACTGCTATAGTAAATAAACCATAACTTTTGATACAAATTCTTGATTGATACATAGGAGGCATAAAAATGAAGTACACAATCCAAGGTATCACTTCATGTCATGAAAATCATAACTTTGTATGGTTGAGGCAACTAATTCAATCTAATAAATTTTACATAACAAACTTTCCACTGTCCTAAGATTGTAACAATCCCACTATTTTGAAGGATTCTTGATGCCTTTGAAGAAAGGCTGGTCAAATGCACTTAGGGGTAGGCATGAAATCTTTATTGAACCCTACCAATAATGAATGTCAATAAAGCCAAATACCCCCAAGAGCAAATGGGTAGCCATCAAAATAATCATTATGTTCATAGGTACCCATTGTAGAACAATACATTGGGAATACATTTCATCATAACCTCCTAGGTCAAATGGGAACAAACAATCATCCTTACAATCCCCTAGATCAAATGGATACATATTATATTCTGCATAGGCTGATAAACCTCTTTATATTAAACTCCTCAACATGTTCTTCTTCAATGTCTTCATTTTCTTGGTCTTTAGTATAATCCACTTTAGAAGGCTCTTAAAAGGCTAATGGGTATCTTCAAAATCCTCAAATTATTTGTGTAGCTCTCCATCTTGGACTTGATTGACCACTTCCTCTACCTCTTCTTCCTTTCCTGAGCTTCCTATTCCTCATTCTCTTTTTCCTTTCCTTCAACTTCCTCTTCCTCTTCTTGCTTTTCTTTGTCTTCTTCATCTTGCTATTGACCCTTATGAAGATTTTCTTCGGCTTGGTCTTCTATATCTTCTTCATCTTCCTCATCTTCATTATCCACATCTTCAGCAAATAAAGCATTTGCCATTGCATTTGTTGGTTCCACATAATCATGTTTCCCAAGCACATTTGAATGTTGCCCATCTTCTTGACAAGGTGCATGATATACACGTTGATCAAAAGGATTGCATGTCTACATGGTTGTCCATTGAAGTAATCATAATCAACCTCATAATGCTAGTCAAAAGAATCATTATGCTTTCCACAAAAATCATACTACTGCTCATATGATGATCTTGCACAAGAAACTCCACAATAGTAATGCCCAGAAGATGTAGCACCATATGATTGTTTTCATGAAAACTTTTGTTCATGAGGATGGTAAACATGTAAATGACCATCACAACCATATTGTTGATTATCATAATGAAGCTAATCATTATGTTGATGTCCTTGTCCATGTCTTCCAGGAACAAATTGTGTCCTACTCATGAAATCATCCACCAATTTTGCTTTTGATTGATCATACATAAACCACATTTCTTTCAACCTTATGAGAGTAAGCATGACCATCATAAGCATGTTGTTGTCCAAGAGAATATACATCACTATCATATGCATGCTATTGTCCAAGAGAATATACATCATAGTCATATGTATGCTCCTCATACCAATGCTCATCATACCCATTATTATAGTGCAGTTGTTGCAACTAAGGTGTGTGTTGGTGTTCCACATTTATGTTATATGTAGCTACAAAGGGACTGTATGTAACTATTGGTGGAGGACTAAATCAAGTAAAATTCTATTGTTTCCAGTTGATATCATCAACATACATGAATTTAGGAGAGAAAAGTAATGTGTTGGGTACATGTACAACATCTAGATACCCAGTAAAATTGACATCTATAGACCATAGACCCTCCATTGTAGTAGGCTGCACACTTGCTCCTCACAAGTATGCAACCATATGATCTTCTCTATTTTCTACCCCTAAAGTGCTTCTTAACCCATCAATGAATGTCATACAAGAGGTAGAAGAATGTGCCACTTGTATATATTGACTAGCTGTATTGAAAATCTCTACCTCACCCCAACGTGTTGGCTTAGTTGAAGCAACAACTGCCCAAGTTGAAAAGCCCCAGTCTATGCCCTTCATTTGTTGACCTACCAATAGTTTATCTTCCAAGAGAAAAATTTTTTCTCAAATGATAATCACATTGTGAACAATAGATCTTCCAACATTATTTTAGAACCTACCAACCCAAAAAATCTACCCAAATAGAGGATCGTCGACAATTTGCTATGATCATATTTGCACAGGATAAAAGTCAAGAGATGTAGCTTTTGTTAGGTTTTTTTTTTTACCTCAAGAAATGCAGGTTCTCTATTTGGAATAGAAATATCTCAACAATTGATAATCAATGAAGATCATGAGTCGAAGTTGGCTTGTCAATCCAAGCATCTTGTACAATGTCAATTTGCATATCTTGTAGGTACAATCTCAATTTGCATATCTTGTAGGTTCAGCATCAAACCATTAGGAGTTAACAAGACTCTATTTGCTGAATTGGATATGATGCCAAAAAGTTTGCTTTTTGCATTTCAAAAGATTTATCTACTCACACAAAATCTCTCAGATGCTACTACTAGCTCTATTGCTACTACGGTTATTACTCATTATTATTGCCTTTGTTGTTGCTTAATGCTACTACGAAGGTTGCTCTAGAAATGATAGTGAGAAAACATGCCTTGAGCTCCTACTACTACCAAAGTCACAAACTAGGACTCTTCATAGTCTCTAGCTATAGATTCACCAATGTCATAGACTAAGACTCTTCACAAACTTTAGTTGTGGGTTCACTGCTTGCCTTTAATAGCGATAGCTAGCAATCATGTGCTCCATCAAGTGAGAGGAGTCTTGACTTCAAAAAGCTTAATTTTACCAAAGCTCTCTAAGAGTCCCTTTCTTTGATCGAAGAATCACAAACTTTGATACAACAAATTTAGGAATATTGACTTGTCATTTAGGACTAGCTAGATTTGAGATAAGAAGACTTCAAAGTGCTGCCCATGGAATACCAACTAAAATGATTTTGGGTCATGCACTATTTAATAAGATCAAGGAGTTGTTAAAAAGATTCCACTTTACTAGCACATAGCAAATCTGATAGGAAATAAGGCTCTTGTTCTATCAATTCTTACCTTCAATGTCATTAATGGGAAATCACATGTAGGAAATAAGCTTGTAATGAAAAAACTCATGATATTTCCAATGAGAGCTACTTCATCAAAGGGTAACTTAATACCTCTGTTGTTAGGTTTCTCAAATCTCTACAAAATTTATCATTTTGATCAAACCTACTTCTCGGATGATTTAAGGTTGTTCTTCTATGGATATGCATGTAGAGAACTAGCCATTAAAATTTTAAGGATATGCCTGTAGAGAAGTAGCCATTAAAACTTATAAGGATGGGGCTAGCTATTTTGTTGTTCATTAGGGAAAATATGAACTCAAAAAGGGCCTTTTAGCTTAGTATTTAATTGTCTCTTTAATCACAAGGGATTTGAGATGGACCAATTACGAGAGGGAGTCATGTGCACATTGAGTAGTATTGTTGGAAAGGTAAGTGGTTTTTCAAATAGAAAAATATTTCTTTGGATACAAGTGGAATGACATAATCTTCCAATTTCCCTATTTCTAAAGATTTATATAGGCAACTTACAAGCTTCACAGGTGAGCTCGAATACTAGCTTCACATGTGGAAAGGGGTTTAACTTTTGCCCCCCCAACTTGCAAGGGTAATAAATACTTTCTGACATTAAAAAAGTTTAAATTTTAGGCCTAAACAAGTTGGCATACCAAGCACATGACATGTGGCATGTTGGCACAAGACATTTTGAAATTCTCACATGGTGCCTATAAGATGTGACCCCATGACTTCCCACTAATCATTCCAAGGCCTTACTACTTAGGCAAAATCCAATTGTGATGAGACACATGGACATTTGTATTATAACTCTAACATTGTGTCCTCTTTTTTTGAGTTTTCAATTGGAAAACCACTATTTTTGTGCAAAACCACGTCCAATTGCCATCATGACAATTGAGACACCACATTTTGTGAATTAGCAAAAGTAATCCTATTACGAGGCCCTTTGGAAGTCCATATTTCCCCAAAAGGATCTACTACCTGAAAACCTTATTTGACAAGTTGCCCTTGCAACCATGAAGCATCTGTTCCTTTTAGTATACTGTGTTCCAAAACCTTACTACGAGGCCCTTTGGAAGTCCATATTTCCCCAAAAGGATCTACTATATCTGAAAACCTTATTTGACAAGTTGCCCTTGCAACCATGAAGCATCTGTTTCTTTTAGTATACTGTGTTCCAATACCTGCAAAAAACTGCCTTGGTCTAGCGTTGTCAACATGCAATTCCTTAGTTTTCAAGCAAAGTTGTTGATAATGTGGGGCAGGGAACATTGGTTGAGAAAATGATCCTAGAGGGGTTGATTTTTCAACATATGGTCTCTCAAAGAGTTGGGAAACAATAAAAGCAATATTTTAACCACTCTATAGCTACTCCTCACTCAATAATGATCACAAAAATTATCGTTTGAGTTTACATTTGATCAACACTTTATTGGTTTGTCTATGTTGAAACTCTTATCATTCAAAGGGCATAAAATGCCGAATCATTGCACGTCTCTTGAATCAGTATCATAAATATTTTTGCAAGCTTCAACCTACTACAAACCACAATGCATGCATTTGATCTGGCCATGAGTCTGCTCCAGATCCATGTTTCAATTCATCTAGTTGAAACACATATTATCTTTTTGCACAAGCAGACCAATGTTGGCATACAAATCTAATGTGTTTCCAAGAACAACATCTTTTTCTAGCAGTCCATTCTTGTTGACAAACTAAGAATGCAACATGTTTATTGAAGTCAAATCAAATAGTCTTCAATGCTTAACAAGCTTATATTTGCACTGTTCTAATTCCAGTGTGTTTTATTGACATCTCTATATCCATTGACTCAGCATGAATGGATGAAGGAAGTTGAGCCATCTAGCTTGTTTGGAAAATAACTTGGGCTGGAACTGGACATATTTGAGTTAGATGTTTTCTGTAAACATAACTGTGTTTGACTTGTACATAGTGCTTCCATTTTCTAAGGCAATGAATTAGTGCTAACATCTCCTTCTCATGTGTGCTCTATATAGTTTCTGTGTCAGTGAACTTCTTGGATTCATAAGCTACAAGGTGTTCATCTTGCGTCAACACTCTACCAATGCCATAATCTAATGCATTTGTGGAGATTTCAAAGGGCTTGGTAAAGTCTGGCACTTTGAGTATGGGGATATGCTGACTCATACATTCTTTCATCCTCTCAAAGGCAACTTGTTGCTCACTCCCCCATGTGAAATTTTTGCCTCCTTTGGTTAGGTGAGATAGTGGGGCTGTGACCATGTTGTAATCCTTTACAAACCTTCTACAAGACAGTGAACCCTAGGAATTTCCAAACTTCTCTAACGGCCTTTAGTACTAGTCACTTATTCACTATTGCAACTTTCTTGGAATCTACTTTGATGCCTTACCCCCTACAATGAACACTAGGAATTCTAACCCCTTCACTATTGCGAACTCACATTTTTCAAGTTTGGCATATAGTTTGTGTTGTCTCAACTTCTCAAAGACTAATCTTAGATCTTGCTTGTGTTCCTCTAGGGTTTTTCTATATACTAGGAGATCATCTATGTAGATAATGATGAATACATCAATCCCTGGTCATAATACTCCGTCCATTAAGCCACAAAAGGTACCCATTCCATTACTCAATCCAAACCAGATGAGCCACTCAAAGCTTCCATATGTGGTAGTACGAAAAGCTATTTTGGGAATATCTTCTTCAACTATATAGATTTGGTGGTAACTTGACCTAAGATATATGTCGCTAAAGTATTTTGCTCCATGGACTCTATCTAATAAATCCTTAACCAAGGGCATGGGATATTTGTTCTTGATACTAATCTTATTAACAGACCTATAGTTTACACACAATTTGAGTCCCCCTTCCTTCTTCTTGACAAACAACATTGGATCACCAAATGGAGACTTGCTTGGTTGAATAAAGCCATAGAACTCCATGCCCAAAATGACTTCAAATTCATCCATCGGTATTACTAGAAAATTGAGCCTGGCCTTTCATTTTCTAGCTTCTACTTGTACTACAAATACTTGCCTTACCTCCTTTTCTTCTCCTTTTCAGCAAACGTCATTGTCAATCCTTCTAGGGCCTTAGGAAAATTTAGACCATGTTTTGTTGCACAAACCAGTGTGATAAAATTGTGGGTGGCTTCTGTATCTACTATGATTGCTTAATCCCCTTCACTAACTCTTCCCTTAAGGTATAAGTATTGTATTGCTGCTACTCAAGAAGCTACCATGCATTGGGGATGTGCACTAACTGTACCCACTCTTGGGTGGTTAGGTTCTCTTCACTTCCACTAGCAATCTCCTAAATGCACAGGGGTTGTGGCTCCTCTCCTCTATAAGCACTTGTGGTTGTTACACTAGACCCACTTGTTGAGGATGTGTCTCCATGGGGCATCTATTTTGATAGTGTAGTCCCCTGTAGTTGTGGCTATTACCCTAGACCCACTTGTTGAGGATGTGTCTTCCATGGGGCATCTATTTTGATTGTGTGGTCCCCTGCACTTGAAACATCTAACCCATGTGGTTGAGTCTTGGGGTCTCTACCATGATATGTTTGATCCTACAGACCTATAACATGTACTAGGTGTTGCTCTGTAGTGGTTGTTTCCCCACCGTCCAAATGCTCCTCTTGGTACCAAGGCTACGCGAGACGGCTGGGGTTACTCTTGAGATTCAACTCCGAATGTCTGAGATGCAGCCTCTTAGGGGATTGGGTATCAATGTCAAAGATTTGTGGTCATGTTTTTATTGAATTTATCTTGACTCCCTTGAGCTTCCCTCCTCCCTTCCAAGTCTACTAATCTTTCAGCCATCCACATGGCCTCTGCCAAACTAGTTGGTCCTTGTCTTTCTACGTCTCTTCTGGCCCACTATTGCATGCTAAATAGGAATCCATGTAACTTTATATCTATGTCCATGTTGGATAGTTGTTGCATCAACTATCTATAATTGCCAACATACTCCTTTATCTTCCCTTGTACTTGCTTGAGATTTCTCCACTCATCTCTAACTTTGAATTTTTCCATCTTCAAGATGAAGTAGTCTTTGAGTTCCTCTTGTAGTTCCTCCCATGAGAAGATAGTGTGTCCTTACTCCTGTTGCAGTAGGTACCAACTAGCAACATCCTCCTCTAGATAGATGGCTACCACTTCTCCCTTCCTATCTTTAGTGATTCTAGCATACTTCAAGTATATATCTACCTCTATAATCCATTTCCTCAAAATCAGCCTCTATATCCTTCTATGGCACTAGACTATTCTACACTATACTATCATGGAGTATTCTACTTTGTGGATCTATTAGGAGCTTGAACTTGACAACTTTTGTAGATGGAACATTCTCTTTTGAAACTATTGGTTCTCTTTTCTTGGCATGTGTAACTATAGCTACTTCTAATTCCACCAAGTTGGAGGTAAGCTCCTAATTCTTCTGTTGGTTTTTGTTGGCATTAGCATGGACTAGGATATTCTTTAGTAGCGAGGCTATAGAGAGGCTTGTAATCCATGGATCTTCTAGGGTTTGGCTAATTTTGGGATATGTGACCCTTCTCTATACATCTCTAGCACTCTAATTCTGATCTCTGTCCACCACTAGACTATCTTCCTCTATAACTTTGGGCAAGGAACCTCCTTAGACCAAAATTAGGACCAAACTCTCTAGGCTTTGGGTTGATATCTTGGGTTGCCATCATGGATTCCAAAAGATTGAACCTTTCTTCCTCATGCGTCTCCTTTAAAGAGAAAATATCCTCTATATGGTTCTTTCTTAGGCAGTAAGAATAGAATGCTCCAAAGATAGTTGGCTCTCTCAAGTACATTTAGTGGCTAGATATTCCACTTGATGGCACTTTCCACACCATGTGTTTGATCACATCACATCTCTTCCTACTCCTATAGTGTTGGATATGCTAATAATATTCACTTTTAGTGTTTGCAGCTGCACTATGATCACATCCATCAACTCTTTCTTGATGCTTGCAACTGAATTGGACAAGTAGTCCTTCAAATTTTTTGCTCTTAGAGTACTCACATTAGGGTTTTGGGGAGTCTCTATAATTATTGCATAGACTTATTGGATTGATATAGAGGGTCCTCTATTCTAATTCTAATTTAGAGCTCTTGGACTGTTACTTACTAGTTTCAATTAGTATTTCACTGTTGCCATTGATTTTCCATTGGGAAAACTATTTGAGACTATTGTTGTTATGGTTGAACCATCATTTGAGACATTATTGTCTATGACCACTATGGTTTTAGTGCATTGTACTATTTGCATCTAAGGATAGGGGTAGGAAACAGTCCCTAAGGATGCATTTGGTGGGTATAACATTCCTGGTATTAGAGGAGGTAGGACTCCCCTTCTTGAGGTCATAGTTAGCCTTGCTTCAACTTCATCATAAAATCTTGCACCTTCCATTGCAGCTTGCTTAACTAGTCTTCTTAGCCCCACAAACTTACAAGCTTCTGGTTGTAGGCCTTTAAGAAAAACTCCCTTCTTGATGCCTTCATCCAAGTTATAGTTGGGTCCATCTATTTAGTCTAGATTCTATTATGGACATATGCTTCACTCGTTCTCCAAAGGACTTAGTTAAGTTTATGAACTCCTCTTGCATCCACTCTTCAAAAACCTTCGCGCATGAATTTGGTGAGAAAGGCCACCTTTCAAGTCATCCAATGTGCCAAAATTTTCATTAATGAAGTGATCGCCCACTTGCTTTCCACCTTCTTGATCTTTGCCTCACATAGTGCAATTGGGATAACAAACTCATGGCAAACACTATGGGCCTATAGGATAGCCCATAAGATGGTAGTTGGGCAAACACCCTTCAAGTTGACCTACAAAATCGAAGTGATTTTTCTAGTAGAGTTTTTTATCCCTAGCTCTCATACCACTGAAAAACCGTACCTTTGAAAGTAGCAAGGAATATTACTAACTAATGCTCTAGGTTTCTAGCATTGTTGGCTACACATGCTACTATGAACTCGCCTATATGAATTCGGGGTCTTTATTATAGTTTCCCTTAAATATTAGTAATTGGACTACATTTGCTAGCCTGTCATATCAATATTTCCAAGACATATTGCTTCATCATTGGGACTTTTGTAAAGAGTGTTGTAAGAGTGTCAAAGAAGGCTTCTATTGCTAGCTTATTCTCATCTTTGATTTTTTCATTCTCTCTTCTCACGTACCTCTAGATTCGTTCTAGTGCTTGCCTCATGATTGCATCATTCATCAAGAAGTTAGCTCCACCCTATTTGTGTGTACTCAATAGAAGGGAATCAAAGGGGCATTAGTCTCTGGATGACTCTCTTGCCAACATTTCTTCTACTTCCTTCTTTTCAATGTCTCTAAATTCTGCTTTCATGCCACTACATAGGGGAAGATATTCAATTTTGAAGCTATCAAAATTCATTCTTCTAAGGATTGCCATAGTGTCATTGTCTTGATAGTACCAACTTTGGAGGGTTTAAATAGCATAAGTTGTGAATAACACTCTGTCTACTAACTTCCAATGTTGCCAATTGGACAAAAAAAAGGTTATCAGTATACCAAGTATCCCATGTATCTTACTATTGTGTATCTACGAATAAGTCCAAGCTCTTTTCCTTCTTATTTTTGTAAACCTCCACTGACCACGACTCCTGAAGCTTCATCACAATCTCTTGCTTAATTATGTCTAAAAATTCTTCAATAAAGGGAAAATCTTCCATTGCTACTCATTTTGTATGTTTCTCTCTTCAGTTTTGTGGGAAATAGTTGGCGATGGTGATAAAACTTTCTATAGCTTCAAAAGATAGTGGGATCATTTTGCCACATAAAGCTCGCATCAAGATAATGACATATTTCTCCATTGAGGAATTCGCTTTTTGTAGAAAGTGGCTTTGGCAATGAAGATCTTTATTCCTTCAATAGTAGTAGAAATTCTACAATCTTCCATTTCTTTTCTTCTTCTTCAACAATACCACTGCTTCCATTTTCAACCTCTATTGGTGCTTGTTGATGGCAGTATTCCTCTACTATTGTGCATCAAAAACATGGAGTCCCAAGAGGAACAACAAGAAAAAAGGAAATTTACTGCAAGAAAATCTATCTTTTCATAGTAGCAAGCATGTTTTGTATACTTTAATCAAGCACAAGGAAAAAAAACACCAAGAACAATCAATCTTCACGCAACATTACATAGTGAATCTCCCATGAATTTATCACAACAAAACTTCAACATATTCTTCATATCTTCATAGAAACCATCAAAGAACCAAAAGGAAACAAAATAATGATCAATTTTAAATGGAATTCATCACATACTATTCATATTTCATCATCTTCATAGTCTTTCTCTCAATCTCTCTCACGTAAGTACAATGTTTCTTCATAGGAATTGGCCATCTCTCATACACTATCTCCCTCACATATGCTCTCTCTGAATAGTACATGAGAATAACAAAGAACCACACTCCATGATCCTCTCTTGTTCATGGATACCCCTCCCAAGGTATACCTAACATGAAGGGACACCAAAGCCACTACAATGTTCCTTGGGAGCTCATTGGTGTCATTGTCACTTCAGTCTTCACTTCAAGTCTTCTGCAGCTACTTCTCCTAATTCTTCAAGCTAATAAGAGCTTCCATTCTTCTCTTTCCAAGATTAGAAAACATCCCCTAGTTAAACATCCATCTATTAGAACACTTACAAAACACATGAGAAGGCATTCATAACCTCAATAGTACACTACAAAAGGTCTACAAAAGGCATAGAAACCATATAGCTCAAACCAAAACTAACTCGTCCCATCAAAAAATATCCCACTCACTCTCAATCTCATTCCTCAAACCATTCATTCACAATCACAACCTCTTAAACAGAAAGAAAAAAAATCAAAACACAACTCAACTAAAAACCATCATTAGCTTCTCAATCCACTCCAACACACTTCAAAACACCTTCTAAACAATCCAAAAACCAATCAATCAACACCAAATTCAAACAGAAACCACCCAAAATCCAATTAAAAAAGCTGAAAATATAGTCATTTTAGCACTTAACAAGGAGAGAAAGAGAGTGGAATACCTCGAGTTGAGAGAGAGAGAGAGAGAAATTTAATCTTAGAACATCTCTTTTTCTTGGCATTGTCCCTTTTGAACAACAAATAACATTGTGTATTTGGCATACATCATCATGACAACTCTTTATATATTGAATTTTTATCCAATTTCTTGATAAAGTAAGCATTCACCCTTGTATGTTGAGCAAGATTTGTAAACAAAACTTGTGTATTCAACATTATATGTATCCTATTGTAATTTGAAAGCATTCTATATGTGATTTTTAAAGTCAGACTCCATTAGAAGATTGTTAGTTGCAACAAGTACTGTAGTTCACAGTAGTTACAATCAGATCTTAGAATATAATAAATAACTTCGTGGGGCATTATTCAAAGTCATTATAATATCATTGGGTCTTTCCTTCTTACTGTAAACTCTTTATATATGGGTGATTTATGTTTTGGTTTCTTAATAAAGTAGGCATTCACTCTTAGATGTTAAGATTTGTCAGCAACAATTGCATATCCAAAGCTATGTACATCTTATTATGATTTGAAAGATAATTCCAATGATTATATATATAAGTTTTTAAGTAGGGCTCTACTAAAGGATTGGTAGTTTTTAAGCCCTATAAATGACTAGCTAGAATGACATCATAGAATATCATAACTAACTTCACAAGGATATGATTTCAAGTCCTTACAATGTCATCGAGTCTTTCTCCCTTGTTATGAACTAATTTTGTAGTGAGAAAGCAATGAGAATAAAGTATTAATCACTAGAGAAATCTTGTAAAAGATCTATTTAGCAACATTGTGTTTTTTCTCCATATTTCTTAGGACATATTTTTGGACATATTGAAAACAAATATTTTTCATATTTAGTTTGAATTATTTTTTAATGTTGAAAATAAATCCATATAAGCATATCTAGGGAGTACTATGGTAGCAAGAGAGATCATCATAGTTTTGAACGAGGTTGCAAAACAAAACTCTATATTAAGTTTTGTTTTCTTGAAGGGTGGAGATACTTACAAAGACTTGAAATGGGAAATAATTTTTTATGAGCTTATATCAAGCAACTTTATCTTTTTGGAAGGATCTAGGATGCTCCCAATATTAAGCATCTGAGGAGGATAGATGGGAGGTCCATTGTGAAGAAGTAACAATACAAGAAAGAGCTAGAGTTAGTGGTACTTCCAAACAACAAAGATTGGATTTAGTGGGTTCTACCAACAATCTTGATATTAAGCATTTCAAAGTATTGAATATAGATCTTGAAATATCTAATGCTCATAAAGAAGAAGAAAAGTATGAAGGCATAGAGAGAACCACAAGTGTTACAAATAGTATGATTAAGAGTACTCTATCCACAAAAGAGCTTAAGAAATGGGAGACGGATATCAAAATTTCCAAAGAAAAACTCCAAACCAATAATATTCACAATAGGTTTCAATTTATTTCGAAGGATAAATATGAAAAATCCATGTTTCAAATTTTGTGTCTCGAGTATGAATGCTCTTATGGGCAAAGAGGACCTAATATCATGTCTAACACTTTTTACACTCACATATTAATATAATAGCTCATTGATGTCAACTTGGCATATATGAGAACTAGAATCAATATGATAATCAATGCATTGATCTTACAAAAGAGACAATTGTTATTAAAAAACAAAGACAAGGTTAATGCAACAACGGTAAATGTTTCTAGCTTTGGAACAGAGAATAATGTGATCTATCTAGTTTCTAAGACTCTTGGAGACTACAGATGTTTATCAAAGATATTCATACAATGTACTTTGGATGATTGATTAGTATCGTTGTTTCCAAAGATGGGGTCACTCCATCAATAAATGGTCGAACATGTGAGATCAAAGCTTCATATCTAGGCTAGAAATAGGAGTGGAATGAAAGCACTTTGAAGTAAAATATAGGTAAGCATAAAATATTTATATCCTTTGTACGATAACACATAATTGATATTGTTATATATGAATATGCTTTACTTTGACTTTATATAAGCTCTTTTGATAAGGCTATTCTGTTGGGTATTTCACTCATGCCTCACTTACGCCTACACTTGCATAGAAGTGTTAGTGGTCAGTAGGACACTGGGGCACTTTTTACTCTTGGTAGGAGAGGTTTTTTCCCCCAAACTTATGGTATTATTTCGTATGTGCTTATGACACACACTTATGGGCACTTGTCGTTTTCGAGTGTGAACACCCCCTACAACCCTAAGGTTTAAGGGTTGTACCTTGTACTTTCGGTTTACACTATTTCAGTCTATCATATTGGGTGTCGTGCTTCACTCTCTATTGTCTATTGGTTTTTTGTGCTGAGCTTCGATCATGTCCTCCCTCACATTTGGTATCAAAGCAGCATTGGCTCAGCTCAGGTTCTACCTAGCTCTGCTTAGCCTCCAGGAGCTTCTTGCTCAGTCCAACTCTGCCTTGGCTCTGCTCGTCTCCTACAACTCATCGCCTTGACAGTGCCCCGCCACCAGTCTTGTTGCAACCAGCGCCCTATCCTTCAGCATTTCGTTCAGCAAGTTCACCAGCGCCAGCTCCACCTGCAAACGAACCAGCCTAGGCTGCGTGGCCCCTGTCTGGTGCCCTTCCACCTAGGCTCTATCGTCCTGTCCGCCCCCTATGCTGCTCCCGCCAGGTCTCTCTAATGCCCCAATCCTTCCAGCGCAGCCCTTGTCTGCGCTCTCCTACTTGCGCCTGAGAAAGGCCGCCCGTCAAACTACAGTGATCAACTTGGGAATGTCTGCCTCCTGCGCTAGCCCGCCAATCGTCAATCGTCACCAACTCTCGAAGCGCCTGACTAAAACGCTGCCAGTTAACTCGTCTTTGTGCAATTTTTATGATATTTTTTTAATTTTTTATTTCTTGCAATTCTTGGAAGCATGGGTTCCCACATCACAGACATAGAAGTCAGGAAACGTGTCTGGGACACATTAAATGCAATTTTTGGACACATTCATCAAAATGTTTTGGGGCTTTTATGTTTTTCCAAAACATTGGCATACACACTACAGTTACAATCACTGACATACTATTTTGACAAACCCAAGGCAATAAATTTTGGGGATTTTGCTAGTATAGTGTTGCTGAACACTGATCGCACATTGGACTGCCTGCATAACATATATTTTTGACAAAGTGCACCTCTATACACTAATTGCATAAAGTTATTTCCTGCAATTTTCAACTTTCTAGTGTAGTCCTGCTTCGACATTGCTCTTTTGCATTTTTTTTGGTAATTGAAAATCATGGCAAATCAGGGAGGAGATGTTTTCACCTATGTATCCAAGGAGGACATATTGGATGGAAATAACTATTCACATTGGTCCTTCATGATGAAGAATGTACTTGTTGCCAAAAATCTTTGGGATTATGTCAGTGGAGAAGAAGCTCAACTTGGAGTTGTGTCTTCAGCTACTCCTCTAGGAGGACATGCACCACAGGCACCTCAATTGCTCCACTTCAGCCACTTCCCCAAAGAACAATAGCTCAAAAAGCATGGGATACACGGGATGCACAGGCTTTGTCACTGATTGCATTGGCAGTTCAGTGATCAATCATCCCCCACATTCGTTCAGCAGCTTCTTCACGAGAAGCTTGGCTAACTTTGGAGTAGATGTTTGCAGGCAAGAATGAGACTTGCATCTCTTTCTTAAAGAAAGAGCTAGAGACATTGAAAATGGATGAAGGTGATTTTATTCAAGATCACTTGAACAACATTCAGGACTTGTGAAAGCAACTCATGAATGTTGATTAGTATTATTCAGATGCACAGATCATATCTGCCACTTTGACCTCATTACCTCCTTCATACTTGGCTTTTCATACGGCCTTAAGCCTCACCGTGAGCATTGCCGCGCAGCCAATCACTTTTCTTCAGTTAGTCAGTTTGCTTCTAGAGGAGGAGCAAACACGTAGGAATAGTGGTGTGGATGCTATAGCCTCTGAGCAGGCTTTTATGGCTAGACAAAAGGGCAAAGGTAGCCAAGTGAAGAATGCTCTACAGAGTTCTAGGACTTCTAGCACATCATAGGCAAACAAAAAACAAGGGGCACGCAAGCCAAAAAGGGAAAATGCCATTATTGCAAGAAGCCATGCCACTACATCACTGAGTGTAGAAATTGCATTGCCAAAGAGAAGAAAATGGAGTCAAGAATGTATGTTTTTGATGCTCCTTCCACTGCTATTGAGTCCACATCCATTGTAGACAAGGACTATTGTTTTTACACATGCAGTTATGACACCTCTTGGGCAAATTGAGCATTCATCTCTACTGAGGATGCAAGCACTTGGTTTTTGACAGTGGTGCTTTTAAGCATATTACATCTCGCATAGATTTATTTGCATCTATTCATGCAGCTCCAATTGGCAAGTCTGTACAGTGTGCCAACTATGCATCATACCCTATTAGAGGTATTGGGGAGATTGTGCTCACAACCATTGATGGCTCTATTCTCTGCCTACATGATGCTTTATTTGTGCCAGGAATAAAGAAGAATTTGCTCTCTATCTCTTCTTTGGCACATTGTGGATTGCAGGTCACATTTGATGATGACATATGCATGGTGAGAGACAAAGAACACATGACTTTGGTCTTGACAGGCACTTTATGTCATGGGTTATATGAGTTGGATGCTCTTTCAGTTGATCAGTCAACGTATTTGACATCCACTCTTACTCCTGCTATGATAGAGGCAGAGTTATGGCATGCTAGGATGGGGCATGTAAACTTTGGCAGCTTGATGCTCTTATAGCGTATGCAGATGCTAGATGGATTACCTCTACTGGAGAGACCTCCTAAGCACTTGTGCGAAGGATGTATTTTGGGGAAAATGCATCGTTTTTTGTTTCCCCATGATGTTGCTTTTCGAGCAATGGCCATGTTGCAGTTAGTACATTCAGATGTATGTGGGCCTATACAGACAAAGTCATTGGGAGGATGTTACTATTTCGTGACTTTTGTTGATGACTTTACTTGATTTTGCTGGGTCTACTCTTTGGTCAAAAAGTCAGAAGTGTATGATGCATTCTTGGCTTTTATTGCACTTGTTGAAAACCAGTCTAATTGTAAAATTAAGACTCTCCATTCGGACCGAGGGGGGAATACATGTCCTCTATGCTGAATTCCTTTTTAAAGCAGAAGGGCATTGTCCATCAGTACACTACTGCTTATACTCCTATGTAGAATGGGGTTGCAGAGAGAAAGAATCAGTCACTCATGGAGATGGTCAGATGTATGTTGAAGGCAAAGAGCTTGCCTCACAGTTTTTGGATGGAAGTCATCATGTGTGCTTGCGGCCATGTTTTGAATAGATGCCCCACCAAAGCTTTGAAGAAAATTACACCTTTTGAGGCTTGGAACAGCCAGAAACCTTATGTTGGACACTTTCGTACCTTTGGGTGCCTTGCATATGCACATATTCCAAAGATACTCAAGAAAAATTTGGATAACAAGGCTGTTAAATGCATTTTTATGGGATATAGCAGTGAGAGCAAAGGCTACAGACTCTATGATCCTATTTCTAAAAAGTTGTTTGTCAGTAGCAATGTACTATTTGATGAAAAATTAGAATTGTCCCTGGTTGGTTTAGACACATATCAGGCTGCCCGTGATGTATTTGAAGGGCTGTTGCCCATTACATTTGGTGATTCAGTTGGAGTTTTAGCAAGTGAACTCAATGTTTAGCCAGCTACTCCTTTGGAAAATGCAAAAAATTAGCCATTGGTTGATATGAATATTCAGCAAAGTGCTGAAACTGAAATTTACAAGAGCTTATGCACAGTCAAGAGGCAAGACAAATGCCTAGATGGTATTTACAGACTATGAAAGATAGTCATCTAGATGCACCCATGGCTGGTCGTACTAGAAGACAAACTCGTATGTATGATACTGCACATACCATGGAGTTTGTTATGGCAGCACCCTTGATGAAGAGGAGCCTGAATGTTTTGAGGATGCGCAACAGAGTGTGCATTGGATGGCAACAATGAAAGCTGAATTGGATTCTATCACTAAGAATCAAACATGGGATTTGGTGTCTTTGCCATTTGGGAAGAAAGCCATTGGAACAAAATGGGTCTACAAGCCGAAACGGAATGCAGATGGATCCATTGACAAATATAAGGCAAGGATTGTTAGAAGTTATTGAGACATTGGTGGTGGTAATTTGATGACCCATTTAGAAATATTGGATATTGTAAGATCCAAAGGAGCAAGAGTACAAAAATTAAAGGAGGTTTGGCTTATGAAGACCAAAGTTGCAATTTTGAGTGTCAAGGTTTGAAGTCTTTAAGAAAGCACATTTTCCGCTATAGAAAGAGGAGATATAGAAAAGTGTTGCCATGACATTATAAATGCCCAAAGTTTTGGCTTATTTGAAGGTAAGAAAGCATTATGGGACTTCCTTCTACTAACATCTCCAAGAATATTGAAAGGATAGGTGCATCTAAGAAGTATTATGAGTCAACAAAGAATGTTTGCAAAGTAGTTAAGATTTGGGGAGGTAGACAATTGCACAACTTCCTCTCTTTAAATCTTGAGGGTCTGCATTTGTAAACTACAAAGAGATGCACACAACAAACTCTTTGCTATCACTCAGATCTTAGAGACAACTTACTCAAGTATGCGAGAGAAATATATACTCATCACATGATAAAAATAATGGGCTTTGTATGGGAAGTATACCATACATTATTATAGAATATGAGATTGTAGTTTAAATAATAATTCAGTGGGTAGCAAGGGATAATCACTTGGTGAGTTTTTGTGGTAGCAAGCTACATCATGTTTGCATGTTTGACTTTGATGCTTGTTGGCAATGGCAAGGATGGATGAAATGTAATTATAGATGCCTTTCACAATCATGTGATTGCACATTATGGAAGAGTCTTAATATCAAATCCCTTGATTGAATGCTTAGCTAAGTTAGTGATTTTGATTTAGTTAACTTGCAACAATTTTGATTATTCATTCATTATCAAAGAGTAATGGAACGGAGTTTGTTTGTATTGGAATATGTTTGTGAAAGAGGTTGTGGGTCCATTACTTGGTCATGCTTTTGATGGAGATAGAAGGCAAAGAAAGATTATGCTAGAAGTTTATCAATCATCAATAGATGATAGGTTCTCAATTTTTTAGAAAAATTGGCATTTCATAGCTTCCTTAGTGAGTAATAGGCACATTTCAAGACTTTATCCACAATGGAAAAAGGTTTATAAACCCTTTCAATAATGTATCTTAAAGGTTGATTATTAGAAGTAACTAAATCACTTTGAAACATGTAGCATTTGTAAACCAAAGTTTCAAGGTGGAGCAACATGACTTACAAGTAGGAGATGTTAAAAGAAAATATAAACAAAATTGGAGGTCTCTACCCAAAGAATAATGAGTTGCAAAGTCCAAAATTATCTAGGGCAATTGCAAACAAGTTCTAATTCTCATTAAGAGAGAACTCTCAGTACAAAAATATACTTATCAGTGGTTGTGTCATACATTGATATATTTCTCTTTCCAACTCTAAACTTATATGATCATATCAAAGTAGCTAGAAGGGTTTCTTTCTTCTATAAGTATTATTTATATGTTAAACATCTTTTAGAGCCTATTCTTTTAACGATGTAATATAAAAACAATTTTTATTGTAATAGACTTTGGTGTATATGGATTTTCAATAATGACATATACTTGTTGAAGCATAATTTCATAAGCCAAGATACGTTTTTAGGCATCCAATTGTCTCGTCACTTTGTCGTCCTCTTAATGAAGGCATTTAGGGATAGCTTTGTTCACTTTTGTGTGCCTCTTTCTTCTGTGGGATTTGATGCTTATGAGAAAGTCAGAGGCGTGATCAAAAATGAGAGATTTATCATGGTTATGATTTGTTTAGCAATAGAGGTGTGTTGAATAAGGTTTTTGAAATACAAGCATATTCACTCCTTGTTTTCCTGGTAGCTCATGAAAAACAAGAGAGTTTATAGCTTCAAATGAATCATGTAGTTCATTGGTAAACTTGGGTGATTATAACAGTAAAAGTTCTTATGAGCAAATAATTGGGCTCTAAAAGAGGGTTTATATGAAGCAAAGAGCATATGTCCAAGGCTAGGCATATACAAGGATTGTGTAATGATGCATGGGTAAAAGAGATCTTTTTTAGATTCTTAATATTTTTGAATCTGATAGGGAGAAAGAAGAAAAGTCTATAATTAAGGATAAATACAATGATGATGAGGATGAGGATGTCATAACTCAAAGTTAACTTTGTTATACATCGGATAATCTTCTCGATGAAGAAGAGGGTGTGAAGAGAGAAGTCTCACCTCTTATGGAAGCTAATAGAAAGACCATCTACAAAAGCACTCTTGTAAGCCAATTAAATGGAAATCCAATATTATCAAAGGATAAACTTGCAAGGGTGAAAAGTGAGGTCCTCTTTTTATCATGAAAGAAAGTAAAACTTAATACTCAAATATGTCTCACGATCAAGTCAGATTGTGTCGTTTTTTTATCAATACATGCTGCAAAGCGGAACACGTAGCAAATCTAACAAAACAAATCTCAATCATAAACAAAGAATTTAGTGAAAAAATCTATTAAATCAAATATATCAACTATTAAATACAAACAATATTATAATACATAAGAAGATTTGAATAACTCAATAGATTAAGAAAGACAAGAGAAAAATGCACGATTGGGCCCAACCTCCCCCATAGCAAAAGCCATGGTTTGCCATCCTTAATTATATATTATAGTTTTATATGGATATTTACATACATATAATTACAAAGAAAGTACAAAAATCAATTGAAATACAGAGTTTTAGGAGTTAAGAGGTATTTTGTAACATACTGCAGTTGCTTGCAGAAAATTGCGTGCTCTGAATCTTGACGTTTTGACATCACTATCACATCCGAAACGTGCCAAAAATCCCAAAACGACTCTTGAAGCTCGGAATTTCGATTCCAAATGAGGGAGAAACAAAAAAACTAAGTTTTCACCCTGTTCTCCTATTTTGTGTGCGATCCTGTTGCTTTTATAAAGAAAGCTAAAAAATCCTTCTAAACTTAACTACATTAAGAAAATAGCAAGTGTTCCATAAAGAAAGCTTATTTCAATAAAAGCATATCTTAAATCTCATATTCTAAAATAATCTATATTTAAAAAAACAAATAAATTAATAGTACTAAGGACAATGATCTAATTATTACTAAAGAAGTTTAAACTTATAACTGACAAATAGAGTAATAATTTAAATAATAAAATTTACGCTTGGACTTACGCTAACGCCTAGTGCTACCCAAAGCTACCGCTGCTTGCTCTACACATCAACTAAAGCATTCACAATTGTTTATAAATAAAATAAACAAATAATAGTGAATACCTAGTAGTTTTCAGCTATAAAATAAATAAATAGGTTGGAACTATGTCCTAACCTTAATTTAATATGAGTACACTCTAAACTCATAAACGTCCATTAATTTAAATATGTATTTTGCGGAATCACCCTCTGTGGAGTCACCCACGTGCATATTAAATTAACATGACGCCTCAAAAGGACAGGCGTCCCCATCAACTTCTTGCACAAGGAATCCACCTTGTGTATGTGCCCCGATAAATAAATATAATTTTACGGAATCCACCGTGGAATAAAAAACTCACGAAATCCACCGTGGAATATGTCTCCTGGCATCATACCCCCGGGGTGGGATAGCAATTGTCCTCAATTGCTATTAACTACTCAATGTGGAGCTAGTAGTATAGGGTAAGTACTAAGGGTGCGAGCGGTCATCCGTTGCATGTTTTCAACTGAATCAAGTATCTAGTATAAGACAATGAATCAATCGGAGTCTAATTATTAACAAACAATTGATCTAATAAGATTAAAAACTAGTGTTAGTGTTATAGATGTCTTTCATGGGAGAGTAAGAGAGTCAAAAGATAAGACAAATATTATGAATGCCAGGTCTTATACTCAAAGCATCAACAATAACAAATAAATTTGTTATTCTAGTTTAATAGTAAGTAAAAATTTAACCAAGAATTTTAGGAAAAAAAATAAAAGACTTACCTGTCTTACCTTGATTGGAGATCTCTATCTTTATTAGAAAGCGTGATTTCACAATAGAATTAGGAAGTTGAAGAATTTTCCAAAGTACTTTCAAGATAAATAACTTTCTTTGTAGATAGAATCAGGTCATGATGATAACTAGAGAGTTGTAGACAACAAAAAGTTCTACAATTCATGTCCCTATGATGGATTACCAAATCTGAAGGTAAGGTCATAAAAAATAGGGCTCAAAGTTTACTACTACACAGTTTTCTGCATATTACTGTGAAATTTGTATTCATGGTTACTTTAAGACTCAAATAACTCACTAAATATTTAGAATTTGTAAAATATGTGTCTAATAACAATTGTAGATCTTTTTGAGGGCTAAAACTTTTGTTTTTACACCATCCTCAAAATATGAACCAGAAAAGAGTTACATTACCTAAAAAATAGTTGTTCGATAAGATTTTTATGGTGAAGCATATGCAACAACTAGACTACTTTCAAGTGTCTCTTCTATATAGCATGTAACATAAATAAAGACTTACACTACAAGGAAAGAGAGGTATAGCGACTGCGGGTAGCGACGCAGAAATAGCAGCGTCGCATTTGCGACGCAAATAGCAACGCCCCACAAGGAAAAAAAACAGGGCCGAAACCCGAGCACGTTTCATTTCACGCATTTTCGTGAGACATTTCGAGAGGGAGAGCGAGAGAGAGAGGGGCCGTTTTGCATAGAGGGTGAGAGAGGGAGAGGAAGAAGGCTTGCCGCCACCGCCGTTCGCGAAGGAGAGAAGGAGCCTTCATTGCGAAGAGGAGCCGCCAAACCCCGCCATATCTTTACGGTGAGTCCATTCTCTCCCTCTTTTGCTTGTTTAGGGTTTAATTCTCTCTTTCTTTTGCTTGTTTAGGAGAGGAAATGAGAGAGAAAGAGAGGAAGAGGGAGGGAGAGAAAGAGAAAGAGAAAGAGAGGGAGAGGGAGGGGGGAGGAAATGAGAAAGGGAGAGAAAGAGAAAGAGAGGGAGAGGGAGAGGGAGAGGGAGAGGGATGGGGAGGAAATGAGAGAGGGAGAGGGAGGGAGAGTGCATTCTCTCTCTCTTTTACTTTTGGTTATATGATTTGTGTATATATATTGAGAGAGGGAGAGGAAATGAGAGAGAAAGAGAGGGAGAGGAAGAGGGAGGGGGAGGGTGAGAGAGAGAGAGAAAGAGAGGGAGAGGGAGAGGGAGGAAATGGAAGAGGGAGGGGGATGAAATGAGAGAACGAGAGGGAAGGAGAGTGTATTCTCTCTCTTTTTTATTTATTTTTTGTATAATTTGTATATAATGAGAGAGGGAGAAGAAATGAGGGAGAGGGAGAGGGAGAGGGAGAAAGAGAGGGAGAGGGAGAGGGAGAGGGAGAAAGAGAGGGAGAGGGAGAGGGGGGGGAGACGAAAACATAATAGGGAAATGAGAGAGGAAGAGGAGAGAGAAAAAAAGAGAATGAGAGGAGAGAGAAAAAGAGATAAGATGTTAAACATAATAAGCAAAGAGAGAAAGAGAGGGTGTGGGTGAGGGTGAGGGCGAGGGAGGGAGAGGAAATGAGAGAGGGAGAGGAAGAGAGAAAAGAAAATGAGAGAGAGAGGAGAGAGAAAAAGAGAGAAAGATCATTAAACCTAATGGAAAAATAGAGAAAGAGAGAGTCAGGGTGAGGGAGGGAGAGGAAATGAGAGAGGGAGAGAAAGAAAGAAAGGGAAATGAGAGAGGGAGAGGAGAGAGAAAAAGAGAAAAAAATTATTAAATCTAATAGAAAAAGAGAGGGTCAAGGTGAGGGAGGGACAGGAAATGAGAGAGGGAGAGAAAGAGAGAAAGGTAAATGAGAGAGAGAGAGAGGAGAGAGAAAAAGAGAGAAAAAGAGAGAAAAATCATTAAACCTAATAGGGAAAGAGAGAAAGAGAGGGTGAGGGCGAGGGAGGGAGAGGAAATAAGAGAGAGAGAGAGGAAGAGAGAAAAGGAAATGAGAGAGGGAGAGGAAGAGAGAGGGAGAGGAGAGAGAAAAAGGAATGAGAGAGAGAGGAGAGAGAAAAAGAGAGAAAGATCATTAAACCTAATGGGAAAAGAGAGAAAGAGAGGGTCAGGGTGAGGGAGGGAGAGGAAATGAGAGAGGGAGAGAAAGAAAGAAAGCGAAATGAGAGAGAGAGAGAGAGGAGGGAGAAAAAAATGAGAGAGGGAGAGGAGAGAGAAAAAGGAATGAGAGAGAGGAGAGAGAAAAAGAGAAAAATTTATTAAACCTAATAGGGAGAGAGAGAAAGAGAGGGTTACGGTGAGGGAGGGAGAGGAAATGAGAGAGGGGGAGAAAGAGAGAAAGGGAAATGAGAGAGGGAGAGGAGAGAGAAAAAAATGAGAGAGGGAGAGGAGAGAGAAAAAGAGAAAAAAATCATTAAATCTAATAGAGCAATAGAGAAAGAGAGGGTCAGGGTGAGGGAGGGACAAGAAATGAGAGAGGGAGAGAAAGAGAGAAAGGAAAATGAGAGAGGGAGAGGAGAGAGAAAAGGACATGAGAGAGAGAGAGGAGAGAGAAAAAGAGAAAAATCATTAAACCTAATAGGGAAAGAGAGAAAGAGAGGGTGAGGGTGAAGGAGGGAGAGGAAATGAGAGAGGGGGAGAAAGAGAGAAAGGGAAATGAGAGAGGGAGAGGAGAGAGAAAAAGAGAAAAATTTGTTAAACCTAATAGAGAAAGAGAGAAAGAGAGAAAGAGAGGGTGAGGGTGAGAGAGGGAGAGGAAATGAGAGAGGGAGAAAGAGAGAAAGGGAAATGAGAGTGAAAAGGAAATGAGATAGAGAGGAGAGAGAAAAAGAAATATGAGAGAGAGAGAGAGAGGAGAGAGAAAAAGAGATAAAAATCATTAAACCTAATAGGGAAAGAGAGAAAGAGAGGGTGCTAGGCACCTGCTACATAGTATCATAGTACTGGGTACTTGGTGGCACTATGATACTAGAGTACTAGGTGCTAGATACTAAGATGCTACTGAGTACTTGGCACTATGATACTAGAGTATTAGGTGCTAGATACTAAGATGCTATGATATTATGTGCTAGGTACTGAGCACTAGGTACTAAATAGTAGTGTTCTATGATACTATATGCTAGGTCATAGAAAAAGAGAGAGATAGAAGGAGAGGATAACAATCTAAGAAAAGAAAAGAATGATAACAAAAACAAATTGTTTGCTGTAACTAGACAAAATGGAAAACGAAGAAGGTCCTGTTATTCAAGATCGCGAGGCGTATCTTAATCAGCGTGTCCCATGTCCTTGCTCTCAATGCAAGCTGGCATTTAGACGAAAACGCCGATTGTCTATAGAACACGTACGACGATTTGGCAAGTTTCAATCTGAGATCATTGATCAGGCGATTGCGGATTTTCAACAAACGGTAATTTGAAGTTAATATCAATCATGCATTGTACTCGCAAGCTAATTGAATACCATATACAATAAGATTGGGTCTCGCTGGCAAATTTTCTATCCAGGGAGGTGATGTCTCATCCCAAGGAAGAGTGCACCCTTTGCGGCCAATTAGAAGAGTACATGGGCGTGCGATGGATGGAGTGCAGGAGCCAATCCACCACTTACAAGGCCAATCTATACTGTCAATGCCAGAGGAGACAGGCAACCTTCCAGACCTACCTACAATCTTGGAGCTTGAGATGGAGGCAATGATCGATGCATTGATTTCCATGGATGTCGAGACTTCTGATCCGCTTAGAGAGGAAGCATCCATACCATTATATGATGGGTGTCGAGTATCTCGGTTGAAGACACTGCTTGCACTCTTAAGTGTGTAAGCAAAATACGGGTGGAGCGATACGAGTGTGACCGAGTTGTTCAGGTACCTTATACATACGCTTCATTGATTTTTTTTCGGCACTATTATTAAAAATATTTGTGCTTTTTTAAGGTGTTTATGATTTTTTTCAGGTTATTGAAATATCATATATTACCACCTACAAATACCATGCATGAGTCTCATGATGATACACGACATGTTTTACGAAAGCTTGGCATGGACTACAATAACATTCATGCATGTATCAACGATTGCATATTGTTTCGAGAAGAATACGAGACTATGGAGACATGTCCAAAGTGTGGTGCTCACAGGTATCGACAAGACTTGCAAGGGCAAACCATCCCTCAAAAATTTCTCAGACACTTTTCGCTTATCCCCCGCATAAACCACATGTTTCGTACGTCCAACATGGCAAGCTTGACAACGTGGCATGCGCAGAATAGGTCCACGGATGGAGTTTAACGAATATCAGCCGATTCACACACATGGAGCCACATTGACTCTACCTTCCCAGGCTTTGCCCGAGAGCCAAGGAATCTTCGGCTCAGTCTTGTAATGGATGGCGTGAACCCATTCGGTCTACGCTCAACTTCTTACAGTGTGTGGCCTATAGTCCTTGTCAACTACAATATCCCTCCATGGCTTTCTACAAAGAAAGGACATCTCATCCTTAGCTTACTCGTCCCCTGCCGCTACAAAGTCAAAAATATAGACGTGTATCTTCGTCCATTAGTCGATGAGCTTAAGATTTTGTGGGAGGAGGGGATCACCATGCAAGATATGAGCAGGCGCAATGGTCGACGGTCAGCCAATATTCGAGCCATTCTCATATGGATGATGCATGACTTTTCAGGATTCGGAGAGTGCTCAGGTGAGCAAGCCTTCGTTCTCATTGGTAATATCTATATTTTATCTCATTCAAGCAAGTATTCACTGGGTCATGGTGTTGGAATAGGTTTGGTTACCTTAGGTTATCATGCATGTCCATTGTGCAGTTAAACTCCCAACGAAGGTCACGAACCATGAAAAAGATGGTATATCAAGGACATGCTGCTTTCTTGCCAGAGGATCATGAACTCAGGGAAGGTTTCCTTGAACGATCTCCAACACGTATGAATGCCGCAAGCTGGTACGAGCTAAAAATGGTCCACGCAAAATCACATCCAAATGGAATGCGGCAGTTCTGAGTTTTCTACGAGTTGCATATTGGACCCACTTACAGGTCAACCACTTGTTGGATCCCATGCATATTTTCAAGAATGTGGGCAGCTTGCTATGGGACCACATCACAAGAAAGAGAGACACTAGGGACACGAATGGATTTAAAGGAGGTAGGTAAGATGGAGGCGCTTTGGCCGCAGTCGAGTGCTGATGGTCGCGTGCAACTTCCTCACGCTCCTTGGGTTTTGTCCACTAAAGAAGAGCGCATTATGAAGAAAGTAATCAAGTCTATCCGCACTCCGACGGGTATGATGCGTTCTCTTAGGTCCGCATTTTCTAAAAACGACCAATTATCAGGGCTAAAATCCCATGACTGGCATAAGATATGTCAGGTTTGTACTACGAATGGATTGTAATTAGCGTGTGCATTTTGCTATTTAGAGTGTAGCCATTATTCATAATGCTTTCTCATTTGTGGCAGTTTGTACTACCAATCGCGATCGCAGGATGTCTTACTCCAAAAAGACGCGGGACCATTTACAGGTTGTCAACTTTGGTGCAATGGGTCTCACAGAAGGAGATTAAGACGTCCTCTATTGAATCCGCAAGACGGGGAGTAGTGGAGACGGTCTGTCTCTTTGAGAAATACTTGCCCACTAGCATGCTCACGATACAAATCCACCTTCTTGTGCATCTTGTAGATGAAGTGGAGATTGCTGGACCTGTCCATATGCGATGGATGTTCTTCTTGGAGCGCTTCATGAAAACCCTGCAAGGCTTTGTGCTACAACGAGCTCGGCCAGAAGGTAGCATGGCTGAAGGTTGGTTGGTGTCTGAGACGCTAGTGCATATTTCACAATGGCTACCAACGGTGGATCCAGACAATAAAATGCTATGGTCCGCTGAAGGACGATGATAGATTGACTGGAGATGTGGTGGTTGGAAATGGGATAGAAAAAAGAATGGATGCCTCAATGGAGGAGAAGGTGAATTGCTTTTGTATATTGCACCATGCCTCTATGGAGACGTGGCTCGCCAAGTACCGGATCGCTAGGCAAGATCAAGAGGAAGCGCGAGCTGAATTCCGATGTAGTATGCATCATCGACCGATTCGATATCCCAAAGGCACAGAGGAGATGTCGCGGTTCATGTCAACGTGATGGTTGCATGGAGCTTTGACCGCAGCGTCTCGCAAAGGGACAGAGGTCTCAATGGAGGAGTGGGAATTCTCGAGGGGATGTAGTCCAAAGGTGATGAGGGGTTTAGAATCTGTTGTATCTAAATTTTATATGCGACATCTGATTTGAGTGTTTCAATGTACATTACAAAATATATAGTGCAGCGTGGTCGTGCGGATAGCATTTTCGCGTGGAGCATATTGACAAAATGCGCTCCACAATGGACTGTGGTATCATGGCAAGGTTCGAGCAAGAGAGCCGGCGATGAGCAACGGATCCAAATACGGTTGTGGATGAGATGGAGTATTTTGGAAACTTGCAAAGTATTGTTACGATGGATTATCGTAGCTTCTCCATGATACTATTCGATGTGCAGTGGTTCAAAGTGGTACTTGGAGGAGCTAGAGCAACAGTTCGACGAGGTCCATCTGGATTTCTCGAAATAGATTCTGAAAAAAAATGGACGGATTTGCTCGACACCTTTGTGTTGCCGGCCCATTGTGAACAGGTGCATAGACTCATTTGTTTGCTAATTGTATTACGACATGGTTTATGTCACAATGGTTTGAACTCTCTTGTACATGTTTGTGAACAAGTAATCTTCTATCCAAACCACTAACAACCTCGATGGTGGTATGTTATACCTTCAACTCCCCGAAGTGCGAGTATATGATCAAAGCGATGTTCCGAGCATAGATGAAGATAATATGCAAATAGAGGGGTCGATATTGCAAGGGGTGGAGGCCGTCGAAAGCTCGGCTAACAATGATGGAAATACAAGAGTCCAAGAATTCTTTGAGAACGAGGTGGACTCATTCTTTTGTGGTGACATGTCTATCGACCTTCCAGTGTATGCGGAGTTGTGTCAAGAGATTAACATGGGACCATAGGATACTTCATACTTGGAGCATCCACTTACTCAATTCGTTGACCAATCGCTTATAAGGGTACATAAGATATGCATTTTAAGTGAGATTTTTTTTAAATGATTTATATTACTGTGCTTTGTATGATTTAAATTGATTATTCTAACATCATTTTTTATCTGTGCAGGTGACATTTTCAGGATGAGTCAAGGGATGAGCGATGAGGAGTTACAGGACATCTTCACACACATGTCTCCAGACCAGATCACAAGATTCAGAGATATGGCAGACCAAGAGCTGTCTCGGTCTTCGTCAGGGCACTCTGCTAGATCTACTTCAATGCAATCGGATGCTTCGCCTTTGAGCAGACGAGCTCGACGCTCACGACTTGGGCTAGAGGGGGGAGGGAGCGCTTCGGGGTCAAGGGGATACTATAGAGATACAGAGGCAGAGAGCCTGCGGTCGACACAGGATACAGGTGCGACTCCTCGCTCTCATGTGGCCCTTCCAGGGAGCGTGGCTCAGGCTTAGGTGGATGCTGTGGAGGCTCAGACGCGGTGCCTTCGTCTCATCGTTCAGCTGGAGCTACGTCACCTCAGGGATTTGTCACACCTATGGAGACGTCTACTCCAGTTACTCCAGCTTTTGCTCAGCCGTCAGCAGATGGCACCCCTGTGGGTGCCACTCTGAAAGATATTACCCCAGTTGGTACACCGGATGCACAGGGGTCTCCTGGATATGCCCAGGAGTGTGCACGCAGATGGGAGAGGATCAATCTTAGGCAAACTCCAAGAAGATATGTAGTCGATGGTAGGTCAGGAGCCATCATCATGAATGATGAGGGGAGGAGGGTGATGGCTCGCATGAGAGAGTTGTGCCAACAAGTTTTTCAGCACAACGTCTTGGATCATTGGAAGAACATACCGGAGGGGAACAATGACTACATAGTAGCATCATTGCACGAGGAGTTTCCGGTGCCAGCCTCAGTAGATAGATTCTCTATAGGCTGGATGATGGATTACATGCGTGCATACATGTCACATAGATGATCCAACGCACGCAAGGCAATCAAGAGTGGGGCTGCAAAGCCCGAGTGGTTAGATGCAGACAATTGGCGCCGACTAAGGGAGGAGGCTACAGATTCTCCAGGACGTTGGAGTCAGTAGCACGAGGCGGCGCGGGCACAACTTGAGGCCGGAGTGGTCCATCATCTTAGGAGTGGCGGCCACAGGACATATTTGGAGGACTTTGTAAGTTTTTCTTTTGTTTTGCTTGTTTATTTTTTTGCAATATTCTTTGTACTGACAATCATGTTTCTAACAGTTAGCATTTTGTTTTCTTTGCAGCACTCCATTACAAATCGCGATTCGACTCGCCTTGAGAGTCGATATGCAGAGAGGCATGGTCTCACTTCATTGATCGACCGATTGTATAGACGCAGCGGCCCTGTAAGTCACTCATCTTTCTTGTCCGTAGTTACCATGTTTAATTAGAATGCATTATTGTATGGTGGACTGATGTGTTGTTTCTTTTTCTGCAGAGTCCATTCAATGCTCCTTTGCGGCGGGACGAGCTTTCAAGGGACGAGGATATGCAGCTCGCCCTTGGATCCCTAGAGCTCATATAGCTTTATTTTTGAGTCGCCTAATCTATGTAGGCATTTCATATGTATTAGTGATATCTTGTCATGATTATGCCAATCGCTTATTATGCGATCATGTATTTATTTCATATATCAGTATTATGATTTTAGTATACATTGTTTTTGTTTGCAAGCGCATTGTACACAGTGCAAAAACTATTTTGTATGGCTCTAATAAAGCACACAGTGCTAGCCCTGCCACAAAAAGAAAAATTACATGTTACCGTCGCTATTAGCATCGCAAATTTTACTGATCGCATCGTTATTTACGTCGCAAACCGTCGCTATCAGCATCGGTATTGGCATCGATATCGACGCTAATAGCGAGGTGATACCGACTGTTCTTTGGCATTGCCAATAATGACACTTTTTGCGACGACGGGGGCAAATTTTGTTATTTGCATTTTCGTCGCTTTAAACGTCGGTATAAGGCCTATATCTTGTAGTGTTAGTATGCTTAAAATTGAAACTTTTATAAAATAAAACAAAGTTATGAAATAAACTTCAAAAGCTTTTTGGCTATAACATCATGTTTGCATAGCCAAGTCCATGCTATAATCCAAATTCAAAGAATAACAAATTGGATCAATTCGAGTCAATCAACTATGGATATAAGGCTATCAAAAACACGAGAAATGCAGCTGCAATATTCATATATAGTGATTTATATTGTAGATTGTGATTGTTTCACGGTGTTCACCTTTATATACTGATATCATACAATTGAAAACTTGGAGCATAGCCAAGGCCTGATACCAATGCTGCGAAGCGGAACACGTAGCAGATCTAACAAATCAAATCGCAATCATAAACAAAGAATTTAGTAAAAAAATCTAATAAATCAAGCATCTCAACTATTAAATACAAACAACATTATAATACATAAGAGGATTTGAATAACTCAATAGATTGAGAAAGACAAGAGAAAAATGTACGATTGGTTCCAACCTCCCCCATGGCAAAAGCCATAGTTTTCCATCCTTGATTATATATTATATTACATGGATATTTGCATACATATCTTACATATAATTACAAAGAAAGTACAAATATCAATTGAAATACAGAGTTTTAAGAGTCAAGAGGTATCCTGTAACATACTACATTTGCTACAGAAAATTATGTGCTCTGAATCTTGACGTTTTGACATCACCATCGCATACGAAACATACCAAAACCCCCAAAACGACTCTTGAAGCTCTAAATTTCAATTTTGAATGAGGGAGAAACAAAAAAACTAAGTTTTCACCATGTTCTCCAAATTTTGTGTGTGATCTTGTTGCTTTTATAAAGAAAGCTAGAAAAGCCTTCTAAACTTAACCACATTAAGAAAATAACAAGTATTCCATAAAGAAAGCTTATTTCAATAAAAGCATATCTTAAATCTCATATTCTAAAATAATCTATATTAAAAAATAAATAAATTAATAGTACTAAGGATAATGATCTAATTATTACTAAAGAAGTTTAAACTTATAACTTACAAATAGAGTAATAATTTTAATAATGAAATTCACACTTGGACTTACGCTAACACCCAGTGCTACCCAAAGCCACCACTGCTTGCTCTACACATCAACTAAAGTATTCACAATTGTTTATAAATAAAATAAACAAACAATAGTGAATACATCATCAAAAGACACAAAGAATGAATAAAAAATCGATTGCAAATAAAAATCAAGGAGGAAGCAAAGGGATATGGTACCTTGGAAGAGTAATAATCATGAGGAGAAAGTTAGGAGGTAGTTTGAAGGAGGCATATTGTCCTTTTGATCTTCTAAATCGTCATCCATATGTGAAGGTTTACCTATCATAGTATCAAGTGGCATTGGCCAAGGATGCAAGAATTTATGCATACGACCTTATGGATAATCGATTGACATCTCTTCGAATCAATAATTGCAAAGGCATATTTGAAATACAATCCCACAAGAAAGATATATACACTTGATGCTAGTGACTATGAGATCTTTAATGACTAAGTAAAAAGCATCAAAGGTTTTTTGGTTCACAACTACATCTTACTTTTATTTAATATTCTAATTGTCACTTTCCCTGTGTGTGTGTGTGTGTGTGTGTGTGTGTGTGTGTGTGTGTGTGTGTGTGTGTGTGTGTGTGTGTGTGTGTGTGTGTGTGTGTGTGTGTGTGTGTGTGTGTGTGTGTGTGTGTGATCTTCTTTATCTTAGACAATGCTTAATAGCAGCTCTAAGTGAAATTTTTGGTTTTAAGATAATGTATTTATTATATTTTGCAATGCTATCTTTTTTGTGTCCAAGATAATACACTTTTATGAAATATATATTGGAGTGATGCATCAACGTATTACTTTTGAAATGTAACATGTAGTTCTCATATTAGAAATGTTACAATCTTTTAAGCTTAGTCAATATGAGAAATTAAATAGAATACACAATTATATATCTAGATTGTGTGACTCTTGCACAAGTTGTAGTAGATAGGGGGTTTTCCAAGATTTTGCACTCATAGTTTACAAAGAGTGAACTCCCCAGTGTAATCAAACTTACTTGGCATTCCTCAACACTGGATTGCCTACATGAAGTTGCAATAGACTTTATGGTGGAAATCTTCTAGGATGCATACATTTTGGCAGCTCATGCATATAGGGTCAAAGTTATGCCAAGAGACTTCACATCCCTTAGATTTCTCAGATTTAGAGATGAAAATTTGCTCAATCTAGATGGCATCATGCAAAGAAAAATGAAGGAAATTTTGGAGATCCCTCCCCTAAAAAAGTACAAGAAGGTGAAGATGATTAATGTCATTGAAGAATCCTTGCATTTCCACAAAACAAGGCTAAATGCTTAGAGTGTAACCCAAGAGAGAAAGGGAGACACCTAAGAGAGAGGCTAGGGATATTAATGAAAGACATGCTAGCATGCATGAGAACAACAATGAGGCTCTAGAGATGCTTGGCCCATGCTTTGATGTTATGCGGGCCTCTTAGAAGGTTGCACTAGCAACAACAATAAGAGTTTAGTGTCTTTCCCTTTAGTAAGGAGAATATTCTAGTCCTTGCAATCTTCGCAAGAAGGTCAATGATTGTGTGATGAACATCATCTTAAGGTTTATTCTTATGTCATAATAGTTAAAATTTTGTATGATCTTCTTATAAGAAAATGTCTTGAAACTTATTTTTTATTTGCTTTTGGAGCTAAATTCTTGTAAACCTTTCCTTTAGATCAACAATATAAGATTTTCATCATAGACTCTCTTATATATCAGCACTATTGAACTACAAGACGACATCCCTTGTAGACTTGTGCTTGTGGTACAAAGATTGTAATTTAAATCTCATACAGTACAATATCTTATGATGGCATACCATAGAAAGTAAGGAAACCTTTGGTATGTTTCTTTTGAGATATTTTAAATCTATATTTTTTATCTTTTTTTTGTATTTCCTACCTTATAGATGTCTCCTCGCACTTGATAGTGTTTGAGATTGGCATAAGGAGATATTTTCTTACTAATTTAATATATGGATACCATGATAATGTGAAAAGGTAAGTTCTTTAAGCACATGTGAGGGAGAAGTAGAGGGGAAGAAAGAGAGAGAGGCACTAACGTTGTTTTCCTTGACTAAAACAAATCTGTTGAAAAACTTATCAAATGCTTCGAGGCTATCATTCAAGACTACAAAATGATGAAAAATATATGAATAATCAATTATAGAGTACAAAGCAAGGTGACAGCCACAACTACAAGTGGAGAATTTGCTACAATGACAAAGTGCTCCTAAAGCATCTACTCGGGCTTCAAACAAGTGAGTTTAGTTTTTCTTAAATTAAATTAGCATAGCATTAATGACTTTATACTTGACCCCATTTTGTACAATTTTATTATGCAAGACAATCACCTAGCAAATTACACAAATGATAATGTTCTTTTGTTTAGAGCAAAAATAGTTGAAAATATGATCAACTACATAACATAATGAAACCTTTCAATACGACATGTTGCCTCCTCAACCATGCTGAACCAGCTAGAGAAGTTAAAAGGCCAGAACCCCATCCAAATGCTGTAGACTTGGACGATGTGGAGCTAACTAATATGACAAAGGACACTGCCGATTTCTTAGAGACTTCAAATACAGAGAGAATATAGAGATTGTAACTTTATATTAATATGCCCCATTTTTATATCAAAAAAGGCTGCTATTAGTGACAAACTTTACTTTGGAGCAGGTCAAGAAACAAAAGATATTTGTAGCAAACAAGTAGTGTTTAGCTGCAGTGTAAAGAGCTTGTAGGTAAAGGTGCCTCTTTCAATGATTAAAGAATAATATGTTGCTTGAGTCAAAAACTTCAACCCTAAAGGTTGATAGACCGTCTTCTCTCTTGTATAGTTGAAAGCCACCTCCTACCAGAGGAAAGAGGGCTGCAGTGTAAAGGTAAAAGTACCACTCTTGTAAAGTTGAAAGCCACCTCCTCCTAACAAAGGAAAGAGAGGTAGGTACTTAGGCCTACCTAAGGAAACCTAGGCCTATATAGATGAAAGCGAAGGAGCGTTGGGTAAGATACGAGAGAGAGAGAGAGAGAGAGAGAGAGAGAGAGAGAGAGAGAGAGAGAGGTCTCTTCTTGCGTGCTGCGATGGCTACCACTAGCAATAATCAGCTGCCTGCGTCACCCTGGAACTTGGCAGGCAAGACGGCTCTCGTGACAGGAGGCACCAGAGGCATCGGGTAATGATCTCTCGCAACCTCTTTGTATTTCTGAGGAACGCATGATATACAGTCATTGTTAATGGCGAGAGAGGCTGGCCGGGGCGGCTGGCTTGTGATTGAGAGAGTGTATATATTATCGTGCATCGGTGCGCGCGCGCAGGCAAGCCATTGCAGAGGAGCTGGCACGGCTCGGCGCGCGCGTGTTCGTGTGCGGGCGGTCGGCGGAGCGGCTTCGAGAGCAGCTGCAGGCCTGGTCGAAGAAGAAGCCACCATCATCAGATAATGACGCTGGTGGTGCTGAGAAAGGTAACGGTGGTGGTAACTTCGGGGACAGGATCCATGGCTGCGTCTGCGACGTCTCCCTTCCGGACGAACGCCACAACCTCATCTCCCGGGTCTCGCAGCATTTCTCCGGCAAGCTCGACATTCTGGTGAGAGTTTTATCTGTGCAAAACACATCTCTAGGGCGCGAGAGAGAGAGAGGGAGAGAGAGAGAGGGTGAGGGTGTGTGTGTGTGTCTCTAGGGCGCGCGAGAGAGAGAGTGTGTGTGTGTGTGAGAGAGAGAGAGAGAGAGAGAGTGTGTGTGTGTGTGTGTGGGAGTGCTCACGAAAACATTTTTTCCTATCCAATGGAAAAAAGGAATAGGCTTAACCGCCGACGGCTTTGGGAGAGAAATAGTCAGCTTAATAACTAAAATGACCAAAAAAAAGTTGGTTTTCATCAAGACGAATTTCAATTGCAATTGGTTTTTTGAGAATCTTGCTTGGAAAAAATACACTAAAGGACCGTTTTTTGTGAACACATTGGGAGAAAGAGAGAGGATGTGTGTATGGAAAATGTGCTTCAAGTCGAGAGAGTGGCGAGAGAGTGTGTGTGTATGCGTGTGTGTGTGTGTGTGTGTGTTTTGGTTTTTTTGGAGGGGGGCGGGACCTTATAGAACCAATCAAGCAAAACCTTGCAATGTGCCAATTGGAATGTACATTGTAACACATCTTAAGATGCCTCAAGAATAGTTCCAAAGTGCCTTAACTTCTTAGAGAGAGTGTATGTGTGCGTGCGTGCACTTGCTTATAGGCTCAACCCAGCAAAATCTTATAGTGTAGCTATTGGGTTGAAGCACAAGTCATATGGGCATACCTAAGGGTTCAATGAGTACATGGATTCAAAACTAGGGATGTAGATTTTACAACATAATTACTTAATATCTGATGGAAAGTCATCAAAAAGAAAACAAAAGGCTTTCTTAAATAGTCTTTCCATTAAATGTTAACACCCAAACATAAGAGTTAAGAAGACCCTTCGTTCTTGTTACTTCAAATTGATATAGGCCAATCACAATGTTGATTCTACAAGGATTTTTTTGTATATTGACATAATGTTGCATGAAACACTTGTTTTAAAAGATAGAGGAAGTTAGTGTAGGCCTTATTGTTGCACTCTTAAAATCCCCCATGCATTATTTAAGCTTATGCTAGACACACTCGATTTGAAGTTTCATGAGGACCATGACCTTTCAACTATAGGTTCAAGTGGTCATGGATGGGAGAGACAACATTGCAAAGTACTTGTTCATTGCCCATTATATGACACATGCATGAGTGCAATCTTTATCGAGAAAGAAGTAAAACATGTTTATTCATAGCATTCATTTTGTGAACATGTTTATTGATAACACTCTTTTTGTTTTTGTTTTTATATGAGATCAACAATGTGGGTGTATTTAGAGGCACTCCAACTTTAGAAGTGCCCATGGATGAGCTCTCTACAATCTTCAACATAAATTTTGCATCTGCCTTTCACCTAAGTCAGCTTGCACACCCACTCTTAAAAGCATCAGGAGATGGAAGCATTGTTTTCATCTCATCCATTGCAGGCTCCTCAGTATTTAGGAAGAGTGCCGGTGTATATTGCTCAACTAAAAGTACGTATGTTTTCCTCAACTAAAATTACATTTATTTTATGTGGCTTCTCTAATCCTACAAACACACACACACACACATAGAGCTTGCCTATCCATATGCATATGTGTGGCATGTGTGGGCACATGCATGCAAATGTGGTTTCTTTTTAGGGTAAAGAATCTTACTCAGAAACTACATAATCAACGCATTTGGGTAGCTCTACTATCGAATCCATTTGGATTGATGAAGTCAAATTTAGGCACTACTCATGTCAAGGCATGCTTGCAAAAGCATGTCACTCCATCAAGAACATCAAAATGTTTTCAAATTCTCACGCTTGAATTCTTACAACCAATTTTTAGGCGCATTGAACCAACTTACAAGAAACTTTGCTTTTGAGTGGGCCAAAGATCACATTCGTGTCAACACTGTCGCTCCTGGTTACATTGAAACAGACATGTTGAAAGAGGTATGGGTTAACATTAAGCTTTTGCACATGCTTATTTTGCCTCATCATTCAGAAGAGGCCCTTTCATTGATTGTAAGAGTGCATGCAGTTTGATAATCCTGAGATTCCTAAATTGCTTAAAGAACGATGCCCACTACGTCGACTTGGGGAGCCTAAGGAGGTCGCATATATGGTTGCATTTTTATGTATGCCATGCTCTTCTTATGTCACTGGCAGTATCTTCACTGTGGATGGAGGTACCAGTATTCACTTTTATGCTCTGCCATGCTTCCCTATTGAATCTTAGGTGGAAAGTTAATTTGTAAGCTTTTTATTCAAACAATTCTATGGCCTACGTTTGGGCATTGACAAGAGTATAAAAGTTAATCAATGTTTATATTAATTCAAAGGCTGCTCATGAAAAATACTCTATTTTTAGGTAAATATGAGTTCAAAAGCTTGTTAGCTAGTTTAAATATTAGGTGAGTTTGAAGGTCATTTATCAGCCTGGCATAACTTATCACATGGCTGAATAAGACATTGGTAGAAATTTCATCTAGTATCTAACAAAGTCGAAAAGGGTAAGTGTATATCTAGGGGTTTACTCATAAATACGTGAGTATATCACGTGGATTTGTAAGAATGTATTTTTTAAATCTCATTTTTACATATTTTTTATACATAAAAGGGTGTCATATAAAGCGGTTATTCATAGATTGAATAGAAAAGGAGTGTTTCATTTAGAGAAAATTCTTTGGTAAGGGTAGTTTTAAAATGGGTCATGAATGCGTGTGATATAGAGAGTTTACATATAGTGAAGCCCTCGAAAAATGTATATGGTTGAAATAGTATTATAATGATGGACATAAAATATAATTTGAGAAAAAAATATTATTATTTAAAAAAGAAATGTGAGTCTTAGGCATTACTTTGTCTTTAAACAAAAGCTAACATTGACCAACGTAAATAATGATATATGCATTCATAGAAAAGTATGATGGAGGAAAGCTCTATGGCACATCAAAGCAAAACATGAGTACACAAAGCTTAGCAAAAGTATAGATAACACACTAATTAGAAGGTGGTCATTATATATAAGAAAGTGCTTAAAGAAAACTCTTTGGAAATTGTGGGAGCTCTCACTCAACCGCCAAGACCCACGGACCACTTATTGTTCAAGCATTCCAAGCGAGCTCTAATGGCTACCTCTCACATAGCCGACACGCCTTCGAACCTACGAATGTAATGAACTTACCTCAATGCCGAAAATGAGTTGCCTCCTCCTCCGCATACATCGGTAGCTCCATGATCCTTGATGCTAGCTCAAGCACCCTCAAGCCTCCTCCATCAAGCTCCATCCCCCATAGCCGTGCACGCGCGAGCAAAGAGAAGAGAAGAGAAGAAGAGAAGTAGAGATGGTGAGGAGCTTCACCCTCTTGATCCCTCACTCCCATGCACTCTCACACTCCCTCTCTCAAGAGCACACACACAAGCAAAGAGAAGAGAAGAAAGGAAGAAGAGAGGTCTCTTGTTAGCCACACACCAAAGAATGAGCTGCCATTCACTTTTTTGAACTTTATATACAAGCCCTAAAATTCCATGGGCGCCCATCCTTTTTTACATGATCGGCCTTTGTGGCAAGGTCCTTTTTCCTATTTCCCTTTTCTTGCCTCATGCCTTAAGCCTACACCCTTCTATTCCTTTACAAATGGCACAGAAGGGAGCCTAGCGCTCTTTTACAAGAATTTTTAGAGTTTTTTTAGGTGCCTTCTATTTAAAATTGCACTTTCGCCTCAGCTTAGCTTTTAGAGGTCGCCTTTGTGCCTTCACTCTTTTTCTATTTTTTTTTCGCTTTTTGCTTCATTTTTCTGCCATCTTGGATTGAGGTTAACATTACCCCCCCTCTGAGACAGGTGCCAGTACCATGGCACTTCGAGGTCTCTGTTGTGGGAGGGTGGATTCTAGGCTAGGGCTGGGGGACTTGTTCGATTGGGAAGCTTCGAGAATGATTTGGGGGGAGAATTAAAGGCGTGTTGAGTGGATGATAGGAGCCTCCAAAGTTTGTGGGTTGCAGCATCGTGTTGGACTTGGGAGGAGAAAGCGCTCAACCTAAGGGGGATGTCTACCTCGTCGTGCAATGCTTGGTGCTAGTGTTGGTGGAATAAGGAGTTGGGTCTAACCTAGGTAAGCATGGGTGATGTCCCACACTTGAGAACCCTATTTGTGTGAAGAAAGAATGTCTAATCATAGGTGAGTGTTATCTCCTTCGGTGTGTCCTGCCGCCCTTGGGGTACCCTAAGGGTGAAGTGGGGAGACAAAAAGGGCTAGGGGTTAGGAACGGGACCGGCTGACCGAGGTCATCGGACGTGCCTAGAGATCATCGTTGGCGCGGCCGTCGTCGCGCGCGACTCGGCCCGTCTAAGTGGCTTGGTTTTGGGTCGAGTCCCGGAATTGGACCGTTCAGCCCTCGGATCCCCAAATCCATTCGGCCCTTGCCCTTGGACCAACAGGATAACTCGGACCCCTCGTCTCGAACACGTACCGAGCGGCCCATCCGAGTCAACCACTCGACCCTTGGCCCACTTTTGTCACTCAGCCCTCGGACTCTTGTCACTCCACCCTCGGACCACTTAGCCCTCGAACACATTTGTTCAGTTGTCCGAGCTGTAAGTTCGGCCAATGCCCTTATTCAACCATTTAGCCTGTCCGAGTTTACCACTCAACCCCTGCAATTTAGATGAGTTGGGCCAAGTCAAATCTTTGCAAATTTTGTGGAAGTTTACACCAAACCCAGCTAGATCTCAACGACACCAACCTTTGTGATGCAAATTTTGTAGATGTCAACGGCGCCAACCTTTGTGAGCCATCTCGACGCCTATGACTTGATTCTGGAGCAAGGAATAGGCAATTTCACAAGACGTAGTTGTTTTACAGCTAGAGTAGATTGTCGAGAGAGTTAGCACCTTAACGGCAGCTAATGGAGACACAGACCCCAAACGAACCTAAACCGAGTAAGACAGCGTGGCAAGAAACCCTAAAACCTATCAAGACATCCAAAAATTGATCAAACAAGCCTATCAGGCCTAAGACAAGACAAGAGTGCACAAGCCACTTAGACACTTGCTCTTTGCATTCATCTTGACTTCCAGCACTTGAAATACACCTAAGAACAGTTGAAAGCCTAATTGAGCACAAGTGCACGGAAAAGAACACACTCGCTGAGTGGAGGTAACTTGAGGATAGTGTGCAATAATTAAGGAACTCACTCTGATAAAGGAACGAGAAGGAACCCACCAATAAGAGGAGATCCCCAGACATAGACGGGCAATTGTAGCCCAACATAGGAATAAGCGAATAGTAACAGAAACGTGGCTCTGCTCGGCCTCCTTAACCTTATCGATAGCTTAGTGGAGCAAGAGAACACAACCGTGTTAGAGGAAAGCTCAGACCGCAAGGAGAACGATGAATTCGACTTAGGTGCTTTTCCAGAAGCGATCCAGCAGTTGATGAGTAGCTATGACTCTAGCACTCAGTATGAGCACCGCGGTAGAGTAGCAGAAGCCATCATAGCTGACCTAGAGGAGGAAAGAAAACTAGCCCACAAAGCACTGCAAGGCATAATGGAATACAAGAGAGACCAATAGGCTAGGAGCCTGAGACAGAATGCAGAGATGCGAGAGATACGAGTGCTGAACCTAGCAGGCAGAAATTGAACTGACCATGAGAAAGCATTAGAAGGATACTTGACACTAAGTGAGCTTCTCATGAAGCGATTGCTAGACAACACATCAGTAGAGCAGAGTGCTACAGCATTGGCCACATCACTACTAGTGGGATTGGGGGTGAACCAATAAGGCTCCAAGAGCCAACCTAAGGTACCAGTTGTTGCAAAGCAGCTCGATAAGTACCAGCCCCAGGACGATCCGTATAGCTTTATAGATCATTTCGAGCAGGTCTGCAAAGCCAATGGTCTCACCGACTTAACTCAACGCTCTCAAGCGTTCGGGCTTTGCTTAGGAGACAAGGGTCATACTTGGTACACAAGCTTGGACGCTGCAGAGCGAGTGAACTACAATGGGTTGAAAAACCTCTTCATTAGAGATTTTTCGAGCCCAGATACTCGGACAACCTACTAGTACGACTTATGAACATCAAGCAGAAGAAAAAAGAGGACATCCGCAACTATGTGACCCATGTAAGGAGTCTCTTCTCTGACGGGCAAACGACCACGAAAGAGAAGTGTCGACAGTATTTATAAGTGGAATACGAAATGACGAGCTTTATAAATCCTTGACGGGCAACTCAAGCTTACAGCAAGACGTGCTAGCAAGGGTGTTCGAAGAGGCCATTCAAGTCGACGACCAATTGAAGGAGAGGAGCTCTAGGAACTCGAACCAAGATGAGACCAACTCAAGAAGTTCAGAGAGAGATTCAGCATCCAGCGAGCGATCAGGCATAAGTACCCATGATAAGGGAAAGGCTGCAAACACCAACCAAGAATTGGCTGATATGAAAATGGAAATAGTCAAGATGTAGGAAATACTAAGACGACCAACGCAATCACATGTCCAATGCGCGTACTGTGGGGGGAATCACTTGCCGGCTGAGTGTCAAGACCCCAAGCCACGACCTTCTGCTAATTGCGGTAGGTTTGGTCACGATAGTGCGCATTGTAGATTGCCTAGAAGACTTTCGTGTTCACAACCATACAATCAACCGTACCTAGCGAGCAGGCCGCAACAATTCTTCGGAAGGGGAGCGCCATTGGCCCTTTCCACACCAAACGATGCTAAGCCAGCCATTCCTAGAATGGATATAAATCCTACTGAAATACCTAGACCACCTGGCCCCTATGTGACACATCCACTAAGTGACGCTCCAATCCACCACGTGGAAAAGCCAAATGAAGACGAGCCTTACATATACCCTTACGTTTCGCATGACGATGAGGGCAACACGATCCTTATGGACTATTGACCAGTACCGATGATGGCATTAGGTAGGGGACGAGGTAGAGGCCTAGGAGGGCAGACCCAGGATCCAATCATGTGTTGGACTTGCGGCCACCTGGGACATATCTCATCACGTTGTCTTGAAAGGGAGCAACAAAATAGAGACAAGGCTGACCTAAGGTGTCCTGAGTGCGGAATCACTCATCTCTTCGTTGACTGTCCAAAGCGAAAACCACCCTCAAACTCAGCTAACGTGCCATCCATCCCATTGGGGTTGTTCGGTGTCGAGAATTTGAATGGGGAAGCTACACCTATACCATTGCATGTCATGACTCATGCACAAACGAAGCAGGCCGGCATATCACTACCAGGTCCTAGCAATCTTGACGTAGCCTCGATAGGGAAGAGGAGCCATAGGCAGAGAAAGAAGAGATCCGAAGCTAAAATCGCGCTGAAAACTGAGAGCGCCACAATGCTACCTATTGGAAAGAAAGTCACTGACACTGAGGCAGAGACATCAGCCCCTAACACTGCAGAAAAGGGAAGTGCTAAGGTGGGGGAGTACCCCGACCCGAAGCGCCAACTAGAGGCTATTGAGAAGGTGAAGGAGTGGGTAAAGGAGGCTCAGGAACACCTAAAAGATGTGGAGCCCATCTTGGAGGATGAGATCGAGGATCTCTCCAGCATCAACACGCCACTCTCACCCCCTCCACCGAAACCGAGAGATGCGGTTGTGCAACAAGCACTACCGCTTATGAAAGGCCTTAACTTTGCGGGCCAGCAACCTAGTCAAGGCGTTGACTAGGACAATCTGAAACAAGATAAAGACGAGTAGCCAATGACCTCCTTACCACTCTAGTGACCACCCCGGTGATGGTAAACCTAGGAGATTTGTTGAGGCAGCATCCAATCCTATGGCAGGACTTGAAGTAGTGGGTTGAAGGGTCACAAGAGCAAGTGGCTGCAAAATCCTATTGTCATTCAACACATGCTCTATGACTTGTATCCTCTCCTTATTATGGAATGTCTTCATAATCTCCTATGTGTATTTTATGTAGTAGCTCACATTTGCCAATGCCACAATCACCAATCTCCTTTTCACCTTTGCTCCTTCTTGCATTTGGCTTCATCCAGCAGAGATGCAAATACTGAGTTCGACATTACACTCCATGCCCAAATCCTTGCACATTACTGCTTTTTGAGAAGGCACCGAGAAGCACGCAGTCTTACCGGTCTCAACCCTAGGCGACACAACAAGGAAATGGATTGTAGACACAGGGGCCGGAGTAAGTGTACTGAGCCATGCAGTGCTCCTTACTTGGGGCAACTTGGGGCAACCCACCTGTCGAGACTGCTAGGTTCAATCTCACATTAGCTAACGAGATGAAAGTGAAGCCATTTGGGGTGCTTAAAAACTAGTCGGTAAAAATTGCTGGAGTCCAACAATTCTCAATTGACTTTATAGTCATGAAGGGAGTGGACTACGATGTCCTATTGGTCTAACCTTGGATGCGCAACGCCAGAGTGATAGAAGATTGGGGGAATGGTCTCATCTTCCTAGGCAATAGAAAAAAAGCCAGGAGGGTAGAAATGAACTCCTGGAAAACTGCACCAGTTGACCTCAACGCCATCTTCGCGATGCTCAAGGATGATACCCAGATCAGGAAATCCTATGGGCCCCTAAACTAAGTATATCCCATGTTCTGAAGACGAGCGAGACTGCATGCATGTCCTTGCTACCATCGATCCGTCGTTCTCGGATGAGGAGAAGTATGAATAGGCCATTAAGATGACCGGCGAGCCCAAGGGTGCACCCTCAGTACCAATCTGCATGATGGCAGGAAACCTTCGCGAAAGACCCAACCCTGTCACCTTCCAAGTGCTAACCAACTGGAGGGAGCTCCAAGGGATTTTAGAGTATTTGATCAGCAAGCTAGCAGGCAATCCAACAACAAACTTCAAGCCACTCCAAGATCTCTTAAATGAACCAAGGTGGCAATGGGCCAGGGTGCATGACCTAAACCTCAGATACAATTGGGCACTGGTTCCCGATCAAACACATGAGACATACCAAGACCTAGGAGATGATGAGTGGTCAGATGAAGATGCTTCCAATGATGAATGCAAGGACTGCCGCTGCTTCGGACGAGGGTGAGGACTAGGTAGATACTATAGAATACAACATCGAAGGACGAGTGATAGAACATATATGGGCAGACTCCAGGCCGAAGAGAAAGAATACCTCCAAGATGGAGTAAGGGGTCATGCGCATGGAATGTGACCGTGCTTGGTTGGAATGTGTAAGAGCCATAGATCTAGAACAAGCAGGCCTAACCCAACCAGGTAATAGACCAATGCTTAGAACAGAGTCACCCTTCAAGCTACAACCACCAAGGGAGACTACCTCACCTAACGAAGACAGAGAGTTTGATTTCGAGTCAAAAATGAGCTGAGAAAGTGACCCAAAAATGCTGAGGCATCCCACGACTAGACGTACCAAGGGGGACCTGCCCGTTCACCTGAGGCACAGACACTTAAAAGGAGAAAGGGCAGACCAGTCTAAGGACGCAAGAGTAGACGAACAATGAAAACCACACGACCTCCCCAAGAGATTTACGAGGTTCAAAAAAGACGATAGGGTAGTGATCCTGCTGGGTGCTAAACGTCAAGGGCAAACAAGTGAACCTATTGAGGGACCCGCTAAGGTCAAGGAGGTGAACCTAGCCTAGGGAGGGAAAATACCCTGACCTGTCTTTATTTTGCTGATGACCTAACAGAGGAGGAGGAGACATATCCCGTTGGCCTCTTACGAGAGTATATAGATGTATTCGCCTAGTCCTTAGAACAACTCAAGACCAGATCACAACAAATATATAGCAAGAAGATTTTGATATACCTGAATCGTGCGAAGAACTCCCCGATGGCTAGGTCGAATCGAATTAATGCTGGAAACTCTCTCTTTCTCTCCCTCACTACTAGGGTGAAAAATGAGCTCTTCTATGGTCTCTTGACCCTTAAACCCCTTCCCGAGCAAGGTTTTGCTATCCCCAATCACCTCCTTGCTAGCATTAATCGTTCCAACCACCTTTTTTTCATTTACCCTTATCTGTGCCTGTTTTACCATGTTTTAAAGTAGTAAACCCTATGCTTCTCCAATCTGATTTCATAATCCTATCCTATGCTAAATGCAACAAGAATCAAAAGCAAATAACTGAAATGATCTCCCCTTCTTTCCCAATCATTAAACAACCAAAATAACCAGAATACTTACTTGTATCGAAGATCAAAAGCCCCAAACTTCCTACCTATCTCAAGCTCCGGTTCGGGGACGAATCCCTTACTTTGATGCTCGATATGAGGCGCACAAGTGCTCAATTTTGAATCTATGGTCTCGACAATCGAACCAAAATGTGGGAGCTCTTGCTCAACCGCCAAGACCCATGGACCACCTATTGTTCAAGCATTCCAAGCGAGCTCTAATGGCTACCTCTCACATAGCCAAAACACCTTCGAACCTACCAATGTAGTGAGCTTACCTCGATGCCGAAATGAGTTGCCTCCTCCTCCGCACACACCGGTAGCTCCACAATCCTTGATGCAAGCTTAAGCACCTTCAAGCCTCCTCCATCAAGCTCCATCCCCCATAGCCGTGCATGCGCGAGTAAAGAGAAAAGAAGAGAAGAAGAGAAGTAGAGATGGTCAGGAGCTTCAACCTCTTGATCCCTCACTCCCATGCACTCTCACACTCCCTCTCTCAAGAGCACACACACAAGAAAAGAGAAGAGAATAAAGGAGGAAGAGAGGTCCCCTGTTAGCCACACACCAAAGAATGAGCTTCCATTCACTTTTTTGAACTTTATATACAAGCCCTATGGGTGCCCATCCTTTTTTACATGACCAGCCTTTGTGGCAAGGTCATTTTTCCTATTTTCCTTTTCTTGCCTCATGCCTTAAGCCTACACCCATCTATTCCTTTACAAACGGCATAGGAGGGAGCCAGATGCTCTTTTACAAGAGTTTTTAGAGTTTTTTTAGGCGCCTTCTTTTTGAAATTGCACTTTCACCTCAGCTTAGCTTTTAGGGACCGCCTTTGCGCCTTTGTGCCTTTGCTCTTTTTCTGTTCTATTTCCGCTTTTTGCTTCATTTTTCTGTCATCTTGAATTGAGGTTAACAAAAACGCTTCTATGAAGACCTCTTTGCAATGATTTGTGAATAGGTATTATAATGAAAATATGATCTCTTCTTAGATCTCTCTCTTAGTTTGACATTAAATCTTTAGTCTTGATAGCATTTCATTTGATTTTGGTGCATCTTTTGAATTTGAATCTCTCACATTTTAGATATTTCATTCTAGAACAACAACTTGACCAACTCATAGTGATGATGTAAAAATAGATTCTTTTAGAGTTTAAGATCTTAAAAATGATTACCATAGGTAACAATTTCATGTGTTTACTACGTTGAGTTTTAAGAATTAGGGTTATTTTAAAGAAATTTCTACAAAGAAAAAAATTTGTGAATGACTAGGTTCATATATTTGTTTACTCAACAAATGGCCAAAAAAAAGGACATGATCTACATGAGATTCAATTTCTTGTTTAGAATGGTAAATTTTAGAGGCATACAAGTTTTATAAAAATAAGCTTACTAGCTATAGAGTAAAGCAAATAGGTGGATTGATATGCATTGTCACTAATTACATAAATTGGCTTAGGCATCTTTGAATTGCAAAGTGAAAAGCTATGAAATGCATCCATCTTTCAAAAACAATCAATTTTATACAAATATTGTATTAATGTCAAGATCCTCATTATCATAATTAACAAACTATGAAACACTTTATAAAATATTAATTTAGATACTTGGAAGTGTGAAATTGTGTTCATTGGTTGTTTGTGTGTTGAGTGTCTCATAATCTTCTAATCATTGGTTTAGAGTTGTTCTAATATCCAATCCTCAAAAGTATTCAGATGATTATGTGCTATGCTTGCACATTAGTAAATGAGAATTTCTTGCATGCATACTAGAAAGAATTTCCATTAAAAAATGAAGAGTTTATTGTGTGCATAATAGAAACTATTTCCATAAATAAAGAGAGGCTCTTCTTTTTTTAGGAATTTCTTTAAGCTATATGGATATCTAATACCAAAGGGTATGAACCATGGCCGTTAACTATGATAACCTACCAAAGAAAGATTTTATTTAGTAAAGAGAGGTTGCCATGGAAGCTCATTACCTCAAAGAAAATTTGAAGGGACTAGCTAAGCATGCATCCTTAAGAACAATGACCTTGTATGTACCTAATGCAAGTGAGAATGGAGAACACTCTAGAAAACAAGAAGTTCAAAAATGAGAAATATAGACTCTATATGTATGTGCATGCAGTTTGTAACTTGACATACACTCATCACATAGGTAGTTTCCCAACTTCATATAGAAAGCTACTCTCTTGCTCATCACATGTCATTGCCTTGAACTTTTTATAAAAAATAAACACCTCTCTCTCTCTCTCTCTCTCTCTCTCTCTCTCTCTCTCTCTCTCTCTCTCTCTCTCTCTCTCTCTCTCTAATTATCTAAGGCTTGGTGAGGGTGAGGGGATTACTACTCACCCAAGTGTTATGTAGTTGTTCCCTCTCTCTCTCACTCTAAAATTATCGAAGGCTTGGTGAGGGTGAGGGGATTACTACTCACCTAGGTGTTACATAGTTGTTCCCTCTCTCTCTCTCTCTCTCTCTCTCTCTCTCTCTCTCTCTCTCTCTCTCTCTCTCTCTCTCTCTCTCTCTCTCTCTCTCTCTCTCTCTCTCTCTCTCTCTCTCTCCCCGGCCTAACTAGATAGCCTCCTTGCAAGACTCAGTGGCTGCAATATACCCGACCTTTGTAGCAGAAAGAGTCGTTCACTTCTACGCCCTGGACATCCAAGAGATAGCCCCTGTAGCATAAGTGAACACATAGCCAGAAGTGGACTTCCTACTATCTGCATGTCCTGCATAATTAGAGTCAATGTACCCACGACTCATGTATCCTGGCTGCCATAGCAAAGATACAAATCTGCTGTGCCCTTCGGATGCCTCATGATACCCTTCATGGCATCCCAATGTTTGTTGCCATGTGTAGCCATATGGTGTTGTCCATCTTGGGGACAACTATGCATGTGAGATTGCAGGTATTGGCAGTGTGCAGTTACAGTTTCAGCATGGCTTTTTCTTTACACTTCAACATGTACGGCATGTACTTCAGCTCAAGAAGAGCTTGATTAGCACAGGGCAGCTAGATGATGATGGTTTTCATACCACCTTTGGTGATGGAAAATGGAAGATTTGTACAGTGCACCACACCATGAGGGAAGGGCATTATACATCTTAGGGCTAGATGTGGACAATGGACACTCCCTACATCATCATTAGTAGAAGCTTGGAATGGGCCTACATCTAACAATCTATTTACTCCCTCTTTTAAGAATAAACCTTTAAAGTGGCCCTCATTTACCTAAGGAAGCTGTATAGAATCCAACAATTTGAATGGGATGACTTAAAATCTAAACGTTGTTGCCTTCAAAAGGAGAACACGAAGCTCAAGTGGAAACAAATGAAATAGTCCATTGCTTGGTTTTTGCTGAGTGGAAGCAAGGTAAAGGTTCCCTTTTCCTCAGATCTAGTTGAAGTATGAGGTGGAAACTTCCAAAATGCCCATGAATGCAAGTGTAGACTTTTATAAATCTTTGAGATCTCTATCTCAATTCGACTACTCGACCATGAGTTTTTGGGATGAAGAAGGAGAAGAATGGAAGTAATAAGATGAAGAAGAGAATATGGGAAGCCTCTTCATATATATGTATATATATATATATATATATATAATGGATTAGTTCTTTGATACACTAGCTACACCCATGCTCCTCTATGGGGTGGCCATTTGGGGCCCGAGCCTCTATCACATGAGAAGACAACGATTGATAGACTATGATGGACCAAAGAGAGAGTTTTATGATGGATGGGAGCATATAGTGTAACCATTGGTCACAATGATATCACAAATGATATGAGAAAAGAGCTCAATCCCACAGGAGATTATAAAAGTGGAGATTGGGGCAGCACCTATTGTGGTTGAGGCCCTACTCCAAGCAATGACTTTCTTCCATAGATAATGGAAGCTACCTCAAAGTAGATACCCATGACTAGCATTGACTTCATCTAAAGAATTAATAACAAAGGATGATAGACTTTGCTAGTATGCTTAGACATGTACACTGATGAGTTTGTATGGTCTACAAATTGATAGATTAACCCCCTATGATTACAATCTAGATTTCCCTACACTCAATCTTAGCCAATTAGAGTTGAGATGTGTGATTAGAGAAGACATATTAAGACTAGATATAAAGATGACTTGGAATTTCCATTCATAGGATGCAACTGCACAGAAGCATAGAGGACTTGTCATCTATCTTGCATTCCACGCAGAAGATAGGTCTTGATCTTGCATACCACAAATAGGTTGTCTTATCCTATGATAGCCAATGTTTATGTTTGGAGACCGCATGAAATGTTAGGGTAAATTTGCATTTAGAATACTAAGAGGTTCTTAGACTTTCATGGATCGCTTACAAGGAAAGATTTTTATGCATTATATGATTATCTTTTACCTATGTTAGAGCATAGAGGTGATAAGTGATTTGAGTTTAAACTTTTATATACTCAAGTCACATGAGACCCTGTACTTTAGGAACAAGTATTGCCAGATATGAAGAGAGTTAAAGATTGTTTAGGCTATACTAATATATTAAACGCACCATGTGCATGCGAGATAAGTTTGATTAGAAAATTCTGCATAGCATCGCACTAAGAGAGGATGGAAAGAATGTGTGACAAGTCTTGCAATATATTTAATGTGTTTAAAGATTACCAAGTATGTTAAAAGACATGCAAAGAATTCGAGGATTCACAGCTTGGAACCCTAGGATAAAACCCAAGGGAAAGAGAGATTCAAAAGAAGTTGAGTGATTAAACACACGTGCTTGTGAGTTGTTTTTAATGATCTTGTCTTAGATTATTGGAAGTGGATATCCTCCTAGTTTAAGCTGGGCTAGTAAGCTGACTCTAAATGGAATGTTGATCAAGGCTTATGCATGGTTGTTTTGAAAATGATATTTCCAAGTGAATTGGCTGGTTTCCTTGGTAAGAGGAGATCCTACTAAGGACAAGTGGTTTATAAGAAAAGTGATTGCTTGATGTAGAAAATGATATTTTCTTGATTGGAAATGAAAGGGATGTTTTCCCTTGAAATTGTTACTATGCTGGTTGCTTCAGCTGTGGTTGAATTCCTAAAGGAATAATTAAAGAAGGATGGTGCTAGCTACCCCTCGCAAACCACCAAACCCTAACCAAGGGGGTTATGAATCTGCACCGGGAATGTGGACCGAACCCGCTGCGAGAGGTCTCTCCGTGGAAATTACTTGGCATAGAAGGACGCTTGGGTGCCAATGGGGGCTCTGGCCGTAAATCCCAATGCCTTTGGGCCCTACACAATTGTTCTACGTGACTCGAGATGGGATCTCGAGGCCTTGATACTAGTTACAAGGTGGAATCTTGGAAGGATAAACCTTTGGGTTTTATTGCCGAGAGACGGAAGGATTTTTCTGCGGAAGCAAAAAGGAACACTTAATTCTCCTCTATGGGCAGGAGGGAAACATTAATCTTAAGATAAGTTAAGGAAGTGTTTGATCTTGTTTTATCTTGTCTTCATGTCAGTGTCCTAAATTACATAAAGGAACCTGTGACTAACGGGTTAATTAAGGAAGCTGCTTTTATGTGTCAAACATCATGTGGTAGGTAATTAGATAACTAAAACAACCCCCGAGGGAAGAGTGGTGGATGTGACCAATGGGTCTATCCTACGGAAGGGTGGTCTCGATTAGCCGAGAGCTTTCCTCAAAAGGAAATGTTAACGAGGAATGTTAGGGAAGGACGAACGATGGCCTTAGACAATGTTGGTTAGAATCCTGGTTCATACCGTTTTAGGGGACCGAAATGGGACTATGCCCTACGGGCAGAGAGGTCAAGCGATGCATCCCTCTCATTTTCCATTCTCTTTGAACCAAGTGCAGTATGAGTCTGCTTGGGTCCAGTTGTATCTACACAAAGTGGAGCGGCTGACGCTAGAAGGCTATTAGAAAGACTCGACTACTAGGAACTCGGACTTCAGGTCGATCCTAATGGGAACGGCTAGATAAGTTCCGTTACGGGGCAGACTCGAGAGACCCTAGTTGGCAAACCCCATGTCATTCCTTGGGAGTGTTGGGCGGCATCTTCTAGATTGATCTCTCGATGGGCTGCTAAGACATGTCCCGCGATTTGAGGGGCGGGCACGTTACAGGCCCTCACTGCTCAACCAGTAAGACCCATGGACCGCTTATCCCTTCAAGTGTTTCAAGTGAGCACCTATGGCTATCTCTCACCTACCCGACGCACCTTCAATCCTACATGGGTGTGGTGAGCTTACCTCAATGCCCAAATGAGTTGCCTCTTCCCTCAAGCACACTCGTAGCTCCGTGATTCATGATGCAAGCTCAAGCACCCTCAAGCTTCCACCTCCAAGCTCCATTCTCTATAGCCGCATGCGAGACAAGAGCAGAGAAGAGAAGAGAAGAAAAGGAAGAGAGGAGAAGATGGAGAGCTTCACCTCCAAGATCCCTCACCCTCACACGCTCACTCCCTCACACTCCCTCTCTCAAGCACAGACAAGCAAGCAAAGAGAAGAGAGGAAGAGAAGAAGATGAGTCCACTTTTGCCACACACCAAAGAATGAGCTTCTCTATTCACTTTTTGGCTTTTATACATGCCCTAAATCCCTTGGGCACCCATCCCTTTTTTACATGACCGGCCATTATGGCAAGGTCCTCTTTTCCATTTCCTTCTATTTGCCTTATCTCTTTACCTATGCCCGCTTACATTTTACAATTTACATAGGAGGGAGCTTGGTGCTCTTTTACAACATTTTTAGGGGCACCTTGCATTTAAAAATGTGTTTTTGTCTTTGACTTGATTTTTGAGGCCACCCTTGCACTTTTAGTTATTCTCCATCCTACTTCTTCCATTGCATCCTCATTCTTGACTTCTTTTTCTTCCATCTCGAACTGGGGTTAAGATTACCCCCTCCTAGATTAGTGCCAGTCCCATGGCACTTGCGGGGCTTTGCTAATGAGGGCTTGGTGCTTGGAAGGGTGGTTGCCGAGGTGATGATGGGTCTTGTGTGGGTGGGTACTGGGTGAGAAGCTTGGCAAATGATTGTGTTGTTGGAGGCCAAGGATATGTTGCATGGATGGTGGGGCCTCCGATGTTGGTGATTTAGGGTTGTTCATGGACAAATCGCCACAATCACCACCGAGACCCTCTCAATCATCAAGACACTTCAAAGAAGATAAAGCTGACAATCCCTTTGTTTAAGTGTTGTTGTAGTCAACAACTGCTCCTCTTCAAGGCTTTTCATGGAAAAATCATCACAATCGCCTAACTATACTTTGCTATGCTCAAAAGCTATCAACGTTCATGGACAAATTGTCGAACAATTGCCGACAATCACGTGACTGTACTTTGATATGCTTATAGGCTATCAATGTTTGCATAAAAGTAGACCCTCTGGCAGGTATAATTGTTGTCTTCGCATGATGATCATTGTCAGCTCCCTGAATTTGATCATAACTACAGCAATGCCCTCTAGAACCAGGCCGTCTTTTACCTGAATTGCACTACCAGTGGCTTCCCCAAATGATCCAGGTGTTGGTCTTGGGGCTGCATCACTCTTTTTGGGCCACTTTCCTTCTAACCTCGTCCCCTCAAGATCATACATAGCCCTATCCTTTCAATCAGAAGTACTGCTCATTTTCTTATATCCATTATCTGATCATGAAAGCACCAATCTCTCCCCTTTCAATGCAATCATGAATTGTCCACCTTATCAGCTGAAACACGTTGCTCATGAGATTTCACCTCAACCCCTCCAAAATTGCATGGTTGGTCTTCTTATTTGCCACAGGATGACTTCTTCTTCGTGATTTCTATGTCCTCACCCCCCAAAGTTAGAGATGATGCTTTTTATGTAGGTTAGACTACCGCCGATCACAAGGCACCTATGCAAAGGTTGGCCTTGTGCAAAAATATAGTCCCTTCTTCTCTTGATCTTCAGAGTCTCTCTGCTTTCTTTGCCTACTACTCCCTTTTCTAGGTTCAATACTATTTGTTGATAATTGCAACCCTATGAGGAGAATGAAGATGATGTTTCTTCTTCAATAGTAGTTCTCTATGCAACTATTCATTTGCTCAAGTGGAACAACACAAGTGAGAGATATCTCCTTGTCTCTCATGTGTCGGGGGCCATCTCATCAGGCTTACTTCCTTTCTACCGTACATTTAAGGTTACCTCCAAGGCATGCTTCTTATTTTTTCTTTTTCTTATGAATATATCCTTTGGTATAATAGTGTAAAAAACACATCGTTACTTATCCTCTCATGAGAGCATGCCATCAAGCGAGTGCACTTTGCATGTCTCATCCTTAGTGTGCATAAGAAAAGAAAATCCATCTTTTGATATTCATTACCTAAAAGAGAAGAAGTGTGCTACCTAGGGGGTGTGTCTACCTTACCGTGTGGTGCATTGTGCTCATGCGAGTGGAACTAGGAGCTGAAGCCTGGGTGTTGTCCCACACTTGAGGACCCAATTCGTGCATAAGGGAGCTGCGGTGGGTGCGGCTTAGGGAGACAGGTCTATAACCATAGGCAATGAGTGTGACCTCCCTATAGGTATGTCCTGCCCTTGATGTGCCCTAAGTGTGTGTAATGGGGAATCAAAAGGGCTAGGGGGTTAGGGATGGAGCCGGCCGACACTGCCACCGAACACACCTAGCTTGAGAACCCCTAGATGTAGTGCTTGTGGCCTATGTGAAGTGAGGTGGTCTAACTACTTTGCTCAGAGGTGCTTCTCTTTCCTCTTTGTTCTCCTTTATTTTTTTTTGAATTAGATAGTCATGATGAGAGCTATTCTTTGTCATTTGTGTGGGGTGGAGATGGGGGCCTAAGAGATTTATTCAAGAATTGCCAACTCTATAAGTACCCTTTGAGATTCAGGCAGACTTACAGAGTGATAGTAGAAGAAATGGGTGATTGCAACGCGTAAAGCAGCAATCATTCATATCTTTGAGGAGGGAAAAGAAAAATGAAGGGAGAAGAGCAGCTCACATCATCATTGAGTCATGGCGCAACTACCTATAGCATTGGGATTAAAATAGAGGGTTGGAAGGCCGTGTTCTTCTGGAGTAGAATCTTGACTAAGTAGTATTCTAAGTAGAAGGTAATTACATGTATTGATGAAAGCAAGGTCGGGGCAAGAGGAGAATTCATCTACAAAGTGGACTATAGAGTCATACAAATCTTCAGATGTAAAGACAAGGGCCTCTTTAGGTTTAGTACAATTCGCATTGTAGATTATAGGGAAGTCGTATCATCCGTGGACATTGGGGTCAAAATCCACTCCTACTATTTGAGGGTACAACATGAACGTTGGGTTGTTCCTCTCGAAGGGCACGATATTACAAAAAGCCATCTAAGTGTCCATATTCACATCACAGATGCGCCTTCTCCATGTGTGTTGGCACTCATAGCTAGGCAAAGATCTAGGCACTTCAAAAACTTTATTCTGCCAAAACTCAGTGTCTTGTGTGCCCCATAGGGTGGGGTTATGCTCTCTTTCAGCCATCCATTTCTCCCCGAGTCTTCTTTCGATATTAATCACTTCTTCCATCACCTTGATTGGCAGAACCCTATGCAAGTTGGCAAGGAATTGGAAACTAAGATCAAAAGGGTTTCTACTAGTTTCCTATTGTTCCCAGATTATCAAGTCAGCGTGGAAGCTTGCTGGAAAGTCGTCCTGGATTGGTGGGATAGGTGTGGATGGCCCTACAGTTGGTTTAGCACTCAGATTCCTCCATCTCTAGCATTCAATACACATCCCTCTTGGGCCTCTTCTCTAGCTTCTCTACTAGCCCCAATGCCTTCTCTACAATCTGTGGACTAAGGGAAACCTCCACACTTCTAGAGGTCTCTTCTTGCCTAATAGTCACCGTTCCACTGTTCCTTTGGACATCAAAAGTTCTTAGGAACTCCTTCCTCCACCATCTGTTTCCTCTTTTCTCTAAGTACAGTCTTTCTTTCTACGGAGGTGTCTACTTGTTGCTAGTTTTCTGCCCATGGTGGGGAAGGAGTCTATGGGACTAGTTTCTCTTCTTGAGGTCCCAACTCAAAGCTTGGTTCAGCCCCTTCTCCTTGTTGGTCTCCCTGTGCTGCTCCCTCTGGAAACCCTAGTGTATCTATTTCATGTGGTGTGAAGCCTACTTTCAATAGGTATCTTCCTTGCTCTTCAAGGGTTAAGCTAACTCCCACGGGTTGCAGTGGCATCTGTAGTTCATCTCGGAAGAGAGTAGGGGACCACAATTAAGACTACAACACTTGCGAGCTGTCGTATCACAGCAGAAATGTCCTCTTGCAATCCCGCCATGTGCCTCTACTATTTTAAGAATGAGATGCCTAATTCAGGCCTTCTCGATAGGTCGTTTAAGGAGTCTGTGCTCAAGCACTTGGACTATGTCGCCTACCCAATATGGCATCAAATCAACTCTAAATAAATCTCTCTCACTAGACAGGTGAAACAAATGCAAATCTGGCAATCTGTCTGGGATGCCCTATCCAGTGGCTTCTCTTGTGGGTATATGAGGCATATGATCAACCATGTAATGCTGCTTCCCCTTGCATACCACCATAGAGAAGTCAAATTCTAAAAGCAAAAGGAACCATCGAGTAATGCATCCCATAGCGCAAGGGCTATTAACAAGATAAAGCAATGTCTAATGGTCAACAAAGAAGTTAAAAGGCATGACCAAAAGATAATGCCGAAATTTCTTTATAGCAAATACAATGGCTAATTTCTCTCTCTCTGTTGTTGAGTAATTCATTTCTTTATCCATGAGTTGTTTGCTAGTAAAGCTCCTGGATAGTCTAGGTTGTGTTCACCAGGTTGGCACAACACAGCTCCCACAGCAAATTTCGAAGTGCCAATGTAAACATGGAAGGAGATTGTCTAGTTGGGGCTTGTAGAATTGGTGCAATGGTGGTTAGAGCCTTTTTCAATTCCTCGTATGGTGGTTAGAGCCGATGTAAACATGGAAGGTGATTGTCCAGTTGGGGCTTGTAGAATTGGTGCAATGGTGGTTAGAGCCTTTTTCAATTCCTCGTTGGCATTCCTTGGTCCACTCAAATATAGTCAACAACTTATATAGAGGTCTAGTAATCAATGCATAGTTCAACACAAAGTGCCGATAGTATCCCATGTAACCTAGGAAGCATTCAACTCCCTTGTAATCGGATGGTGGTGGAAGATCAACAATAACCATGACTTTTGAGAAGTCCATGGCAATTTCGTTCTTCAACACCATGTGCCCTAGGATGCATCTGTGCTTTGCCCAGAATTGGCACTTTAAGGGGTTCAGCAAGAGATGATATACCGACATCGTTCAAAGACCGCTCGAAGCTTATCTAAGTGTTCCTTCCATGTAGAGTGAACACACAAGTCATCTACAAAAACCTCTAACTCCTTCCTAAGCATGTCTTTGAAGATGGCACACATGAGCCTCTCAAAGGTAGCTGGTGCATTAGTCAACCCAAAGGGCATGACTATGTAGGCGAAGACACCCCATTCAATGGTGAATGCAATCTTATGCCTGTTTTCAGGATGCACTTGCACCTGATTGTATCCCCAGAAGTCGTCCAAGAAACTGTAGGTTTCTTTACGAGCCTTTCTCACAAGCATGTGCTTAGTGTATGGCAATGGATAATTGTCTCTCTTCGTAGTAGCATTTACCTTCTTATAGTTGACGCACACTCTGATCTTTCTGTTCTTTTTTAGCACGATCACTATGGGTGAGAGCTAGTTCGTGTGCTCAATCTTGTAAATGAATCCTGCTCTCAACAGCTTATCCATTTCCTCTTTCATTGCGTGAGCATGTTTGGGATTCATTGGATACAATCGTTGCTTGACTGACGTTACATTAGATGTCATGGATATGTTGTGAGTCACTACACTCAGATTTACACCTTTTAGCTCATTGAGGGACCAAGCGAACACGTCTATATACTCTCACAAGAGAGCAATGAGACTTTCTTCCTCTTTCTCAGTCAAGTCATCAGCTATAAAGACAGGTCTGGGTGTCTGCCCTTCCTTGGCTACATTGACCTCCTTGACCTTGGTAGGTCCTTCTATTGGTTCGTTGGCTTGCCCCTGGTGTTTGGCTCTTAGCAAGATCACTACCCTATCGCCTTTTTTGAACTTCGTGAATTGCTTTGGTAGGTCTTGCATCTTTCTTTGCTCAAATCAGCCTATGGTTCCTTGGGCTGCTTCCTCCTTCAACCTTCGGTGCCTTAGGTGATTGAGTAGATCCCCTTTGGTGTGTCTAGTCTTAGGAGATTGACGTATTTGGGATCACTATCTGAGCTTGCTTCCGACACAGAATCAAACTCTCCGTCTTTGCTAGAAGAGGGAGTCTCTCCTAGAGGTCGCAGCTTAGAGGGTGAATCCATCATGAATAATGGTGCGGCACTTGGTTGGGCTAGGCCTGCTTGCTCATAATCTATCGCTCCTATGTGCTCCAACCATGTGTAGTCGCAATCCATATCGCTCCTATGTGCTCCAACCATGTGTGGTCGCAATCCATACGCATTACTCCTTTCTCAATCCTAAAAACATTCTTCTTGCTTGGTTTGGAGTCTACTCATATATGTTCTATCGCTCATCCCTTAGTGTCGTATTCTATGGTATCCATCTCTCCTTCTCTTTGGTCATTAAAGGAACAACAGTCCTTGTATTCATCGTTAGAGCCATCTGCATTAGACTGCTCGTCATCTTCTAAATCTTGATACAGCTCCTCCTTTTTGTTAATGACTAAGGTCCAATTGTACATCAAGTTTAAGTTGCACTTTGGTCCATCACCACTTAGGTTCATCCATGGAGAGGTTTAAGGTTAGCAGTTGGATTGCCTGCTAGCTTTTTTGTTAGATGCTCTAGGATCTCAAGGAGTTCTTGATTTTGCTGGGTATATGGAATTTGACAGGGTTTGGTCGTTTGTTTGAGCTTTTAGCCATCATGTAGACTGGCATTAAAGGTTCCCGTCTTTGGACTTACCAACTGCCTTAGTAGCCTACTTGTGATCCTCACCATCCGAGAATGGCACATCAATAGTGGCTAGCACATGCATCCAATCTCACTCATCTTCTAGACAAGGGATATACTTAGTCAATGGCCCATAAGATTTTTTAATCTGGGCATCACCCTTCAGCATGGCTAAGATGGCATCTAGGTCGACTGGTGTTGTCTTCTAAGTATCCAACTCTACCCTCACTGCTTCTGTTCTATTGCCTAAGAAGATTTGACCATTACCCCAATCCTCTATGACCCGTGCATTGCGCATCCAGGCCTGGGCCTAATAGAATGTCATAATCCACCCCCTTCATGACTATAAAGTCAATGGAGAATTGGACTCCTACGATCTTTAAGGGCCAATTCTTTAGCACTTCGAATGGCCTTACCTTCATTCCGTTAGCTAGCGTGATTAAACCTAGCATTCTCAAGAGGCGTGTTACCCCAAGCTTGGAGTACTATGTAGCTAAGCACACTAACTCATCCCCACGGTGTCTACAATTCCCTTTCTTATGGTATCTTCGAGAGCTAAGACCAGTTTGACAACATGCATTTCCTTGCTTTCCCAAAAAGCATTGACGTGCAAGGATTTGGGCATTGAGTGCAGCATTAGACTTGGTATTTCCATCTCTGCATCATGTTCGTGCAAGTCAGCTTGCTCCATCGAACCTTCAACCCATTGTTTCAGCTCTTGCCACATCGTCAGATGCTGCCTAAGCAAGTCTCCTAGGCTTAGCGTCATAAGGGTGGTCACTAGTGTGGTAAGGAGGTTGCTAGCTGCTTACTTTTCTCAAAATCCTGCATTTCCAGGCCAATAGCCTTGACTAATTTGTTGGCCCATAGTAGCATTCGAGCTCTATCTAAGTGGCACTACTTGTGGTACAGTCACATCTCTCGATTTTGATCATGCTGGTGAGCATAGCATGCTTATGCTTGAGAGATCATTGATCTCATCTTCCAATATGGGCTCAGTGTGTTTTAAGTGTTCTTGGGTCTCTTTCACCCACTCCTTCACTTGTTCGATGGCTTTGAGTTAGCACTTTTGGTTGGGGTACTCCCCGACCTTCGCACTTCCCTTCTCAGGCATCTTTGGAGCTGACATTTCTGCCTCTATATCTGTCACCTTTTTTCTAACCATTTTTAGCGTGACCTTTGCGTTTAGTTTCTACGACTCCTTTTTTATTGAGGCTACATTTAAGTTGCTAGGCCCTGGCAATGATATGCTGACCTGCTTTGTCTGCGCATTGGTCTCATGACTTGCAATGAGATGGGCATGGCCTCCCCGTCAAGTGTCTCGACACCAAACAACCCCAATGGAAGCTGAGCATTTTGGCTTGAACCTGTGTTGCATCTTTAAGATGTTGTACTCACTTTATTTTGATTGAAATACAACTTGATCGCTTTTTTTTTTAATGAGGCTACAATAGCATCCATAAATTTGTATGCTTCAATTCAACATTGTCTAGACCTTCCAAGCGCTTATGGGTGTGTACATAAAAACATGGCTTATAGTAAGTGAGTTTAATGTAGGAGATAGTGTAAAGAGACTTAAAATAATTTAACACTTGATGTTTATTGAGCATGAAAGAGACAAAGATCAATAGGAAGATTTCATCATCTTGGAATGTTTAGGAGATTGTGATTAGCATAGTGCACAATCGTCAAAAGGGACATCATAGTTGGAATCCTAACATTAAGAAAGGATTAAGAGACTTGAGGGGCTCGATGTGATCCATGAAGGAGAGAATCCATTGTTTCTTCCCTAAATAGGAAGTTTTATATAGAAGAGTGAAGGAGAGAAGCCAACATACTTTTTACTTCTCCCTTATGGAGATCTCTTTTTTAAATTTCCCAGTTGGTTGTGTCCTTTCCAAAAAGAATGCCCTTCTCTTTTGCTTGATTTTAGGCTTCTCTATTTTCTTGCGAAAAGAAAATTCAAATCTCCATTTAGCCTTCTAAATTGTTTTTCTTTCTTCTTATTTCTTCCTTGTTCTAAGAGCACTTTTACATTGTTTTATTGCATGTAATCGCTCATGCACTCTCAATGTCAAATTTACAAGCTATAAAATTGTGAAGTAACTAGTTTTTCAAGATGAATATATCTATACTTTCTCATCTTCAACATTTAATGTTTTGATTTTAAATTTGTGGGTTTTGCCATATTTAAATGTTATAAGTTAAATTTTTCTGAGTACACATGTTTAATGATGTGCAGATGTTCAAATGTGATAAATATTCACATTCCATTACTATAATTATATTTTTAATATTTTTTTACACATTACCTAACTTGTTTTGAGACATGTACATTATTTTACTTCAGTATAATATGCATGCATATCATTTATTCTAGTGGATTGAATAATGGAGACACTACATCCTCCGCCTTTGAGAAATCTCGAAGATGTCCTCATCTCAAGAGAAACTAAGGGTGCTATTTCATAAGGGTTGCCTCATTGACCCAAGGGGCATCCTCTTTATGAGGGTAATCCTTCCACTCTACAATGTGTTTTCTCAAGATTTAACTCCTTCAAGGCTTTTCTCTTATCTCCATGATCTTCTCAAGTTGCATTTTTAGGAATCCTTGGGGAAGCATGACTATTTGTTTGTAAAGTATACATTCAAGGTTTGGCACATAAGGCTTGAGTAGGCTCGGATAAAATACATTATGGATTTTAAGATGGGGTGGTAGTATAAGCTTGTAGGTTTGTTTTCCTATTACTTTGATCGTCTCATAAGGTCCATAGTACCTCGAATAGCTTCTTGTACTTTTCTAAGGATAGTAAGCTCTTTTTGGGGGCATTGCTAGTAAAATAATGTCATCTTTTATTGGGGGTAAAGGTGCTTGTGACTACATCGTTCTGTATTTACTGAAGGGAATGAGCCCAAAGTGGAAGCATGTGAGTGAAAGAAAGAGCTATGGTGGAAGGAGCAAGAGAGCAATAGCAAGAGATACAAGATGTGGAAACTCTAACAATCATAATGTGTGACCGGCCTTCCCTTATTCAAATGTTACTAAAAGAATAAAGAATGAATCCACCACCTACAGTGTATAGGTGTGTGGGTATTGTCAATGTAACTTATATATAAGTGGCTAGGCTGAAGTGCCTTTACCTCCAAAAAACCTCCTACTTAAAGGCAAATCTGCCCCTAGTGAGACGAGAATGAGAAAAAAGTGACAAACTACATATGTACATAAGTATAATAGGATGAGGACAAACGCATCTCATCCAATGCCCATCAATGTCCTAAGGAAGGAAAAATGCTCCACTAACAAACTTTTTGTGAGCAGATCTGCAAGATTTTGGTCATTTTACATATTGACAAGGTCAATAGACTTATCCTCAATGGCCTCTCTACTGAAGTGGTAATGCACCTCAATGTATTTTGTCTTCGCATGGGAGACTAGATAAATTGAATAGCGCTCATAGAATCTAAATGCAATGTAGGGACCATATCAATCATAACAAGGTTTATCACTAGAACTAGAGAGCCTCCTTACAAGCCTCAATAGTTGCAACATACTCGGCCTCGGTAGTAGAGAGAACCGTGCATTTCTATGCCTTGCACATCCAAGAAATAGCAACTCCAACAAAGGTGAAGACATAGTCAAAGGTGGATTTTCTACTATTTGCATGTCCTGCATAATCAAAGTCAGTGTACCCCACGACTCCTATATTCTAGCTACCATAATATATGCACATAGCTTATGTGCCCTTCAAGTACCTAATGATATCCTTTATAGTATCCGAATGCCATTTGTGAGGTGTAACCATATTGCATGCCACAACTCCCACTGCAAATGTTGTGTCAAGACGAGTGTCCATTATGACATATATCAAACTGCCCACTATGGATGCATAAGGAATCTTGGCCATCTCAGCCTTGTACTCATTAGACTATGGACAATCAACCTAACCAACATTCACACAATAAGGTAGAGGACATCCCATAGGCTTACCATCCTGCATATGAAACTACTCAAGGACTTTTTGGATATACTCCTTCTGTGGGTAGATAAAGGAGCCACTTAGGGTGATCTCATGTGATGTGCATCCCAAGAATATGCAAGGCATGTCCCATGTCCTTCATCTCAAAGCTCTTCTTGAGCTAAATTTTCAAGGCATCCAGCTCATGATGAGCTCTCCAAGCAATAAGTATATCATCCACATAGAGTACCAAAATCGTAAGGCTGCCATCACGAGCCTTCTTCGCATATAAATATGAATCCATAGCACTATGGCTATATCCCTATGAGTGCATAAAAGCATCAAACTTGTGGTACCATTCCCTAGGAGCCTACTTAAGCCATAAAGGCTCTTTCTCAACTTGCACACTAGGCATTCCCTGCCTTTTTTCTCAAAGCCCTTAGGTTACTGCATATAAATCTCATCATGCAAGTCCCCATGTAGAAAGATCATCTTCACATTTATTTGATAAAGGTCTAGGTCTAGTTGTGAGCAAACAATGTTGGTACCAAGCATAGGATTATCATTTTGACCGCAAGAGAGAAGAATTCATCAAAGTCAACACCATGTTCCTACTCAAAACCCTTAGCTACCAATGTGCCCTTATAAGTTGGCTTGGGGTGTCTAAGGATACTTTTCAACTTGTATATCCACTTACAGGGTAGGGCCTTCTCGCCATTAGGCAAAGGAACCAAATTTAGTCTGTAGTAAGGAGTCAAACTCCAACTCCATAGCCCTATAACCCAATGAGTAACTATCATCTCTATGCATGGCCTCATCATAAGAGAGAGGCTCACCTGCATCTATCACCATAACATAATCTATAGAGGGTGTAAATCAAGGTGATATCTAGCTTTAGTGGAGTATCTCAAAACAGGCTAATCTTGTACAACAGATGGATCCTGATCCATGAGAGCATCCAGTACTGCAAGCTGTCTAGCTAGGCTATATGGGAGCTAGAGACTCCTTCTAAAAGATCACCCTGTGTACCTCAACTACCTAGTCAAGCTACTTATACATCTTTTTCTCATGGAAAATAACATCATGGCTATGGATAACCCTACAAGCCTACTGATCCCATAGGTGATAGTCCATCTCACATGCATCCCCATAACCAAGAAAGATGCATTTCATGAACTTCGAATCCAACTTGTTATGCTTGTCCTTGGTAACATGGCAAAATGCCTCACAACCAAATATGCATAAATGAGCATATGATGGAGGTTTGCTAGTCCATACCTCCTCTGTGGCCTGGAAACCAATAGCGATACAAGAAGGGATTGGCTAATCAAGCGTATAACAATAGTAACTACCTCAGTCTAAAATTATTGTGGTAAGCTTTCCTAGCTAAGCATACTATGGAATCTTTCATGAATCATCATGTTTATATGTTTAGAAATACCATTCTAGGGAGGAGTGTAAGGAACAATGAACTAATGCTTAATACCCTACTCATTGCAAAACTTCTCAAATGCTTACAAGACATACTCACCCTCATTATCTGACCTTAGGCATTTCACCCTATACCTAAATTGGTTCTCAACAAGATAAAGCCAAGACCTTATGTGAGTAATCATCAATGAAGATGACAAAATACTTCACACCATCTAGCGACTAACAGTGGGACCATCTAGCAACTAATAGGGCATGGAACCACATAAATCTAGCGACTAACAGGGCATGAGCTCACCATTGTGCTTTATGCTAGACTTATTATGCATACTGCATGTCTATCTACCATATAAACAGTGATCACAAGACTCAAAACACTTATAATCTAGAGGCAAAAGATAATGCAAACTAATAAGAATTTTCATTCCTTTCAAAGACATGTGTCCAAGGCGATGACATGAAAGAGATACATGTGAAACTATAGCCATAGCTAAAACATGGTCAACTGACTAAGATACAGGCAAGAGATAGGTACTAGACTTAGCACCATGTGCAATAATAAGATTTCCATGGGAAATCTTCTATGAGGAAACACCAAAAGAGATAACACAGTCTGCATCATCTAAGGTGCTAGTAGAGATAAGACTCTTCATGAGAGCTAGTACATGATGTACATCATGAAGAGTAAACATGCTGTGTAAATCAAACTACATTTGGACATTACCAATAGCAACTATCTCTCCAATGCCAAGTCATTACCCAAATGGAGAGATCAAGTCATATATGATAGGAGTGAAACCACTCTCTATGCGGAGTCACATGAAAGGAAGCCCCTAAATCTATCAACTAACACTGAGTATATCCTAACAAAGCATCAATTAGTTGTGAAGCATCCAAGGAAGAGGTTGCCAATATGAGATCATTAGACACATCAAGATGCACCACATTAAGATCCTTAATCTTGATGCTAGACTTGCTAGGCACAATGTTGCGATCATCATTCTTGTCCTACACTTTACCCTTTCCCTTTTCACGTACATTTTATGGCACTATGGCTGAATATGACATGTTTTCCCATAAAGTAAAGACAATTAAGATTGGAATTATGGCCATGGAACTAGAGACTATCCACCTATCCTAGACTGAGACCTTTGAGAGGCTTTACCATGGCCATCCACCATGACCATTTCCATCCTATCAGCCTCTCACAATCAATGCATGTGATGTACAAAAAGCATCTACATTCTTTCCATTCACCTCTTCTATCAGGAGAGCAATCTCAACATCTATAATTTTAGCCCATCCTTAGCATATAGAGCCCTACGGGAAGTGTTTCTCCACGTCTCAAGTGGAGTACCAAGAAAAAATAAAGGATGCAAAAGATTCTTGAACTCAATCTCATGCAAAGCTTAATGGTTGATGATGGAGTGAAACTCATTTAAATGTGTAGACATAGAAGTCCCTTCCTTCATGCAAAGGTCCATCAACTATTGTAGCCAATACATTTGCCATGCAAGACTCTGCTTGTCATAGAGATTATTAATCTATGTCCAAAGCTCATATGTAGTCTAATTTTCAATTATAACATTGTAGTGAACCTACTTAGAGAGTGATAAAATAATTTTAGACTTGCATAGCTCATCCAGTTCATCCCAATCCTTGGCTATAACATTTTGATTTTGGCATCCTCATTTTTCAATGGTCTAACTTGCAATTTTTGTATTAAAACTACCATATCTAGGTCTTCTAATAGTTGTAGTTGATCCCATCTAGTTTCTCAATATTGAAGATAGTACTATCGTGAGAAGCACCAATCATAATGAGACCAAGAAAGTGTACAAAAGGGCACAACATGTTGTTGTAATTTCTTGCAAATTAGCCCCAAAGCCAGTGCCAAATCAAACATGAACAAGAGATACTACCAAAGTAATGAGCTATCCACGAACTATAATAAGCAAAAGACTGTCAAGACAAGATAACTACTCTCATAAATAGTATAAGAAATTGCAATTACAGCATGCTATAAATAGATTACAGTAGTAAGGAATCAAATCCAAGTATAAGGTATTACTAATAAATTGCAAATTGTAACTACTAGGGATATCTTACACAATGCACATGTATATACAAACAACTAGAAATCAACAAAGATGTGACTAGTACCCAAAGCTATCAAGCTCATAGTGTTAGAGTGGAATACATTCAATGGCAAGTAAGCTTCCCTATACATAAATCCAAATAGCTCCCATCGAAGCAAAAGTTAAATGCCAGACAAGCAAATAGAGCTCAAAACATTATGTGAATGGAATCCATATATCCAAGATACGTGCAGCACAAGTCGGGGGCATCAAACCCAAGTAGTCAACAAGACTCTTACTATAGCATCCAAAGATAGGAATGGACAACCTAGTCAAGTAGTTAAGCTCCAAAATAATTCAATTGCAAGTCAAATATGAAGCTCAATGTTTGTCATAGCATAGCCAAACATGTAGCATCCATATTAGACATGAATACATCCAATGGATGGTCTATGTATTATCCAATGATAATAGGCATAAACTATCTCAAATGAATGCTCAAGGAAATGATAGACAATGTCAAGAAGATCAAGCTTCAATGTGTTAGCTCAAGACCATGTTAGGAGAATAACCAAGCATGTGGCATCAATGGCATACATCATTGTATCCAATAGATATCTCAAATAGCATCAAATGACAATAGGCATAGATATTTACTATTAAAAAATGTTTGTTGCCTTGTTTATTCTAGTAATGAAATTCCTACACAAGCAGAGCACATGTGCACTCAAATCAGTCCCAAAGACATTTCATAGCATTGGCATAGCATCCCCAAGTGATCCAACATCAAATAGACATTCTGAGAGAAGCATAAGTTAGCTCCAAACAATGAGTTAATTGTTGTACTGAACTATATTACAACATGCTACCTTGTTTGCACTATCAATAGCTAAAGGTTAGTGGCTCAAAACCAATGCTCAATTTCAATGACCAATTTCGAGAGGATGCCCAATGATTCTCAATGATTTGAGCAAGTGTCTAAGAGCCATAGGATACAAAGAGACCAATGATCATGTCATATGTAAGGTAGCTCCATGCAACCATAAATCATGTTTGGCTAGTTGGGCCTACTGCTAGTTATGCTGAGGTCAATGGGACACAATGGAAGCTCAAGGGAGCCCAATGAAGCCCTAGAGAATACCAAAACAGACTAGGAAGCAAGTGAATAACAATACATACCACTTCAAGCTGAGCACATGGTTGCCTCATAAAACGTATGAACTGTAGGTATTATCCACAAGCTGCTTGGGTTAAGCTCCTCAATAATAATGCAATGGCTCTAATACCAATTGAAGGAAGTGAGTCCAGAGTGAAAGCAAGAGCTATGATGGAATGAGTAAGAGAGTTAGAGCAAGAGACACAAGATATGGAAACTCCAATAGTCACAATATGTGACCAACCTTTCCTTATTCAAATATCACTAAAAGAATAAAGAATGAAGTGACAGTGATGGGCGCCCACTACCTACAGTGTACAAGTGTGCAATTACTATCAATGTAACTAATACACGGGCAACTAGGCACAAGCACCTTTATCCCCAACATTTATTTCACATACCATGACCACACACATGTATATTGCAAGTGGTATGCACCCATTAGTATTACTTTATTATTTATTCTTTTTGTGACTTTTGAATTAAAAAATGTCACACATCGTGACTATTAGAGTTTCCACATGCAATATCTCTCTCTCTTGCTCTTTTGCTTCACCCACCATAGCTCTTACTTTGCTCTTGCTTCCACTTAGGCTTTACCTATCAATTGGCATCAAAGCCAACCATTCGAGGATCTTCTTCTTCATCCTTTGCTTTAGCTCGGATTCAAAGCTTTAACTCAAAATTTCATAGCAGAGCAGTTGCTTCTTTCTCCCAAGGTATGCATTGAGTCTTCCAACTTGTTCTAGCTTACTCACGGCTTTGTCGAAGAGCTTTCCAAGGCTTAGTTAAGCCTTTTTGAGTGCTTATTGAGATGAGGAGCAATCGTTCTATCCATTTTGAGTGGGTATGTAGCATGCTATTGAAGTCGTAGATAGTTATGGCAGCTTGACAGCACTGTCATATTTTTGCTACATCAAGGCGCAAAAAGTTTCAAAAAAGGCACTTGTAAGAAAATGATTAATTTGCTAATTAGTTGAGACTTTGGAAGAATGAAACTACCAAATTTGGTTGCTCAAATGTGATTAATGAATTCATGAAGAGGTCAACCATTAATTTCCTCTTATCTTTAATTTATGTCAAGGTTCACCTTTTCGATCGTTTTTGTCTTAAAACTTGGAAGGATTTGTATTTTAGAGATACATCTACCAAAATCATATTTGTCTACTCCCACATCTTCTTTTCACACACCAACCACTCTTTCACCATTCTCTTCTTTGTGCTCACTTTCTTATCACTGTGAGATTCATTTGTCATTTATTTGCTAAAATATTTAGCAATACCTCTACAAGTAATATAGATGCGAGCACACGCAAGTACAAACTTACCATCCAACTAGATCCAATTTATTCATCTTGGAGAAATATACATCATCGAGTACTAAACAAATGAGATGGAGGCTAATAGATTGTGAAAGCAAGGAAAGAAACATATAGATTTGTGGGTGGATAGAAATATTTATCCCAAGGATCCTTCCACAGGTAAACCTCTTAATTTTTTTAATATTCATGACTACGTGAGATATGTTAGGGAAGGGTGGGATGCTTGGCTATTGTACAATGTTATACTCTACATCTTACACATACTGGCTCAAATGAATGAAATGAAAAAAGTATTATTAATTGCACAAACAAGCATTTCTGAGCTTACAAATAAGTTCTAAAAAATGCTAATAAGTCATTACAAGACAAGCTAGCACACTTAAAGAAAACTCCAATAGGATTAAGAGAGAGGAAGAGACCATTAAAAAATATAACTAGCTTGTGTGTGTGAGTAAAGAAAAGAAGATTGAATCTTATAAAGAAATATGCATCTAGCATATCATGCATTAATATTCAAGAGAGTGAGAAGAGAATCAATCTTTTAAAAGAGACCATATATAAGAATGATATTTTGAGGATTCTAAAGTCACCTCAAAGCGTGGATTTGAGAGGCCCAACTCTCAAAGAATTGGTAAAGGACTTAAAGGACACATTAAAACGAAACAAAATTGTAGAGACATGTGATACTGTGGGTACTAGTCGAAAAGGTTATCGTGATATCTTTAGATTATGATTTAAAAATCTTAAATGTAATAGAATAACTGCATTTGGGTTGCCTCGAGCCTTTACAGTATCAATTGCAAGGACTTCCATGAATTGTAAGATTCCACATGTTTTTGGGGAATACATTCATATTGAAGCGTCTATGCCATAAGAAATACAAAAAGAAAATCTAGTTTTGAATACAATGCATTTAACAATATATGGTTGATCTAAGAAGAGTGTAGATTGCAATGGTTCGCTTGTATAGACTAGTGTTAGAGGAATGTCATGGTGTTCTAAAGTTTGCCTTGAAGTCAAATGAAGTACAAATTCAAAAAGGACAAAAGATAGAAAGAGTCAGCATATGCATCATGAACAGGGTATTATGGTGGGAGTCAAGCACCAATGCATAAGTTCCAGTCTGAGATGAAAATTTGGTGGGTTGGTGCAGCTCAGGTACCAATTGAGAATCATCAAACACTGAAATGGTTGTTCACTCATACAGGTATTCAAAACACTATTAAGTCTCAAAGTGAAGGATAAATGTTGGTGGTTGATAGGGTTGCAATTTTAACATGGAATAACACATAAGTATTGACTTAAAAACTATCAAATGTATTCTTGAAATATGTAATAGAAAAAATGGAAAATATCATTGTATTTATTGCATTGAAAGTTTTGGATCTAAAGATTGGAGCAACTTGCACCTTGCAAGAAGAGCCCCAACTAGATACTCCATAGATCTGAGTAAATATAAAAACAAGGAAGATATATGGGATCCCATTCTTTCAATTTCTCTTACAAATGTTCATATATGTACTTTACATGCAGAGATTAGAATAATTGACAAACTTCTCAGGTTGCATCTCGACTATGCATATTCCATTAAGCCCTTATCTTTATCATATGAGTGTATTGACAAATGTGAGGCATTACTCCTCTCCAAAATGGGTTTTCATGGAGGTCAAGTTCACTTAAGAAAAGATCCAACACTTTCAGGGAAAACAAGAGATGTCTTGGCTGATGTCTCAATGAGAGGCTCAAAAGCCAGACACTTTTTAGGAAAACATGTGAGCATTACTTCAGAGCATTGGAGAGAGCTATGTGGGATGACGACAAATGTTGCAAGCACACCATGACTTGCATTTCTAAGGATGGAGGTTTGGAGACACCTAGATGCCTTCCTAAAGCTCCTCAGGCAACAAAAGATAACCTACACATATCCAGAAGAGTTCAAATGTTCGATTACAAATGTTTTTCAAGCAATAAATGAGGCATAGGGAGAAAAGGATATCACAGTTTATTTGGTAAGAGAGAATATTTAATCCAAGCTTTCTTTGATAAAATTTCCAATGGCATAAAATGATCCTTACTCTTTTGAATTTGTAGCATATCCTTCATATCCATGGGCCTTACTTTGTGGAGGAGCAAGGCCCTTTAGTAACTTATAGCGGCCAAGGCATGGAAAATTTTCATTATCAAGCATGTACAAGTTTTTTTCAAAGCACAAGACATGGAGAAGGAGTTATAAAAAAGCAATGCTCTTCAGGAGCTATTCAATTGTTTTTTCAACAACAACTTCAAAGAATGAATATTAAAGATGACAATGAAACTTGAGAATTCATAGTATTTTTCAAGAAAGAAAAGTACAAAGCTAGCTCTCAAGAGCCTTTATATCTTCCTCCCCCTCAAGGATCTTTCCTCTATAACGTAGAAATTTTGTTCTCTTGTAGCCAACTATTGATTTTATATCATTTTGATTTGCTACCAAAGCATAAGATGAGAGGGCCAAAAAGTATCCTTCTCTAGAAACAAAGAAACCACAACCATAACCAAAAATCCTAATTGTTGATGTCTTCTCCAAAAACATCACCTTGTGTGCATTGTACTGTAACCCAGAGAAACCAAGTAGCCTTGTAAGTGCCTTGATACATAGTATAAGCCGTGTTGCTTCCTCTGAAAGATGTTATGAAATACCAAGAAAACATGGGGATCAATCCTTGATAAGTAATGGCCAAGTGCAACATCTTTCAATGAACTAATACTAGCTCTCAACCACCCTTTCCCCATCCTAAGAAGTTATCAAAACCTTCAATCTCCAACTGCAAAAAAGATGAATGTCAAATGAATGTTGAAATCAAACATATTAATGTATCTTACAAAATTGAATATAATAGTACCAATTTATTTTCATCATTATCTAGCCTATTTGTATTCCATATATTAATTGATGATTGTGCCTCATTGGTATCTTCCAATTCTTTAACATACTCCAACTCCTCATCAATTAATCGCATACTCTTCATTAGTAATCCCATACTCTTTCTCAGCATCCTTTGCCTTGTTAAAACAAAGAGAAAGAGCATCCCCTACATCAATCAACTTGTCATCTATAATTTCAGTATTCTAGTTTAAGTAACTCTTCTTTCGATTCATTTTCGACATCAATAATGCCATTTGCAGTATCGAAAGCCTCTACAATGATCATTGAGCAATAATCCTCCCTGAGATTGAAGAGCCTTTAGATGTGTAATAGCAGTGTGTATTCCTTGTCCTTGATAGGAAAAGTTGGAAGGGAAGGAACAGTATAGAAAGAAGAGGAGTCAGATACAATATCTACATTTACATGGTTTTCTTCATTATGGTCTCAGTTTTGAATTGGGCAACATCTAGTTTGCCGACAATATATGCGTCTTGCTCATGGTCCAAACATTCCTCTGCATCCTTGTCATTTGTCACCTCATTCAAAAGGCAAAAGGTGGGACGTTTTGGTTCCTCAATTTTTTGTTCATCACAATTGACAAGATATTTAAGAAGATTATATGCAATTAACGCAACTACTTTTGACACTCTTTTGACATAAGCCTGCATTTCCTAGAATGAGAAGAAGATAACAAATCCGGTGCACAAAACATGTCAAGAGAATGAGATGTACAGTTCCTTGTGAACAAAGCCTTCTCTGGAGAGGTGAGCTCGCAATAGGTATATGAACATATTCCTTTGCATCCTTTTCAACCACAGGAAATGCAAGACTTTCAAACTCCGCAAACTCATCCACAAAAAACTTCTTGCAAGAATTCAGGACATGGTCAATATCTCGATTAGGGTTGAAAAAATATCATTTGCAGTTCCATAGTAATGTAACTCCATGCCATTTTGAAGAAGAAAGTCTAGGATCCTTTCTGAGGGAGAAAACTCTGTGACCTGAGACAATCTAGGAATCCTCGATGGTGACTTGCCTTTGATTGGAGACTTCCTAGGCATTCCCACAATTTTGCTACTAAGCAAGGGGAAGAAGTAGTGGGAATTTCAAGTGAAATGGCAGGACAACCAGAGGCCCTTGACACTAAAGATGATCTTCTTCTTTTCCTATTTGGGGTGACCACATCTTGGGAGCCTACAATTTTTTCTGGTTTAGACATGGAAGGATGCACGATACGGCGTGAAAAGACACACTCAACCACACAAGGAATGGCTACTCACTTCATGTCATAGGATGCACGATGTGGCACAAAAGGACTAACCTGATCACAAGGAGAATGCCTTCTCACTTCATATCAAAGGATGCATGATATGGCACGAAAAGACCAACCCGATCACAAGGAGAATTCCTACTTGCTTCATATTGTAGGGTGCACAATACGGCACGAATAGACAAAGCCGTCCAAATGGGAAAAGGCTTCTCTCTTCATATTGTTGAGTGCTAATACGGCGCAAAAAAAACTGTGTCGATTGATGACTACCAGCCCTTGCTTTGTATTATGATTCACACAAATGATGAGATTGCACCTAGAATAGCATGAGGAGCTCAAAACTAGCTTAGCTAGATAATTTGCGACAAAAGTCAAAAATGCATGTTATACGTATTTATAGACAACAAGAGGGATTTGCCATGTGGACAGCCCTATCAATAGCCACGTGGATGCCTATGGAAAACCCTAGCCAATTATACAGTGCCACGAGTCACCTGCCTCACAAGTATAAAAGATCCATATTGGCTTACGTGGCTCATTTTTTACATCCACAATACGACGCGAACAATAATCCCTCCTAGATTGACTCTCTTGTCTTTTGTGTTGTATCTGCTTTGCTTTTACCCTTGCTTGCTTGTGAGCAACAATATGACGTGAACAATGATACAGAGCGAGGACCTCTTGCACTGCCAATGCTCTTCCACCATTGTGCCATATCGGTTAGCCCGGTTAGAAGGCTAATACTACTCCATTTTCTACAATCCAAGCCAAAGGTAATCAAAATGATACGACATGAATAATTTGTTTGCATGATCTCGATTTCCCCCTTTCATCCCATATTTGCACTACACAATAAGGTGTGAGAAGGTAATCAAAATGATACGACATGAATAATTTGTTTGTATTATCTCGGTTTTCTCCTTTCATCCCATATTTGTGCTACACAATACGGTGTGAGAAGGTCATCTGTGATCTTGCAGTTTGCTCTATTCACACCATATCTGCAATTTGTTATTCACCCTTGTGCGCTTTAAGAGAATCCCTACCACAAAGAGATCTAAGCGGTCTCCACTGTGTTCATAAATGGAATCCGAAGTGAAGAGCTTTACAAAGCCTTAGTGAACAACTCAAACCTATAAAGGGATGTGCTAGCTAGGGTCTTTGAAGAAGCCATACGAGTGGATGGTCTATACAAGGGAGAAGCTCAAGACCCACAACTCGAGACATCACTACCCCTAGAACCTTAGAAAGAAGTTTGGCCGCTAGTGAAGGATCCAACCAAAGCACGTAAGACAAGGGAAAGAATGTCGATCAGAGCTAGGAATTGGTAGACATGAAGCTAGATTTTGTCGTATCTGCAGTTCATTATTCATCCTTGTACGTATTTTCAATTCCTTTTTCACCCCTGTGCCTTTGCTGATACGGTGCAAGTACATCATGTGCAATCTATGGTTCGCTCCTTTTGTGATGTATATGCAGACACTTAGCTGCCCCTTTGATGTCACAGGATACAGCGTGAATAGGTCATGTGCAATCCCACAGTTTGCTCCTTTCATGATGTATCTGCAGTCGCTTATATGCCCCTTTGATGTTGCGAATACAGTGTGAATAGGTCTATTCAAAGATCACATATCTTTGCTTTCCCGCCGTATCTTACCCTATGTTGTTTTTAATTTTTAATTAGTCTACTTGTCATTTTGATTATTCTGCCTGTCATTTTCTAGTAGGTGATGGCAAGGACAAAGTAGACTGCAAGGAAGGTGTATATAGATAAGAAGGATAGTGAGGAAGAGCCAAGGCCATCAGTCGTTTCTCAAGCTTTCCCTCCTGAGATCCCTCCTACCCTTGGTTTCCCTCAATCTCCTGCTATGCAATCAAAGCAATCAAGTGCAGAGACTGTATGTTCTCCCCCTACCCATGGCAAGCTCCATTTTGTTGACAACCAACCCTTTGACCTTGCTGGACAGTCATCTCCTACAACTGCTAAGTTTCCAACCTCCCCTAGAGTACCTATTCAACAAATAGAGCAACCTGGACCCTCTTATGCTTGGTGCACAGATCGGATGCCGCAAGCGAGCGTAGTGAGCGTCAGAAGGTCCCCAAGAACAAAAGAACTCTACTTTTTGCACACAAATCAATGTAGAAGACTTGCACGACATGAACAAGAGACCAATTGGGTGCAATCTCCTCCCATGCCCCTATGTGAGCGCTCCACAAAGCATGTATTTTATGTATTAATCATCTTCAAGCTCAAATAATAGCCCAAATTACAAAATAGCACGCTTTAGCTTTTGAGTTTGCTTTTGTGCCAAATAGAGAATAAAGCTAATGGGCGGGTGCCCAAGAAGTCAGGCATACCCAATACAATGTCCAAATACAAATATCTAAATCGTGCACCCATGCGTATACAAAAATAATAAATAAATATCAAACGCCTTGATAAATAGGCGTGACAAAATATAGACCCCATGCCAAAGGTATGCACCCATCAAAAAATAGATGATAACTCGAATACACGTTATCCTCCAATGCTTTCCACCGCCACTGCTGCTATCTCTACACATCAATTGAAGCATTCACAATCGTTAGTAAAATAATACAATTAAACCGACAAAAGTGAATGCCTAGCAGTCTTTAGCTAAATAAATCAATTGGTTAGAAATCAATCCTAACCTTAATTTATCACGAGTGTGCACTCTAAACTCATAACATTTATTAATTTAATATGTATTTTGCGGAATCACCCACTATGGAATCACCCATGTACACACTAAATTAACAAAACGCCCGAAAAGGATAAGCGTCCCCATCGACTTCTTGCACAAAGAATCCACTTTGTGTATAAGCCCCGGTAATAAAAGTTTACAGAATCCACCGTGTCATATGTCTCCTGGCATCATACCCCCGGGGTGGGATAGCAATTGTCCTCAATTGCTATTAGCTCAATGTGGAGCTAACAGAGTGGGGAAAGCATTTAAGTCTCTAGCGTGCATCCATTGGGCCTCTTCAACATGATGGTTTTAAACTTGACTAGATATCTAGAATATCTACGGCCAGTTCTAGTGGTCATAAAGTCAGTATCTATAATAGCTTCAAGCTCAAGGATTTCAGTCTCTTCATCTAGTAAAGGTGGGTTTTCATAGATAGGGTGTACAGGTAATTGGCCTCTAAAGGGTCATAATAAACTAATGTGAAAGGTGTTGTGAATTTTCCAATGTGGTGGTAGTTCTAGCTTGAATGCATTGTCATTGATTTTGTGAATGATCTTGAATGGTCCATAGAATCTAGGTGCTAATTTCACAACTGGGTGTTTATCTACACTTTGTAATCTATGTTTTTCTATACATAACCAAACATAGTCATCAACTTTAAAATTCATAGCCTGTCTTTTCTTATTGGCTTGTTTTGTATATGATTATTGGGCTTTAGCAATCATATCTTTAACTTCATCAAAAATAGTGGCGTGCATGTTAGCAATATCATCAGTAATCTGAATTTTATTTGATAATGATCCAATAGGTGTAGGCAATCTATAACCATAAATAACTTCAAATGGTGCTTTCTTTGTAGCTGTGTGTGGTGTATTGTTATATGCAAACTGAAGTAAATGTAGATATGTATCCCATGTATGCGGTTTTGAAATAGTATAAGTATGTAAAAGATCTAAAATAGTACACTGTTAGTAGCTTCTGTTTGACCATTTGTTTCAGGATGAAATACAGATGAAAAATCAATCTTTGTTCCTAAGTTAGCAAACAGAGTAATCCAAAAATTATTACAAAATCTAGAATCACGATCAGAAATAATAACTTTTGGTAAACCATGGTTAGTAAACACAGTTTTCAAAAACAATTGAGCTACTTGAGATGCTATTAAAGTTTTCTTGCATGGAATGAAATATGCTTGTTTGCTAAGCCTGTCTACAACAGTCCAAATCATGTCATGGTTAGCTTTAGTGTTAGGTAAACCAGTAATAAAATCCATAGAAATCTGTTCCCATGGTCTTGATGGAATAGATAAAGGCATCAGTAAACCATACTGTTTACCATGGTGTCTTTTAACTCGTTGACAAACTAAACGTTCAAATACAAAGTTAGATACATCAGTGTCCATATGTGGCCAATAAAAATCTTCAGTCAATGTACGCAAAGTAGATATAATACCTCTATGACCTTGATATGGAGGACAATGAATCTCATTCAAAACAAAAGATCTAAATGGAACTGTAACACATAATCTCTTTTCATAAAACATGAAACCATTATTGTAAAACAGTGAATCAATAGGAATCCAATTATTTGCAACTAATTTATTCCAATCAGCATGAAAAGTAATATCACGATAATAAGTATATTTCATAGGGATAAGAGAATTAAATGATATCATAAAAATATTATGAATTGTTGGTCTTCTACTCAAAGCGTCGGCTACTACATTCTCTTTTCCTGGTTGATATTGTATAAGAGGATGAAAACTCTGAATGAAAGCTGCCCATTTGATATGTCAGTCAGATATTTGGGGTTGACTAAAGAGATGTCTAATGCTTTGTTGATCAGTCTTAATCATAAACTCAGAATCCATTAAGTAATGTTTCCATTGTCGTAAGGCTTGTACTACAGCTAGCAATTCTTTATCATATGTAGAATATTTAAGTTTAGATGGTTTCAGTTTATAACTAGAATAGGCTATGGGATGATTATCTTGCATAAGTACGGCTCCTATTCCAGATCCACTAGCATCAGTAACTACTAAAAATAATGGTCTATTGAAATTAGATAGTTGTAATACAGGAGCATGGGTTAATGCATGTTTCAATAAATCAAAGGATTTTTGTTGATTATCAGTCCAATTATAAACAATACATTTCTTTAAAAGTTTAGTCAAAGGCAATGCAAGTAATGAAAAATTTCGCACAAACTTTCTGTAAAAACTAGCAAAACCTAGAAAAGAACGTAACTCATGCACATTTTTGGGTATGGGCCAATTTAAAATTGCTTCTATCTTTTTAGGGTCAACCTTAATACCTTCTAATAAAACAATATGACCTAGATATTCAATTTCTGTTTGAAAGAATTCACTCTTTTCTGGATTAGCATACAATTGATTATCTTTTAACAACTTGAAAACTAAAGATAGATGTTCATAATGCTCATTTTCATTTTTATTAAATACTAATATATCATCAAAGAATACTATAACACTGCTAATATTTCAAAAATATGCGATTCATCATTTGACTAAATGTAGCAGGTGCATTAGTTAGACCAAAAGGCATCACTAGAAATTCATAGTGTCCAAATTGTGTTCTAAATGCAGTTTTGAATATATCAAATTTATCCAATCTCACTTGATGATAACCAGATTTAAGATCTATCTTACTGAATATGGCAGAACCTTGTAGTTTATCCATAAGATCATCTACCCTAGGAATTGGATATCTATTTTTAACAGTAATTTTATTCAGGGCACGATAATCAATGCACATGCGATAAGTATTATTCTTTTTCTTTACCAGTAAAACAGGTGCGTCAAATGGAGAACTACTAGGTCTAATTAATCCTCTGTTTAGCAATTCTTCTACTTGATTTTGAATTTCTTTCTGTTCAATTTGGTTATGCCTATATGGTGCTTTACATGGTGGTTGTGTACTAGTAATTAAATCTATTTTGTGATCTTCAAGACGTGAAGGTGGTAGTCCAGGTGGTAAATCATCAGCAAAACAATCTTTAAATTGAGCAAGAAATTATTTATGCCTAGGATGCATATGTTTTTCTTTAGCTTGAAGTTCATTCACCCAAATTAAATAAGATTTGCTACTTTTACGTAATGCACGTTTAGCTTGAGTATGAGTAAGCAGTGGAAAATTATTAGAAACGTGCATACCATGGAGTGTAATTTGTTTTCCTTGAAAATAAATTTTTATTGAATGCGTGGAATAATCTATGTCAGGATTATACTGATGACGCCAAGGCATACCTAGGATAATATTACTAGACTGCAAATGTATAACTAGGAAATTTCTACGTTCAGTGTATTCACCAATTTTAATTTCTAAGTTATGCACCTCTTGTGTTCCATTATATCTTGTGCCTAGGAATGCTGCTTTAATGCGATAATGTGTAGAAACAGTTTGTAAATTCAATTCTTTTACTAACTTTGCAGAAATAAAATCATGTGTGCTACCATCATCATGTAAAATAATCTTTTCTTTTCCATGCACTAAACATTTCATTGTCAACAAAGAATGGGGAGTTATTCATCTTCCATTGCTCCAAGATAATTGTCTTCCATTACATTTCCTCACGTTCTTCATCTTCCATTGCTTCAAGATAATTGATATTGGCAGGTGGCTTTTTCGATTGGCAATTGGCTGCTAGATGTCCAGGTTGATGGCATTTGTAACAAACTATAGATTTGGCTTTAGATATATTGTTGGCAAAGGCAGGAAGTCTAGAAATATTGGGATTTGGCTGTGAGGATGACTTAGGGTTTGGATTGGTACTTGATGGCAAAGCAGGTGGTCGTATCCAAGACTTACGGAATATAGATGGAAGAAAACGACTTTGATTGAATCTTCTAAAATTTGAATTGAATTGCTTGGAACCATAGTTACCATTAGCTTGAAATTGTTGTGGACGCTTGTCTCTTCCTCGAATCTTGTCTTTAGTGTCATGAGCCAAAGAAATTGCATCCTCAAGGGTTATAGGTTTGAACATATTGACTTCAACATAGTAATGTCCAAGTAGGCCAGACATAAACTTACGTTTGTGAGTCGCTTCAGGTACATCTTCGAGCATTCAGAGTTGCAGTTAAGCATTCCAAAAACGTTCAGTGTATTGGGAAATAGGTTCACGATCTCTTTGATGTAGAAGATCCCATTGCTTTATGGCTTTTTCATGGAATTGAGGAGGAAGGAAATTCTGCAAAAACTTCTTTTGGAAACTCTCCCAGGTAGTGGGACAATCAATGCTCTTGCGAACCACAGTCCACCATAGAGATGCTCGATCAACTAAATGATTAGTGACACATTTAATTTTATCTTTCCCAACGTATGTCTCTTCATGAAAGTAATCATCAAACTGACTAATAAATGCAAGTACAATCTTTCCATCTCGAGATCCATTGAAAATACGGAATTTGAAATTTGTTTTACTTATCTTTGTTTCTTTGCGAATGGATTGAGCTTCGAGCGTCGCATCGATGGTATGTCAGATAAGATCTTTGGATTGCGGTCCATCTTTGTCGGTGGTAGATCATTGCAGATTGGCCAATTGAACTTGCAAAGCTTGTCGAGCTCTTCGTTCTTCATCAAGCTGCATCATAATCAAATCCAATTTTTGTTCCATCGTAGGTTCAGGAATATCGCCTTCAGTCATTAAATCATCTATATTTTGTTTCGTCATTCTGTAAAAATCCAAAAGACCTCACTCTCTCAAAATCTGATTAGTGGGATGAGCGTAGCTCAAAGTCAGGTATACAAGACTTATAAATTTTTGTTTGGCTTTTACGGTCTTTATCTTTTGCAAATGCGGGATTTGTTGTCTTCGTAGAAACTGCGTATGAACTACATATGACTTTCTGCGTTTGATGAAATTGGTTCAGCAAGTCTGCGTGTGTGAACAGAGTCTTCCAGGGAGCAATTCCGTAATTCTGTGCTTCTGTGCAGGAATAGTTTTTATAGGAGTTATTGAAGTAAATCAGTAGTGACTTCTGTGGACTTAGGTGACTTGCAGAAAGAAGTGAACTTGGAGGACTTGCTTAGTAGACTTGGTAGACTAGAAGTAACTTAGTGGTAGGGCCTGCGTGATCGTCGTGTCTAAGAGGATGTCTGCTGCCATTTTGACGCCAACGAGTACATATTCTTGCCGTTTTTTGACAAATTTTGTTGCTGAAGCTTTTTAAAGCTTCTTATTCAGCTTTTTACTAAAGCTTGATAAACTTTGAAGTAAAGCTTGTGGATATGGAAGCTTATCTGTTCTCTGTTACAAAACGACTTGTAGAAGGAGCTTTCCTTGTGGTCCTCCGCCTCCTCAAGCTGGTCCTTCGCGATCAGAGGCTGCAGATAGAGGTTCTTGACCGCCAGGAATCCACCCGTATCGCCGTTCGTGATGAAACTGACTGTAGAGCTCGATTGTTCCAGGAGCTCCGCCTTCACGCAAGATGGGTAGCGATTGGAAGCTCTCGATCCCAGCTTCGCTCTGATACCACTGATGCACAGATCGAATGCCGTAAGCGAGCGTAGTGAGCGTTAGAAGGTCCCCAAGAACAAAAGAACTCTACTTTTTGCACACAAATCAATGTAGAAGACTTGCACGACATGAACAAGAGACCAATTGGGTGCAATCTCCCCCCATGCCCTTGTGTGAGCGCTCCACAAAGCATGTATTTTATGTGTTAATCATCTTCAAGCTCAAATAATAGCCCAAATTACAAAATAGCATGCTTTAGCTTTTGAGTTTGCTTTTGTGCCAAATAGAGAATAAAGCTAATGGACGGGCGCCCAAGAAGTCAGGCATACCCAATACAATGTCCAAATACAAATATCTAAATCGTGCGCCCATGCGCATACAAAAATAATAAATAAATATCAAATGCCTTGATAAATAGGCGCGACAAAATATAGGCGCCATGCCAAAGGTATGTGCCCATCAAAATATAGATGATAACTCGAATACACGCTATCCTCCAATGCTTTCCACCACCAGTGCTGCTATCTCTACACATCAACTGAAGCATTCACAATCGTTAGTAAAATAATACAATTAAACCGACAAAAGTAAATACCTAGCAATCTTCAGCTAAATAAATCAATTGGTTAGAAATCAATCCTAACCTTAATTTATCATGAGTGCGCACTCTAAACTCATCAACGTTTATTAATATAAATATATATTTTGCGGAATCACCCACTATGGAATCACCCATGTACACACTAAATTAACAAAACGCCCGAAAAGGATAGGCATCCCCATCGACTTCTTGCACAAAGAATCCACTTTGTGTATGAGCCCCCGTAATAAAAGTTTACAAAATCCACCGTAAAACCTCAGAGAATCCACCGTGGCACGAAATCCACCGTGTAATATGCCTCCTGGCATCAATGCTCATGGAGGAGAGCCTTCCAAGCCTAAGAGAAAGAGAAGGTCCATATTTTATTATGTTCAAAAGTGTTTTAGTGAGATAAGGAAGGCACAAAGAGCTACACACCATATCATTCCAAAGACAGCTTTTATCAAAGTTGTCAATGACATTTCTGATAGATTATCAAGGGTGTCCACTGAAGCTGGCATGCAAAAGAAATGGCATCTTGTATCCATTCTTTGTCTTCAAGAGACAGCTAAAGACTTTGTTATTGACTTTATGAATGATGCTTACATTGTTGCTACTCATGCTCATAGGGTGACTTTAGTATGGTCAATAGAATCAAGTACAGGTTCGACAAGGTATTGAGGCCCTTGCCCACTACTGATAAAAAAGCCTTTGAGATGCTTAACGTTTTGCCAAAATTGTCGAGGAGAGTGAAAGGTCTAATGATCGAGGAGGTGACACATTTATACCAAACAAAGACGCTTCCCAATGCTTCAAATAAGAAAAACCACAATAGGTTAAAGAGTCTGAGGATGAAGTTTGCAATATCATTGTCCTTGGTACTGTCAATCTAAAGAGAATGGGGGAGGTATATGGGCAAATGGTTATCAATGTTTCTTACACTTCTGCAAAAGAGGACTATCTTAGTATATCTCTTGAGGGCAAGTCAATGCTTGTTAAAAAAAGATATTCAATTGTATGATTCTGTAGCCTTTTGTTGCAAAAGGTAAGGCATTTTGACTCTCAAATTTTTTAGTACATGGTATGATTGTATTGTTCATTGCAAATAACACTCCTTTGTTTTTGTTATTGGTTTTAGGGCATTGATTGCTTCCCTCAACCAAAAAATCTCTAAAATTATATTTATTGTTGATCCACTGTTATTAGTGGAATTGTTTTCAAGATCTGGTTCAAACATAGAAATATTTTTCCAAATGTTTAATTCAATCACAAACTACCATATTCATTTTCCTTATGTTGAAAGGTATGCAATTTCACAAAGGGGTTAATGTATACTTCTTTGTTGTATTCATTTCTTACGAACATTTTACTTTGCAGAGAATATTGGAGCCTCGTATATATTGATATACTCACTAGAGAAATTATCCTCATGAACTCTCTTAGTGTTATCCATAGCTAAGTAAAAATGTGTGTTGAATCGAATACTGCTTACTTTTTTTTATTGTTTATTTTATTTGATTGTCTATTTTAGTAACATGTTTCCATTTGCAGTGCTGGTAGGCTCATGGCTGGCTACCTTTTTGGACATCACATATGAGGATATTTCTGATGCTCAAAAACCATATAGCTTTCTCCAACAAGAAGTACCCTTGCAAAGTGATGCACATTCTTATGGATAGAGAGTGATTTCAAATGTTTACAGGACAATAGATTCAAAGATACTCACGATAGATGGGGTTAATGTAAGTATTTTTCACATTGTTTATTTTTTTAGGAACTCGTCTTTGAGTTTTCCAACTTATTACATTTTTTCTTGCTGTGCCAAGATTACCCCAATTCATACATGTGGTGGATAAGGGAGTGATGTATTGAGTTGATTTTGGATAGAGCAATCACACAAGTCGACCCTAGCTCCCCTCCACAAAAATCCTCAACTAAGAGTAAGGGTAAGGGCAAGGGCAAGTCATTTGGAAAGACTACTAAGGTGAACTCCAAAAAGAAAGAAATGCCAATACTTTCTCCTATGGAGTCTCTCCTATCTCCTTATCAGCCAAAAGAGAAGAGGACCCCTGTCCAAGTCAAATTCTTCTAGCAACCAAATAAAAAATTCACTATAAGGAGATTAGATACCTTTGCAAAAAGTGATGAAGAAGTTGTAAAGGCAAAAGAAGATAAATAGATACAAAAGGAAACTAGAAGGAATCTCCATTGATATTTTGTATCCTTGTATATTTTCACTTCAATTTTGTAACTCTTGATTCAATGAAAAGTTTTTTATCCTATGTAAATGTAATCAATGTTTTTATATTTATGGCTCAAAACTTACAATTGTGGGAGGCAAGCAACATATACAAGAGAAAGAGCATTCAGCTCTTTTCTCAATTACCTTACCATTGACTTTGAACTTATATCCAGGGGATGTATTGTCTAGCAACTCCAAGGTATCCCTTACATCTTTAAGACTCCAATTGGAAGTGACATTTACCTCCTTTTCTTCTTCATGTCCTATAACTTGCACCTTAAGTTTGAAGGACATGCAAACTATATCAGAATCCAAGGGAATCCAAATGCCTAGTTTAAGTTTGTATCTCCTATAATCGAAGCCCAAAGAAAGAGTTTGTCGTACAATATTATAACACAAAGACAAGGATTAGGGACATACAATACACCTCATGGTATCACTCTTATGGTTATACTCTCTAGATTTCCAAAGCCTTCCTATAATGTTGTCTAGTTTATATTCTGCGAAATTTCTACTTAGCCAAGTTACCTTTGTCCTTTGTTTTAAAGCAGGCCATAAAGATACGCAAGGGTATAAACCATGATATGCATATTATTCTTAAGATCCTTCAATTTGTTATGGACTTTTGAATATCTTGAAATATTTTGAATTTAAAATTTTGCATCATTGCCTTATCAGGAATCTCCAAATTTAGAGATGACAAACCTAGCAATGGCAAATCCTCGATATGTCCATATGTAACTTCTCTAGTAGGGAACCACATATTATGCATAATATATAAAAATCCTTCTCTCACTAAAAGAACCCTGGTCTCATCAGCATAGATAATGTCTCCCAACGCCTTATGAATCACATGGAAGGTTTCACTTAAGCTTTCCACATGTTTCCATTCAATACTTGTTGACAAAAATATATTTACAACCAAGAATTTGATATTAATATTTTCTTAAATGAAAAAAATAACACATATGTTATCAACTCAAGACTTACAATGTGTCTGCTAGCAAACACGTTCGTTTGGAGGCAAGTGCATATCCTTAGCCATGTAATTATGTTGCACTTTGACAAACCACCCTTCATACGTAATTTTCAAAGAAATGTGTTGAGGGTAAAGGCACCTCTATTGCCTAGCTGCCTGTATATTACTACACTGACAATTCACCTTCACACTGTAGACGGCAAGCGTCCATCACTATCACTTCATTCTTTATTCTTTCAGTGATATTTGAATAAAGGGAAGGCCAATCACACATTGTGATTGTTGGAGTTTCTAAATTGTGTCTCTCTCTCTATCTTGCTCCTCTTGCTCCTTCCACCATAACTCTTGTTCCCGCTCATGCTTCCACTTCAGGGCTCACCTCCCTTCAACCGGTATCAGAACCTTCTTCTTCACGAGCTTGAGCTTGGTCCAACACACTCTCAGCTTCCATTCGAATATCTACAACAGTCATCTCTTTGTTGGTAGCCATAGCCACTCTGTTTTAGCTTCCTATCGATTGCATTCTTCTTGGGTACTCTTTGAGCCTTCTCGAGCAAGTTGGAACAGCTCCCATAGCCCTCACCCTACTGGTGCAGCATCACATTGTGTGAAACATGCCCTATTTTTAGCAATAGCTTGTGATTTTCATCTCTTACAGCATATCTTCTTCATTGGGTAGCTATACAAGCACTTATACACTTGATTTTGATTCCTGTCATTGATCCTTCCACTCTTGGCATTTGATTTGAGTGTTAAGCTTCAGTTTTATACTCTTGATTTTGATTCATGTCATTGATCCTTCCACTCTTGGCATTTGATTTGAGTGTTAAGCTTCAGTTTTATACTCTTGTAATAGTCTGCAGACTGTCATAAAACAAGGCAGTACTTATCTTTGATGTCTACACTTATTGTCATTGGTTGGATGATGCTTGATTATGCCCGGTTGATGCTTATATATTCAAGGATGCTATGCCATTACTTGGAGTTTATTTTGGACTGATTTAACCACTTCATTTACTCTATTTTGGTTTAGGTTTACTCACTGGAAATATAGGGCAGCACTCTATTTGATGCTTCTATGGTCAACTTTGTTGGTCTTATAATGCCCAGTTATGATGGGGTGATGCATATATGGGAATGCTATGCCCATGTTGTGGGTAGGATTTGGAGCTAATTTTGGTATTGAAATAGCTTAGTTTGACACTATATTCACTGCTATATATAGCATGGTTCAATCTCTTTTAATAGGGATTTTATATGCCTATTGCTTCTGGCCATGATTTGGGTGTTCTATATGCACTACTGATATGTACCATTGATGCTAGTACATTGGTATATCATATGCCCATGATTCTTTGAGCTTGATTTGAGGATTGATTTACTAAATTTTGACAATGAATTTACTACTATAATAACCAGGACTGAAGGTTGTTTAGTCAATGTATGCTCTACCTATTGGTCACAGGTGCTTCACGGGTGACTCATATGACTACACGGATATATACGGAGGTTGGTACATGTCTTGTATTGCTCCGAAATGCCTTTTGAGCTTTGATCAAGCTCTGTCTTGGTTGGCATTTGATTGATATTGGTCTTCATTGGCATGCTTTGTGACAATCATTATGACTAAGGTTTATGCTTGACCCTTTGGTACATGATTTGATGCATATGTCAGAAATGCATGCTCCTTACATTTTCTGTGTTTGATTTCCACTTGGAGATTCAATTGGGCTTTCATTGCATAGTTTGGAGCTCTTGGATGCTTATTTAGGTTGTCAAAAATTTGACATTGATTGTTACATGATGTACTAGATGTTATAGGTTATGCTTGATCGGTCCCTTGGTCTGGATGTTGCGTTGATATATGGTCTTGGCTCCATGATGCCTTATGTATTCACATGCTATCTTTGAGCTTGGTTGCTTAATTGACATCAATATTTTTGCCAGTGGGAGCTTCATGCTATCTTTGGATATTGCAAAGCTTGTTGTTCATGCAGTTGAGCTTCTTAAGTAGATGAGACTAGGATCTCTTACATATCTATGCTCTTGATAGATATTTGTATGCATTGGATGCTTTTTGGATGATTTGATCAGTCTTCTCTTTGAGCATACACTGACCTTTGATAGGTCCTATTAGTTAGGCATACACCTAGCTTGGCTTACTCTCTGAGTTCTTTATGCCAGGACTTTTATCCTTCTACTGACATCAATTGCTCTAACACATTTGGGTGTTTGGCTCATGGTTCTTGGCTACTACAGTGTTTGTTACATATCCACTTCATGCATAAACTAACCTAGCAATCATAGTTGACTTTGGATCACTGTTAGCTCATTGTTTGCTCTCTTTTTCTCAGTGCTATGATTTATTATAGCAAGTTGTTTTATGTGTACCATGATGCATTTACTAAGCACAATACTTTTGGTACTATTTGGTGGATAGCTAGTCATTTTAGCAATTTCTCTTATTCTCAGCTTGTTTTGGCAGTGGTTTTGGCCTATTTACTATTAATTACCATAGGTTGTTTTTTACATATTCTCCTTCTGTTTGACTCATTATGGCTAGTCATCACAAAGATATGACTTTGTTTAACATTGCCAAGTTGGATGGCACCAACTATGGATAATGGAAGTCTCAAATATGGTAGGTTTTGGTGCAAAAATTACAGATTAATCCATTAAGAAACAAAGGTATTAAACTCAACAACATGGATGATGATGACGGGGTTGATTTAGATGCACTATGAAAGTCCACTATCATTTTATCACTCTCTGAAGAGGTCCATAATAATGTTGTTGAAGATTAAGATCAGAGTGCATGGAATCTATGGGAAAAGATTCAGGAACTTTATGCAAAGTAGAGCCCTGCTTCACAGACGTATTGGCTTAAATAGTTGATGGATCTCCGCATGAAGAAGGGGACCCCATTGTCTGCTCACTTTAGCTACTTTCATTCTATCATGAAGAATCTACTTCAACAGGGTATTGAGTTTCAAGATAATTTGCATGCTTTGTTTCTACTTGGCACTTTACCTAAGTCTTGGGATGTATTCTGCGATCTGTACCAACAAACTTGATGGGCTGAAATTGAAAGATGTAGAGAGTGCTCTTTTGACTAAAGAAATTAATAAGAAAAACAATGAAGCTTCCTGTAGTTCACATACTTTATCCATTAGAAGTGGCAGAAGTGGCAAGAAATATAATGATTGTCATGGGAAGGACTCTCAGAAGTCCCAGTCTAAGTCACGTGGATGCAGTAAGTCCTGTGGATATAAGTCTGATCTTACATGTCATTATTATGGGAAAGCAGGATACATACAGGCACAGTGCCATAAGATGGGTGATGACAAGTGCAAAGAAAAAGGGAAAGAAAAACTGCAAGAGAAATCCAATGATCGCAGCATTATACCTACTAAGTCCAACATAAAGATTGAGGAGATAAATTGTCATGCAGCCTGAGAAGTTTGATGGTGACTACATCTTAGCAGCCTCTTCATGTGATGCCTCTCAACAGCTAACCAAGGCTCAATCTATGCATGCACAATTTTGTCTCTTGGATTTGGGTGCGTCTTTTCATGTGGCCCCCTACCGTGAGTGATTTCATACCTATCACAGTGTATTTGGTATTGTGCGCTTAGATGATGATCAGTCTCTTGCTATTGTCAGCATTGGTAATGTCACTCTATAGTTTCCCTATGGTAGCACTTTTGTTCAATATGTCATGTATCCACACTGACTATAAGCCTTATATCTACTGGGCAGCTTGATGATGCAGGTTATCATATATGCCTTGGTTATTCCGCATGATGGAAAATAACTCCTAGCATGCTTGTTCTTGCAAGAGGTGCCAAGTCTAGTAGCCTCTACCCCTTGGTTGTATCTGGTACTATTGACCATGTTTTGTCAGTGGGTTCTATCCCACATGTATCTCTTTGGCATGCTTGTCTTGGGTATATATCGCTTAAGGGAATGAAAATGCTTAGTGCTTTGCATGTCTTTGGATGTGAGGCCTTCTACCATGTGCCCAAGGACAAATACAATAAGCTGGATCCTAAAAGTGTGAAATGCATTTTCCTTGGCTATGGAGATGCAGGTGAGATGGGATATCATCTTTGGGATTTGTAGGTACAGAAAGTGATCCGCACCCACCCATGATGTTGTGTTCCATGAGGACAAACTACATAATTGCTTAAGAAAGTTGTTGAGATACGCAAGATTATCTTTTAGAAAGCCTACGCGAGAAGTCAAGATGTTAGGTAGGATGTTAGACTAGATGTTGGACAGGCACCACAGCTTGTATTAAGATGTTTTACTAGAGATAAATGACCTCCTGACTGTTATGAGCCCTCCATAAATTATGTCATTGTTATAGAAGGAGGAGAGGCTCTCACCTATGATGAGGCTATGCGCAATAGTGACAGTCACTCCTAGGAGAGGGCTATGCAATTTGAGATTGACTCATTGCATAAGAATCATATGATGAGGCTATGCGCAGTAGTGACAGTCACTCCTAGGAGAGGGCTATGCAATTTGAGATTAATTCATTGCATAAGAATCGTATGTGGGATTTGATTTCCTTGCCTAGTGGCGAGAGGGCTTTGCCTTGCAAGTGGGTGTACAAGTTAAAAAGTATCCTTGGACACCCCAAACTACAATGTTAGATTGGTACCAAAGGGTTTTAAGCAAGAGCATAGTGTTGAATTAAGGTATTCTCTCTTGTGGTTAAGATGGCCACCCTACACTTAGTCTTGGCTTTGGCTACCCAGCTTGACTTGGCTTGTATCAGTTGGATGTCAAGACGGCTTTCTTACATGGGGACTTGCATAATGAGATATGCATGGAGTAGCCTAAGGGCTTTGCAGAGCCTAGCAGGGAACACCTAGTGTGCAGATTGAGAAAGAGTCTTTGTGGCTTGAAGCAGGCATCTAGGGAATGGTACCACAAATTTGATGCATTCATGTAGTCACAGGGCTACAACCGTAGTGCTATGGATCTATGCTTGTATCAGTTGGATGTCAAGATGGATTTCTTGAGCTAAGCCTTAAGAGCATCTAGCTCATCATGCTCTTAAGGCTCAGCTCAAGAAGAGCTTTGAGATGAAAGATCTGGGACATGCCTCTCATATACTTGGTATGTACATTACATGTGATAGGTCTCATGGACTACTCTATCTGTGAGACGGAGTATATCCATTACTTGAATGCTTCCATATGCAGGATGTGAAGCCTATTGGTTGTCCATTTCCTTCTCATGTGAAGGTATCACATGGCCGATTGTCCACAAACAAATGAGCAGAGCGCTGAGATGGCCAAGATTCCCTATGCATCCGCAATGGGTAGTCTTATGTATGCCATGATAGCCACACGTCCAGATATTGCATTTGCAGTTGGTGTTGTGGCACGTTATATGGCTACACTTGGCAAAAGGCATTGGGATGCATTGAAGGGTATCATGAGGCACCTAAAGGGCACTCGTTGATATGTGCATATGTTATGGTAGCCAGGATACAAGAGTCATGGTATACATTGACTTTGACTATACAGGACATATAGATAGTAGGAAGTCCACTTCTAGCTATGTGTTCACTTTTGCTGGAGGTGTTATTTTGTGGATGTCTGGGGTGCAAAAATGCACGGCTCTTTCTACTACAGAGGCCAAGTATGTTGCAGCCAGCACTAAGGCTTTCAAGGAGGCCATTTGATTGCTAACCTTGGTATTGCAAATGATATCATACACTGCATTCGGATTCTATAAGTACTATCCAATTAGCCAAGAATCTAGTCTTTCATACAAAGACGAAACACATTGAGGTAAGGTATCACTTCATTCATGAGGACAAGTCTGTTGACCTTGTTAAGATCTCAACTGACCAAAATCCTACAGACTTGCTCATGAAAAGCCTCTCTATAGAGCACTTTGCCTTCCTTACGAGTTTGATGGATGCTGGATGAGATGGCATCTTTCATCATCCTATTGTATCTATATGTACGTTGTATTGTCTTTTCTTTTTTTTCTTTTCACTCCTCACTGAGGTAAATTCACCTTTAAGTGGGAGGTTGCTGGGAGTAAAGACACCTTTGCCTAGCTGCCCGTGTATGACTACACTGACAGTACCCATGCCTCAACACTATAGGTGGCAAGTGCCCATCATTTTCACTTCATTCTTTATTCTTTTAGTGACATTTGAATAAAGGGAAGGATGGTCTCACATTGTGACTGTTGGAGTTCCCACATTGTGTGTGTCTCTCTCTCTTGCTCTTGCTCCTTCCACCATAGCTCTTGCTTTCGCTCATGCTTCCACTTCAGGGATCACCTCCCTTCACAATGATACATCCATTCCAGTGATGTTTTATACCCTCTTGTTTTCTTCTTTTCACCTTGTGAGATCCCTTGCAAGAGGGCAGCATGGTAACCCTATCATTTATGCAAAAGGTTTTGGGCTCCCAATTTCCGTCAGCTCCTTGGCTATAGACAATGCATGAGTTTACTAAATGAGAAGGGTGCCTTCTAAATACCATACTTAAATTGAATTCACAAAGAAAGAAGCTCACTGAGAAAGGCGAATGAGAAGAGAAAGAAGCTCACCAAGAAAGGTAAATGAACTAAAAAGGAATAGTAAGAAGACTAATAAAAATATATTGGGCGCCAAAAGCTCTCAATTTTTTGAAAAGTCATTATTAACTTAATAAAATCTTTATCATGTCCTTTGTCAGATTTTATAAGTAAATAAGGACTTTGGGACTACCAAAACATGTAAGACTGTGGAGATTTTGGCTAAAAAGAAGGAGAGAATCACGAAGTGCACTCTACTATCTCCAAAAAGGAGGAGATAAGAATGCCATATTCTTGCACACATGGCAAACTCTCTTTGGTCCTTTTCTTAATCTCCTGATTAATGAAAGTGCCTTTTTTGAAGCGTTTTTGGCCCGTCAACTATTATAGCCAATATATTTAAGATAAAGACTCTACTTATCTTAAAGATTCTTAATTTGTGTCCAAAGCTCATATGTAGTCTAATTTTCAATTATAGCATTGTAGTGAACATGCTTAGAGAGTGATAAAATAATTGTGAACTTGCATAGCTCATCCCAATCCTTGGCCATAATATTTTTGAGTTTGGCACCCTTGTTTTTCAATGGTCTAACTTGCAATTTTTGCATTAAAACTGCCATATCTGGGTCTTCTAATAGCTGTCATTGGTCCCATCTAGTTTCTCAATATTGAAGATAGTACTATCGTGAGAATCACCATCCATAATGAGACCAAGCAAGTGTATAGAAGGGTAAAAAATATTGTTGTAATTTCTTGCAAATCAGCCCCAAAACCATTGCTAAATCAAGCAAGAGACAAGAGATACTACCAAAGTAATGAGATGTCCACAAACTATAAGCAAAAGATTGTCAAGACAAGGTAACTACTCTCATTAGTATAAAGAGCTACAATTATAGCATGCCGTAAATAGATTACAGTAGTAAGAAATCAAAGCCAAGTATGAGCTATTACTAATAAACTGCAAGCTGTAACTATCATGGATATCCTACACAATGCGGGGGTATATACAAACAACTAGCAGTTAGCAAACATGTGACCACTACCCAAAGTTCTCAAGCTCATAGTGTTAGAGGAGTGGAATACATTCAATGGTAAGTAAGCAGGTAAGTAAGCAGCCCTATACATAAATCCAAATAGCTCCCCTTGAAGAAAAAGTTGAATGCTAAACAAGCAAATAAAGCTCAAAACATTATGTGAATGGAATCCATACATCCAAGATACATGTAGCATAAGTCGGGAGCATCAAACCCAAGTAGTCTACAATAAGACTCTTACTATAGCATCCGAGTAGCATCCAAAGATAGGAACGAACAACCTATGTCAAGTAGTTAAGCTCCAAAATAATTCAAGTGCAAGTCAAATATGAAGCTCGATGTTCGTCATAGCATAGCCAAACATGTAGCATCCATATTAGACATGAATACATGCAATGGATGGTCTATGTATCATCCAATGACAATAGGCATAAGCTGTCTCAAATAAATGTTCAATGAAATGATAGACAATGTCAAGAAGACCAAGCTTCAATATGTTAGCTTAAGAGCATGTCACAAGCATAACCAAGCATGTGGCATCAATGGCATACATCATTGTATCAAATAGATATCTCGAATAGCATCAAATGACAATAGGCATATATATTTACTATTAAAAAATGCATGTTTCCATATTTATTCTAGTAATGAAATCACTACACAAGTGGAGCAAATGTGTACTCAAATCAGTCCCAAAGACATTTCATAACATTGACATACCATCCCCAAGTGATCAGCATCAAATAGACATTCTGAGAGAAGCATAAGTGAGCTCCAAACAATGAGGTAGCTTGTTTGCACTGTCAATAGCTAAAGGTTAGTGACTCAAAACCAATGCTCAATGTCAATGACCAATGTCGAGAGGATGCCTAATGATTCTCAATGATTTGAGCAAGTGTCTAAGAGCCATAGGAGGCAAAGAGACCAATGATCATGTCAGATGTAAGACAGCTCCATGGAGGCATAAATCATGTTTGGCCACTTGGGCCTACTACTAGTTATGCTGAGGTCAATGGGACACAATGGGAGCTCAGGGGAGCTCAACTAGAGAATACCAAAACAAGCTAGGAATACATACCGTTTCAAGCTGAGGACATGGTTGCCATAAAACGTGTGAACTATAGGTATTCTCCACAAGCTACTTGGATTAAGCTCCTCAATGATAATGCAATGGCTCTAATACCAGTTGAAGGAAGTGAGTCTAGAGTGGAAGCATGTGAGAAAAAGCAAGAGCTATGGTGGAATGAGTAAGAGAGTAAGAGCAAGAGACACAATATGTGGGAACTCCAATAGTCACAATATGTGACCAACCTTCCCTTATTCAAATATTACTGAAAGAATAAAGAATGAAGTGATAATGATCGGTGCCCACCACCTATAGTGTACAGGTGTGCAAGTTCTATTTGCATAACTAATACACGGGAAGCTAGGCACAAGCACCTTTATCCCCAACATTTACTTCACATATCATGACCACACACATGTATATTGCATGTGGTATGCACCCATTAGTATTACTTTATTCTTTATTCTTTTAGTGACTATTGAATAAGAAAAGGTCATACATTATGACTACTGGAGTTTTCACATACGATATTTCTCTGTACAGTAATGCTAAGCCTACAGATCAGTAAGCTATTAATGTAGATTTGCAAGCTGAACAACCAAAAAATCTTGATCAAGGGTCTGTAGGTTGACTACAATGCAAAGGCAGCCAAATAGACTTGTTCCTAATGTCAATTATGTGGCTGATTATGTCCTGTTGATAGATTGTGGTGAGCCATCATACTTGAAGGAAGCAATGGATAGAAAAGATAGTAAACAAGAAATGGCATAAGACTATGCTATCAGAGATGGAATCTCTTATGAAGAATGGCACTTGGGATTTTGTGCATTTATTTAAAGGGAAGAAATTACTACTATGAAAATGGGTTTACAAAATGAAAGTCACTTCTAGTTCTTTGCCAAGGTACAAAGCAAGGCTGGTTACTAAAGGGTACAAGCAGGAACATGGAATTGATTTTGATGAATTTTTTTCTATTGTAGTCAAAATGAGCACTTTGCAAACCATTTTGGGCTTGGTTGCATCTGCAGATATGGAACGCATACAGATGGATGTAAAAACAACTTTCTTGCATGGTGATCTGCATGAGGAGATCCATATGCAGCAACCTGAGGGTTTTATTGCAAAGAGGAAAGAGCACATGGTATGCGAGCTCAACAAGAGTTTGTATGGGCTAGCACCACGAGAATGGTATCATAAATTTGATACATTTATGCAATCTCAAGGATTCCATAGATCTCAAGTTGATCACTACTTATACACCAAGAAGGTAGCATGCGACAGCCTTATTCTCTTGGTTTTGTATGTGGATGACATGCCAATTGTAGGCAAGGATATTCATGCTTTGGACTCCTTGAAACAAAGCCTATATACTAGCTTTGATATAAAGGATCTTGGTGAGTCCAATCATATTCTTGGTATGCATATACTCATATTCTTGGTATGTTACTAAGGTTTTGGAGTGTTTCAATATGGAGGGGAGGAAAGCTGTAACTTGTCCCCCTGTCCACTTGTAGGACACATCTTAGCAGCCCATCAAGAAGAGAGTCTAGAAAGCACCGCCTGACACTCACAAGGAATGTCACGGGGTTTGCGATCTAGGTCTTCCCGAGTCTGCCACGAAGTGGAAGCATCTGGCCATTCCCACTTAGGACCAACCTGAATCAGGGTTTTCCTAAAAGTCAAGTTCCCATGAAGTAGCTAGCGTCGAGCTCCAGACGAACCACTTTGCGTAGAAGCATCAGGGTTGAAGCGGATTTATACTGCACTTGGTTCAAGGAGAATGGGAAATGAGAGGGATACTAAGCTCGACCTCTCTACCCCTAAGGCATAGTCCCATTCCGTTCCCCTAAAACAGCATAAATCGGGACTTTAGCTCTATAGATTCTAGGTCATTGTTATCTCGCTGTCAATTCCTTTGAGAAAAGTTCCTGGCCAACCAAGACCACCCTTCCGTAGGACGGACCCAGAGTCACGTCCACCGCACTTTCCTCGTGCTTTAGTTATATAATTACCTACCACATTTAGTTTGACAAGTAAAAATAGCTTCCTTAATTAACCAATTTTAATCACTGGTTCCTTCACCTAACTTAAGCACTGACATAGAAAAACATTGTCAAGCAAGTTCCTTTTTCAACATTTGATATTTATTTATCAGTCTTTGGAATATATCAAATAACCTGCCCGAAGGCTATTCCAGCAATCCTCAGGGATCGCTATTCCAAGTTCCACCCGTTGACTAGTATGCAGGCCTCGAGATCCCATCTCAAGTCACGTCGGCCTCTTGTGCAGCATCGAGAGGCAAGGGATTTACGGCCAGAGCCTTCCCTGGCACCCAAGCGTCCTCCTGCTCCGAGTAGCACCCACGGAGAGACCTCTCACAGTGGGTTCGGTCCACATATCCGGTGCGGCTAACAACCCCCTTGGATAGGGTCAGGCAGACAGTCTAAGGTAACTGGTACTGCCTCTCCCTCCAGGCTTTTAACCTAAAGCATTAGTTGTTTTTCTTGAATTAGTTCCTTGAGCAAGAAGTACAAACAGTGCACATAAGTGTACAATCATGAACATTCCAATGGTCATTTGTACGGCCAAATGCTAAGGTGTGATCCCTTCTCCTCGAATACTTCCAGCATCCGATCTTGGATCAATCGCGTTTGGCAAGATTCCAAGGGTTTCGTAAGCTAAGTTGCTTGTTTACCCTTTTCTCCTTGGGTTAGGGTTTTCACCCTATTGACCCAAATTGTTTCTACCTTAGGTTTCCTTAAATTATAGACACTAAATCCTAACTTGGTTAGTCAACTACTTTCTTGGCAATTCATAACTCCCCTAGCTTGGCAAATCAGTCTTCAAGGAAGAGTGTTGAAGCAGGACGAATACTCAATTTTTAGAAAATTAGACTTGTAATTAGGACTTGCCAGACTTGGTCTAAGGAGTAGCAATACTATTTTGTGATTTAGACACAAGATCATACGACGTTGCAGCTTGTAGCATGAGATAGGTGTCAGTATCTGACTTGTGGGATCATATCTTTCTTTGTATGGTCTTTCTTGATCAAGAATACCTTTGATCAAGATAAGGGCTTGTGAGTCCTCTTGACCCAATCCAAACCCTAACCCTACTAGGCCGATAACGTTTTGGCCCTAGGGTTCCTAAATTCCTTGCGGTCTAGTATTTGGTCAACTGATCCTTAGGGTGAGAACCCTAGATCGTAACATTTAGGGTGAGAATGTGGGTAGGACCTTTAAGGTCGGAAATATTAGATCAGCATCCTAAGTGCGATACTAGGCATAATTTTAACATAGCTTAACCCTACCTAGCACATTGAGGTGACCATCATATGCTAACTAATCATACCTTTATGAATTTCATGTAGACTACTCATTGTACGTGAATTACTTAATTGATCTAACCAACCCATGATTAAAGATGAACTTCCCCTTAAATATGCAAATACTTTCCCTAAAAGATGTAAATAACTGCAAGATATACGAGATGTATCATTCCATGTGAATATGCAGATTCAAGACCATAGACCTTTTTCCTTTATGCGACTATAGGATCTTACAGCGATCTTTCTTTTCCTTGCCCTATACTATAATGATTGACATTCAGAGCTAACTTTTATAAACCCTATGATGATGCATCGAATTCAAAGCTTTAACATTTTAATGAAGATGCATCCTTCCCCAAATACAAACTTCGATAAGAGAACTCCATGCATGGGTGTATCATTCTTTCATGATCAAATACCATGAATCCATCATAGATTTAATCCTTCCTTTAGCACTTAACCCAACCTAGCACGTAACTATCCTCGCATGCAATTTGCAAGGTTCATAAATCTTTTCCATGCATTGCAACTACTCGGACATCATTTAATGGGCGTCTACGATTATCTTATACACGAGTCACAACTAGGAAATTATTACATAAGTGCATTATGTGTTATATGCCCTGTCCTTTGCGCGATGCAACAAGGATGCCTTTGCACAATTCCGTCTTTTTACTTATGCATCATACATTCAGAATTGCAACTACCCTTGACCACGGAAGTGCAAGCAAATGCAAGTACTCGACATGCAACTAAGCTTTGTAGATCAAATGAGTATATAAATTTCCCAATGCATTTAAACTTCCCTATGAGAATTAAAACATGCTTAATGCATCCTTTCCATGTGGGAATAATATTCAGAACTTTGGCATTCAATATCGGGGCGTTGTCCACTCTCGTACTTTGAGAGGAAGCTCCCGCATGTGCTCCTCTTGACTTTTGCTTAGGAGCCATTGACGCAGCAGATTTCGACTCAATGAACTCTCCTTGCCCTTTATCCAATTTCCAAAACTCCCTACTGCCCGAGATTTCCCTCGCGGCACGAAAAATAGGCCTTAGGGAGCACGGTTTAGAAAACCCCGAGAGACACGGGTGAACTTGGCTTAGGGAAGCTTCAATAGAAGCTTCTCAAGCTTCTGGATTACAGGGATGACGTGGAAAAAAAATGATTGGAGATGATGATGATGGTGAAGATGACAATGAGGGAGATGACGATGATGACGACGACGACGATGATGATGATGATGATGATGATGATGATGATGATGATGGCGACGAGGGCGACAACAGCCTAGCGGTGTGACCAGGGCGACGGCGGCAACAGACTGGCGTCGAGAAACTTCCTCCACGGCGGGCAGCACCATCAATCCCCCTCCCAAGCTCATGGAGGGGGTTTATATGGGGTGAAGGGGGGGGGGGGGGGGGGGGGGGGGTAGCCACACAAGTGGCAGGTAGCATGCTTCCCCTCCCCATGCCCCTCCTAACACCTACTCATACTCCTTCTCCCCGCCATGCAACGACTGAAGGGGAGGGAGTTTTTTTTTTATTTGCAAATAATCCTTTATCCTTTTTCCCTTGAAGGGGTGTTCCCGCGGTGAACTACGGATTTTGAGCCACAGCTTCCTATACACGATGCGGGGCTAGTGTTTGTTAATGCATGAGGGTGGAGCACTTAGCCCAAGGTTTTTCTGTTGCGGGAGGTCACTCGAAATTGCTTATGCGTGGGATCAAGAGTTGTTAATATTTCGTTGCAGAAATATTACATTCTCTCCCCCCCTTAAAGGAATCGAGATGTCCTCATCTCGAGAAGATTTGGGGGTATTGTTGGTTGAGAGTACTTTCATCCATCCAAGTGGCATCCTCTTCGGGGTAATCTTTCCACTGGATGAGGTATTCTCTCAAGGTCCTAGATCTCAAATGCCTCTCCTAACATGTAAGATCCTATCAAGCCGTAGCTCAAGGACTCCTTGGCTTGGCATTACAACTTGATCATCAAGCACATGACTAGGGTTAGGCACATACTTTTTCAATAGACTAATATGGAATACATTATAAACTTTTAGGTTTTCAAGGAGTTGAAGTCTGTAAGCATTAGGCCCTAGGCACTTGAGAATCTTGTAGGGTCCACAATACCTTGGACTTAGCTTTTTGCATTCACCCAAGCATAGGGAACTCTTCTTTGGACGTACGCGAATGAAGACCATATCACCTTCAACAAAGGATTTGTCTTGCCGTTTCAGGTCCGCGTAAGCCTTCTGTCTGTCCTTGGTGGCTTGGATGTCCTGTCTTATTGATTTGATTTGGTCATCCATGTCTTCCAGCATCTGCTTTGAAGCTTCAACCCTCAAGCTTGGATCCGAAAAGCTTAAAGGAGTACGACAGTTATGCCCATACAATGCTTGAAAAGGGGTCATCTAAATGCTTTGTTAGTAAGAAGCATTGTAGGCAAACTCAACCAGTGGCAAATATTAAATCCACTTTTTGGGTTCGCGACAGCAGTGTGCCCTAAGCATATCTTCAATGACTTGGTTGACTCGTTCTGTTTGACCATCAATTTGGGGATGATAAGCTGTACTGAAATAGAGTTGAGTCCCAATGGCCTCAAAGATAGCCCTCCAAAAGTGTGAGGTGAAGAGAGAGTCACGATTACTAATGATTCTTCTGGGTAACCCATGCAGTTTGAATATTTCCTTGACGAATAACCTTGCGATGTCTGAGGCTTTATAGTTTGTCTTAATAGGGATAAGATGTGCAACCTTGGTGAGCATATCCACCACAACCATAATGGAGTTGTATCCCCCCTGAACTTGGGGTAGGCCAACAACAAAGTCCATACTAATGAATTCCCATTTCATTTGGGAAATGTCAAGTGGTTGCAATTTCCTTGGCATTTTGACATGTTTGGCCTTAATGCATTGACAAGACAAACATTCCGTGACATATTTAAGAATGTTGCATTTGAGTCTATCCCAATAATAGCTCTTCCTGACCGCATTAAGGGTCTTGGCATAGCCAGGATGTCCTGAGAAAGGGGAGTCATGGGCTTCCCAAAGTATCTTCTGTTTGAGTGATTGGCTTGCCGGGATACATAATCTTGTCCTATAGTAGACAAGTCCACTATTGATAGAGAATTCTTGATACTTTGTTTGAAGCTTCTGGTCTTGATCTTTGATGGGGATCTCCCTTAGTAGTTTCTAATAGGTTGGGTCATGGCATGCCTCTTCTCTAGCTAGCTCAAGAATTGGGTTGTTTGGCATGGATACCTTTGTAGCTAGAGATCTTGCTGTTGATGGATCTTGCAAAATCAGAGAATTCAGAAATGCCTTGCGACTGAGTGCATTGGCAACTACATTCTCCTTTCCAGGCCGGTATTTGATTTCAAAGTCATATTCTTCCAGTACTTCAATCCATCGACGTTGCCTCATATTGAGCTCATTCTGGGTGAAAATCCATTTAAGACTCTTGTGATCCGTCACTAAGGTAAATTTGTTACCCAGCAAGTAGTGTCTCCAAAGTTTGAGTGCATGGATGACAGCCAACAACTCTAGATCATGGGTAGCAGAGTTCCTTTCATGGCTCTTCAGTTTCCTTGAAGAGTATGCTACGGGATGTCCTTCTTGCATGAGCACACATCCTAAGGCAAGTGCGCTAGCATCAGTTATCACTTCAAATTTCTTACTAAGATCCGGAAGTTTCAGGATGGGTGCTGATACCAAGCTTTGCTTTAGTTTGTCAAAGCTGGTCTGTTCAGCAGGTGAACATATAATTGATACTTGCTTCTTTAGTAGATCAGTCAGGGGTACTGCAATCGAAGCATAGTTTTTTATAAAGACCCTATACCATCCTGTCAATCCAAGAAAACTACGTATTTCTTTGACAGAAGTTGGGGTTGGCCATTCTAGAACGTCTCTAACCTTGGCCGGATCTAGTGAAATTCCTTCCGCTGATACAATGAATTCCAGATATTCAATCTGTCGCTTGAAAAATGCACACTTCTTCTTCTTGGCATAAAGCTTGTGTGCTCTCATTGTTTCAAGGACAATGCGAAGCTGGGATTCATGATCTTTTTCCTGCTTAGAGTAAACTAGGGTATCATCAAAGAAGACGAGTACGAAGTCATCAAGATAGGGCCTAAAAATATCCTGCATTAACCTATTGAAGGTAGCAGGAGCATTTGTCAGCCCGAATGACATGACTAGGAATTCAAAGTGTCCATACCTTGTGCTGAATGCCGTCTTTGGGATATCTTCTTCCTTGATCCTTATTTGATAATATCCAGACCTAAGATCTATCTTAGAGAAGATCTTCGCACCTTGAAGACAATTAAGAAGTTCATCTATTCTTGGAATGCGGTATTTGTTTTTAATGGTCGATTGATTCAACCCTCTGTAGTCAATGCATAGCTGAAGCGTTCCATCTTTCTTCTTCTGGAGCAGCACTGGAGCTCCCCATGGCGAACTGCTAGGACGGATGTAGCCTTGGTCTAATAGTTGCTTGAGTTGCTCTTTCAACTCAATCACTTACGGGATGGACATCCTATATGGTCTCTTTGCGATTGGTGCAGCTCCTGGCGTCAGCTTGATTTCATGATCAACTTTCCTTTGAGGAGGAAGTTCTGTCAGCTCTTTAGCAAATACATCTGTGTATTCCTTTAACCAAGAAGGTTCTTCCCTAGATTCTTGATTCTGATCTAGCTTATTTAGTTTAATCAAATAGACAGGTAGGCCCTTCCTAACTCCTTTCGTTATCCATGTTGCTTTTGCCAATTGAATTTTTGGCTTACCAGCCTCTTCTTGAGTTGTAACTAGTTCCCCTTCATAATTTCAAAAGAAGACTTGGCCCTTCCCACAGTGAATGTGGGCATCATTGGGTATTAGCCAATCCATTCCGAGTAAACATTTGTGGACACCTAGGTTCATTACTCGGAATCTGACCGAAGTTGACTTTCCACCCAATAGGAATTTCACCTTAGTAGTTTGCCTGGTACAAAAGACCTCACGACCATTTGCTAATTCCACAAGTAAGGTAGGTGCATCTTTTGTGGCTATTCCTAATCTTTTTGCACAAACTGGTGAAATGAAGGAATGTGTACTGCCACAATCAATCAAGGTTTTGAAGCTTTTACCTTGATAATCCGATGGATTTTGAATCACCGAGAATTGGTGATTCGGGCCTTTCTTGTGAAGAGCGGCATGAACCATTGCCCTCTCAATGTCAGCTTCCATGGATGGATCTTCTTCATCACCCAGCTCCTTGTTAGCAACATTGGAGGTTTTCCCTCTGGCCCTGACGGTGGTTCCTTGGCCATGGACGGCTCCTTGGAATGGCCCTTGACATTATTCTCTACTAAGCTTGGGACACTACCTTTTAAAGTGACCAGTCTCATTGCAATGGAAGCAACGGAGGTTGCGGCCATTACTTTGTGTAGGAACAAAATTGTTGACAGTGTTGACCCTGGGTTTCTTCCTTTGTCCCTGATTTTGGCCCTGCGCTCTCTTGGCTTGAGATCTAAGTATTTCCTTGTTCTGATCCTTATAAGACCAAGTCCTGTTATTTCTTGGCTTGGTCTGCACCTCCTGTATTATTGGCGTAGCTCGAATGAGCGCGTCTTGTAGGTCCATTGGGCGCATTGATTCCAAACAGGTGTTTGTGGGTGGATTTAACCCAGTACAAAACTTTGACACCTGTTGTGTCATATCCATTTGTGGCACGTACTTTAAGAGAGAGACGAACTTTGAATAGTATGCATCCAGGGATAGTCTAAGCTACTTTAATTCATAGAATTCATTCATCTTCTATGTGCGGTAGGCAGGTGGCAGATACCTCCCTCGCACAGCTTTTTTAAGCTTCTCCAAGGTAACTGATCCTTCCGAGATCCCTTGGTCTCTACACCATTGTTTCCACCAAAGTCTTGATTCACAGGTAAGCTTCAGTTTGGTGAGCATAGCTTGGTTAGCGGGTGCAGTACCTATTGCCTCGAAATAATCTTCCTTGGATTTGATCCAGACCTCGGCATCAGTTTGGACGGTCCTTCCCTTACCATCGAATTCAGGTGGCTTGATTTGTTTGAGAAGGAACTTCTTCTCTTGAATTACGGCCGTACTTAGTATAGGGGTCGGACTAGGAATCTGCACTTGAGGTTGTGCCTGGGCAATAAGATTCTTTACGTTAAAAACTTGCTAAACGTTTCTCACATTACATTAATATCCCCAGTTCAGCTTTTAGCCAAGTTACCTAATCACTTAACTCATTTACCAACACTTACAGCCATGATAGACGGTGATAAAAATCTTATTCATTCATGTGGGCAAAGCCCTTTCGAGTACATTTATTTTGGGAAGGTAGAACAAGCTAATTTGCACATCAATTTGGGAAAAATAGGAATGTGTTACATTCGGCTATGGGGACTGAATAATAATATGGAGTGGAGTCATGGATTTTCAGGAATCGATAGGTCATAGGAAGCTTGGGGTATCCCTTCCTTGGATACTCATTCTTCTCATAAAGTCCCAGCACCTTGATTCGGTTGGCAAGGATTATTCGAGTCACTTCCTCGTATATATACTTGTTTTGCTTGACCTTCCGACCGCCGACATGTAGGGTTGCGTTTGCATGAGCCTCGACAAAGATGAATAGCTTCACGATCTTTAAATCCTCCATCCACTTGATTCTTTTCAAGTTTGTCCGAAGGTACCCAAGTCGATGGGCCGCTATGTAATATATTCTTGATTCACCCATCCATTTCCATTCCACGTACAGGGGTGAAGGATTGTAGATGCGGTCTAGAATATTCATCATGCCTAGCCTCCGTCGATAATCTGAAGCACGCATTGCAATCATAAATATAACCTAGAACACCAAAAATTTGTTCCATGCTTTGCGACTCTACAGGCCAGCATCCATAAGTAAGTAAGGAAATGTTCTTAATGGCAACATTGCTCTATTTCCCCTCATTAAGTTTCCTTGTAAATATTAGATCCTGTTGGTTCGCTCTGATACCAACTGTAATGTGTCCTCCTGTCCACTTGTAGGACACGTCTTAGCAGCCCATCGAGAACAGAGTCCAGAAAGCGCCGCCCGACACTCACAAGGAATGTCACGGGGTTTGCGATCTAGGTCTTCCCAAGTCTGCCCCCACAAAGCAAAAGCATCTGGCCATTCCCACTTAGGACCGATCTGAATCAGGGTTTTCCTAAAAGTTAAGTTCCTAGAAAGTAGCTAGCGTCGAGCTCCAGACAAACCACTTTGTGTAGAAGCATCAGGGTCAAAGTGGATTTATACTGCACTTGGTTCAAGGAGAATGGGAAACAAGAGGGATGCTAAGCTCGACCTCTCTACCCCTGAGGCATAGTCCCATTCCGTTCCCCTAAAATAACATAAATCGAGACTCTAGCTCTATAGATTCTAGGTCATTATTATCTCGCTGTCAATTCCTTTGAGAAAAGTTCCCGGCCAACCGGGACCACCCTTCCGTAGGACGAACCCAGAGTCACATCCGCCGCACTTTCCTCGGGTTGCTTTAGTTATCTAATTACCTACCACATTTAGTTTGACAAGTAAAAATAGCTTCCTTAATTAACCAATTTTAATCACTGGTTCCTTCATGTAACTTAAGCACTGACACAGAAAAACATTGTCAAGCAAGTTCCTTTTTCGACATTTGATCTTTATTTATCAGTCTTTGGAATATATCAAATAACCTACCCGAAGGCTATTCCAGCAATCCTCAGGGATCTCTATTCCAAGTTTTGCCCGTTGACTAATATGCAGGCCTCGAGATCCCATCTCAAGTCACGTCGGCCTCTTGTGCAGCATCCAGAGGCAAGGGATTTACTGCCAGAGCCTTCCCTGGCACCCAAGCGTCCTCCTGCTCCGAGTAGCACCCACGGAGAGACCTATCGCAATGGGTTCGGTCCACATATCTGGTGCGGCTAACAACCCCCTTGGATAGGGTCAGGCAGACAGTCGAAGGTAATTGGTACTACCTCTCCCTCCAGGCTTTTAACCTGAAACATTAGTTGTTTTTCCTAAATTAGTTCCTTGAGCAAGAAGTACAAACAATGCACCTAAGTGTACAATCACGAACATTCCAGTTGTCGTTTGTACGGCCAACTGCTAAGGTGTGATTCCTTCTCCTCGAATACTTCCAGCATCCGATCCTGGATCAATCGCGTTTGGCAAGATCCCAAGGGTTTCATAAGCTGAGTTGCTTGTTTACCCTTTTCTCCTTGGGTTAAGGGTTTTTACCCTATTGACCCAAATTGTTTCTACCTTAGGTTTCCTTAAATTATAGACACTAAATCCTGGGCAACCTTGTCACCCTAACTTGGTTAGTCAACTACTTTCTTGGCAATTCGTAACTCCCCTAGCGTCGCAAATCAATCTTCAAGGAAGAGTGTTGAAGCAAGACGAATACTCAATTTTTAGAAAATTAGACTTATAATTAGGACTTGCCAGACTTGCTCTAAGGAGTAGCAATACTATTTTGCGATTTAGACACAAGATCGTACAATGTTGCAGCTCGTAGCACGAGATAGGTGTCAGTATCTGACTTGTGGGATCATATCTTTCTTCGTATGGTCTTTCTTGATCAAGAATAACTTTTCTCATACAAACTGTGTGCCATAACATTGATTTCAGAACCATGATCCAAGAGAGCTATGCAAGGCGTCTCTCTTTCTCCCACTTTAACAGTTGTCTTTGTTGTAGCACGAGCCCAATGCGTTCGTGAATAATGACTGCTTGGAATAAAATGAGCATCTTCTTCTTCATGAACTTGTTGATGGACATCCCCATTATATGCAACCTTCTCTCTATGCTTATTGTTGTCCATAATACCCTTTTTTTAGCCCATTTTGAACATCAGCCTGTTCCAAAACAGCATTACATGCATCATCATACTCCCTCTGAAGTTGTTTCTCTATGTCTTTGTCAACATGCATCAATGCTTACAAAACTTCACCATCAAACTATCTTTTCCATTTCAACATATTAATGATTGCATCATGAAATTCATGCTTCGTGATTCCAAGTAGTTCGCCAAGTGTGAATTCCACTCTATTGCCAAGTATGTGTTCTTTTAAGACTTTTTTTAAGGTTTGTGGCAGTCTCAAGGTCCGATTGCAGCTTGTAACTTGGCTACTTGCCCCTTTTCTTCCCTTCTTGTTTCTTCTCTTGAGATGCATCCTCCATAACATGCTCAAGTATGGCTTTTTCAGCCTCTTTATGTTGCTCCATTTTACTTTGTGTTATGCATTTAAATAGGCCTGAAGAGGAAGGACCAGCAATGTCCTCATCTCTTCTTCTCTTTTCTTCCATAAGAGCTTCTTGATTATGAACCTCAATCAAATAAGCATAGGCTGAAAATGAATCCACTAGTGCACTCCATCTTGTTCTCCCTCGTATACTCTGACTTGCATTAGCCAATTCAAACTTTCTTGTTTTTCCCTTTTCCATGTAATCTAATGCTTGCATCCAAACACGAGATTTTGATTCAGTCATGCCTCCTTTACGAGCTTCTTCGATCCTTTCAATTCTCAATCCATATGTGGTTGCATCTATGGCCACAAATGTTGTCCTTGCTGCCATCTCTTCCAATCTCTTCTTCATGCCAGCATTTCCAAAATTTGGCTCTATTGAAAGACTAGTTTCTGTTGCATATATTTTGACATCTTTCCAAAAGACTAACCTTTTCACTTCTGCTTCACAGTAGGCTATATAGTCTTGCTTTTCATGCTGTAAACTGTCACACCAAATGCATCTCCTCTTGTATCCTTCTTTATATGGCCTTTGGGTTGTTACCCGCCGACCCTTCTCTTCTACCTTGACATCCAAATTTTTGACCTTTGCATTGATTTCTATCAAATTTAGCCTCAAATCACACATGCCCTTGATTAATTCATCCACAACATCACCTTTAAGACCTGGATCAACAAGTATAGCTGGTTGTTCTACCATAGTCACTGGCCCCTTGCCTGTAATTTCAGCCCCCTTCTGAGCACTAATAGGTGTAGTACCTATACCCCATCTTAATTTCATCCACTTTCTCTTTACCAACATATGCACTCCTCTGTTACATTAGCCCAATCTGATTTTAGCCCCATTTCAGAAGAGGCATCTTCTAAACGATCAGTCAACTTCTCCTGCAAAACAAGATCTGTAGCCTTCAGAAACAAATCAATTTTCTAACTCTCCAATGATTGCTGCTCATCAACATCCAACTACGCCTACCGAAGCAAAGCTGTAGCAACTAACCCTTTATTGGGATTTTCAATCCAATCTGTAAATGTCTTTTTGGTTACCAAGCTTGCATCTTCCAAGAAAAACTCTTCTCTCAAAGCTTTCTTAAAAGCTGCCCAATCAGAATCTCTTCTATGTAGCTCATCAATCCAATCATGCAATGCATGCATTGCCAAATGGGAGAAATACCGACTCAATGCATATTGCGGTGCCCCATGAAACAACATCTTTTCTTCATACATCTGGATGAAGGCTAAAACATTTTGACCCTTTAACTACTTCAATTCATGTCCCACTACCTGCAATGCATTCATAGCTAAGGAATCAATTCTTTCTACTTTCTATCGAGTTTGTGTCTGTTGTTGTTGTTGCTGCTACAACAAAGCAATCATATGTTGTAAAGCATCACCACCACTTGAACCTACAAAATCCCCCATCTTTACACACCTTTGCCGACTTTCACGTCGAGCACTGTCAGAGCATTTGAGGTTGAAAGTCTACCACGGCGGTGAGACAATAGGGTGAAGGGAGATTTGGGGAGAGGAGTAGACGAAGGAGAAGGGGTTTAAAGAAATAGAAGATGTAGAAGAAAACTGATAGAGGTGAAGCTGTCAATTTATTTTAGCATCCTGTCATACATGGAAGACATCAACTCATAATCATAGCTCATAACCAAACACATCCAAATGAGGGAGGATTAAGCCCAAGACACACTGAGACAATAGTCCAACTCATACACAAATCCATGAACATAATCCATGATCCATGTTGTTGTCTTCCATTGATTGTTATAGGTATTCACCTCAAAAGTACATGTAGCTTCAACCTAATAGAGGTAGAAGCCTTTGCAATTAGGAAATATATCAAAAACTTCTAGCAAATCTCTATCAAAGATAATGACATACTTTAGCCTTGACAATAACATGTCAATAATAGAGTATTCTAACCCTCAATCAAGGCTTCAAAATGCATACAAATTAAATCATAAACTCCTTTAATGATTGCCCAAGGTTGCCCTGTTGTTTAGGGGCCGTATTCAATACATACATGCATTAAGATCACTTGCAAGCTCTTCCAAATTGAGTGGACTGTGGATTGTGCCCTATTTATGACCATTTTGAATAGTCTAAAATAGCACGTAAACCAAGCAAAATCTCTCCTTTGGCTGCCCCAAATGGTTCACTACAGCCCGAGGGCAAGATTCACGCTTTTGGGCATCAAGAAAGGCCTGTGAACGGAGATGAAAACAATAAGAAACCTTGTTGGTCATGGATACCCTATTCTTTCCTATTCAGGATAGCACCATAGCTCTCCTGCTCTCTCCCAAAATGCATAGAATAGACACACCTTACCTTCTCCTCCTGTCAGAGCCTATTTTTTAGTGGAAATCCAGTTGCATGCCTTTGGTAACTCCACCTATGGTCCAACTCTGCCCTTGTAGCTCACGCATGTGATTTGCGGCACAAGTCACACTGAGCTCCATGTTCACTATCACACAACTCTCAAGTTTCACACAGATACTCCTCAGTTTCCTAAGTCACTAAAAGTTCTTATTCCAGGTCTCGTGCTCAAACCTAGTTGACTTGCTAAACTTAGTGAATTCCAGACAAAAATGAACTTAAAGAGTCTTTGCATTCCATCCTATGACATGTCCTGAAACTCTTGTAGACCAAGTATGCATACATACATGATCCATAGCATATCCTTTTTTCACACTATAAACATAAAATCCCATGACATCGCACTAATGAAATGTGGGGGAAAAATGGAAAGAGGGCTAAGGTATTAGAAATAGAGTTCACTGACTCACAAAATGTACTTAACTCTAGGTCCCATATGTATGATACAATGCTTGTGAGTGCATGTTTCTTGTTAGTCTATTTTCTTTGTCTCTTTTTTTGTTTTTGAATAAATGTAGTCCTAAGTGGAAAGCCATTCTGAAGCAAGTTAAACCATGTCAGCATCCATAAGGCCCATATTGAGCATAACAAATAGTTTGGCAAAAATACAAAAAGTAGAGCCAAGGCAGAGCAACTTCTCTATTTCAAGAGAATTTTATTGTTTGGCTAAATCAATAACCATATTGCTAAGAGATTTGCATATGAGTAGAGGTTCAAGAGTAGCAAGAGGATCAGATTTAGTGGGGTTGATGTATAGGTGAATTTGAGCAAACCTTCTCTAGAGCATTTTGGTTTCAGTCTATATAGCTTGGGCTAACTAATGGATTGGGTTACTAGGAACTTTAGAATCTTTTGGATTAGGATTTAGAATCTCAACTGTAATACTTTCTATTATTGCATCCTTGTCAATAGAAGTTTTATTTACAACACCCTACTACACATTATTTGATGAATATGCATTCAACATGGTACTAAAAGCAAAGAAAAAATTAGGCTATGTGTCACTCATCCATAAATAAAGAAGTTAAAGAAGTTGAGACTTTACTAAAGTGGAGCATAGGCATCAAGAATTTGTGAGTCTTAGGTGAGGCAAAATAAATATGTAAGGATGTCAAGCACCATGCTTCCTTGTCCCAATCTACAAGCAATATGAAGCTCTTCCTTTGTGAGGAGTTTGTCCTATATTTGATGTTTGTGGGAAAGTTCAATATGTTTGACATTGCGGACAATCATGAGACTCTCAAGGATATAGGGGCTATATATGTCAAACCATTTGTTGAAGTCCAAAGAGCCCATCTTTTGTTGGCAATAGTCATTAGTTGGCTTCTAATTCTAGCTATTAAACCCTACTTAGAATACCATTTTCATTCAAATACACTCCATCCTTCTCCTTTCTATTCTAGTGCACGTACTTTTTTGTCTCTACTCATCTCACAATATTTGGTGTAGAAGGAGGGAATCAAGTGAAGCTCCTTAGTTTTAGGACTTATGCTTCATGACTTCTCCCATGATTGTTGGATAACAAGAACAACATTTCAGCTAAAGAACATGGTTAACCACGATAATCGAGATTCATATCTAGTGGAGCTCTTGAGATTCGCAACCATCTTGAGCTTGATCAGTGGAGTCCTCGAACAATGATAAGGTGATGCAATGGATGAGGAATGTGGAATTGAGGTGGCAATGGGTTCTGAGAAGGCAGGTGGACATGAGAATGGAATGTTGGCAAGTGTGTGCAGGCTGAGATGTTAGCAAACGTGTTCTTGTTCTTCCCATGTCAAAGGATTTTCCAACAACTTCTTATGTTCTTCAATCAAAATTCTAATAATGCCGACATGAACATATGCATGAGCAAGTGATGTCAATGTGTTATTGAGTTGGCGCTCCATGGCTTCTTGATCATCTTGCTTCACCATCTTTTATGCCATGTTATACTGATTGCCTATCTTATCTTCTTGCATTTGCATTTACATTATAGTCTAATAGCTTAAAGACTCAAAGATGGTTATGCAAACCAAGCACTACAATCTAATACCTTCACTCATTTGCATCCAATATCAAATACATCCACATTGAGAGAAGAAAATAGAAAAGATGAAGATGAAGATGAAGAAAAAGAAGATAGAGAAGAGCTTCACCTCACCAATTCCTCACTCACACACACACACACACACACACACACACACACTCTCTCTCTCTCTCTCTCTCTCTCTCTCTCTCTCTCTCTCTCTCTCTCTCTCTCTCTCTCTCTCTCTCTCTCTCTCTCTCTCTCTCTCTCTCTCTCTCAAATGAGATGATAGAATAGAAAAAGAGCTTGATTACTCAAAAATTGCACTGACAAAGCTTTTGCAACATGGATAAATCCAACTAACATCACCCACACTTTTAAAAACCAAAATTAGGATTACAGTTAAAACCATTATGAATTAAGGTTTGCACCACTCATTTCATTTTAGGGTTTCTACCACTTTTTGGGTATCATATCCACTTTGCGAGCTCTTAACTAGTCCCCCTTAACTAAGCCATCTCTACAATGTTATGTAGCAAATATAAATGTGGAATATAAGACAATGTGCATGGGAATGAGCTCTTACAAAATAGTACAACCATAAACATGATATGTGCATGATACAAATACAAGGGCCCAAAAACAATACCCTGAAGCTCCAAAAAATGATAATCCTCTAGAAAATAAAGCTAGCACATGTGCTTTGTATTTTTTTTAAACTTTCTTTGAATTTTCCTTTGACATTAGCTATTAGCATTACCCCCATCTCAAATGAGTACTAGTCCCATGGCACTCATGTCAATGGTAAATGAGGAATGTTGTGACGGTCAATGTAGCTCCAAAGAAATAATGGTCCTAGAGGAGTAGTGCATGCTGTTAGTGAACTTATTAATGAAGATGATGATGTTCTTGTTGATGGTGAAGATGATGGTACTACAATAGATGACTAATTTTGTTGTTGGGACTTTGGAAAAGAGTGATTGAAATTATGGTTGGTTGGTGACAAAACATGTAGAAATTTGTGTTGCTACTTGAGGTACACTTGACTATTAATCCTTCCAGTGAATAGAACTTGAATGTTGTGGAAAATGAATTGGTGTTGCCATGGAGATACATTTGATTGTTGGTCCCTTTGGTGAATAGAAATTGCTCCTTCTAGTGAATAGAACTCGAGTGTCATGGAAAATGGGTTGGAGGCTACAAAAAGTGGGAGATTTGATATTCAAGTCAAAGTGTGCAAAATATATGATGTTGTTGGTTTGGGAGATGGGTCTTGAGGACCTAAAACCATGCATAGATTATGGTGCAAATAATGTGAGTGTACATGTTTATATATGCTAATACTTAGTTAAAGACAACTCCAAGGGTTCTTTTATTGTGATAATGATTAATGAAGCAAGGGATCTTGAGTTAATGAAGATGGGAATAATTGTATGTATTAAAGGAAAAAGAAGTTGAAGAAGGTCATGTGGAAAACCTAAAAAGTAAAATGGAAAAAGGCTAGAGTCTAATCAAGTAGCCCTTGAAGAACATGGTTCTCTATTGGATCAATGCATATGGCAATTGATGTAATTGATATCATTCTATAGAAGTGTATTTTTTGTCTTGCTTCTAATCGCACAAGGATGAATGAAGTGGACAAGGAAAAAGTGTAAGTTTCAAGGAAACATTTCTAACCAAGGCAAGTCAAAACTCCCTGAGTATGTCCTTACCCTGATGAGCTATAAGCAAATGTGCGGGAGAATGCAAAGAGGGCTAGTGGTTTAGAGATATAGTCAGTGAACCAGGACCACCAAATCTACCCAACTGAAAGACCCATAGGTGTGATGTAGAGCTTGTTGAATGCAAATTTCTTGTTCTTGTCTCTCTCTTTTTTTAAAGAATAAATATAGTGGCATACAAATTTCTTGTTCTTTTCTTTTCATTGCCTTTTTAAAAAAAAGAATAAATGCAATGCCATACAACTAGGCTAGCAGCCTTACAAAGTTTGAAATGGAAATAGAAGAAATTAGAAGGTTGTTGTATATAGTAAACCTAGCTATAGATAGAAGAAATTGGAAGCCTACTATAGATAGTAAACCAACCTCACAAAACTAAACTACATAGAATGAACATTAAATATTGAGCCTAGACATTGCGAGCACAATGCCTTGTTGTTGTTAAAGTATTATAGTGTTAATCAAGATATGTGTGCTCATTGAGGAAGCAATTTGCAACTTCTTTTGAAGAAGTAGATGACCATTGGATATTGAAGTCAAGGTATGTTGTGGTTGAAGCAATTGGGACCTTGTTGTTGATGGTTTTCTCATGTCTTTGGATCTTGTTGAGGCTTCCAGATGATGTTGTTATTGTGATGTTTCTAGCTTAGTATCTTTCGGGAAAGCATCCATTGATAGTATCATTGGCAAGCCTTTACATTGTCATCTATTGCCACCCATTGTCATCCTGCATTCACTTAGTGAAGTTTTGAGAGTGCTGCACAAAAGATTAAAAGATTTGGTGACAATTTTACTACATTTTGCCATAGTACCTATATTATTTTGTTGAGCTTATGCATCTTATCTTGCCCTCGTACAAGATGTAGCATTATTCCAAAAGTTGGAGGGGTTTCAGCTCTTGTGGATGCAACATTTTGAGCAAAAGAATAAACTATGAACACAAAATGAGTTGGGTTAGGTACATAAGAGTTAATGTTTTAAAATTTCAAGCATCCACAAGTTGTAGAATTTTGGTTTATACTCCAATTTAGCAAAAGCATTGAAGTTAGTTGGTTTGGCAATCAATCCACAAAGGTAAGTAGTCAGATCAAGAAGCAACAAGGTCATGCAAAGCAATTGGCTATATGTAATTCCTCTTTAGTCAAAATATTATCAATCAATGGGTCATGTTGCAACTCTAGTGGTCAATCTAGGTTACGAGCAAGGATGATAAAATGAAGAGAAGTAGTCTCATAATAAGTTGGGTTAGAATGAAGGGTAGTGATTGACTATAAATTATTGCTCAATCATCGCCATGAGGTGACTACCAATATTTTCAAGCTCAACCATTGTCTTGAGCTCAATTGGACCTAGCCTGTAATGAAAGAAGCTGAGGGGAGAGAGAAAGAGAGCTGAGAGAGAGGAAGAGAACAAGAAGAAGAAGGAAGAAGACTAGAAGAGGAGAGAGAAAGAGAGAAAAGAGGAGAGAAAGGAGAAGGAAGCCATGGAAGTTGGAAATGAAGGTGAAGAGTGTAATCTTGATAATAACTGGTTGCCCTAATCTGGGGCTCTTACACCTTAAATACCCCGGTCAATGTGACGGGGTGTCTAAACCCTAGTCGGTGTGTATCCCGCTTGTTACAATCCATCCCCACTCGAAAGGTTTTTGCCCTCAAAAACAAGGAGAAACAGAGGGGAGTGATGGGTGGGCTAAGGGAGGGTTGCCGAGTACTACTCAGAGCCCATTGACAATGAAGAATAGGTGTGGAGAGACTAGGGACAGCATGCAGTCCTGGACCGGTCGGCTGAAGTAAACTGGTCATAACTTTTGATAGGTAGCTCCAAATGGGGCATACTATATGTCAAAACGGAGCTTATGACGAGTACTTTCAACTATGTAGAATGCAGATGCATTGGATTTGAGTAAGTACAAAACTGTTCTAAAATAGTGTGCAATCTGCGAGCGGAAAGTGGGCAATTTGGGTCATGACCGACTAGTCTTCCAGCAGTTGGGGTTCACGGAGGTAGGGAAATTCATCGAGGATGGTTGCTGGGCGCCAAGAGGCTTCTTCCAAGGGTAGGCCTTGCCATTTGATGAGGTATTCTTCGGGATCATAAGTGCTTATCTCACTACCCAATGATTGCTTCAGGAACATATTGAGTGATGCCCTCTTCATCAATGGGGAGAAGTTCTTCCACATAGTCCACTGAGGAGCCTACAAAAGGTTTCAGCTGACTGATATGAAACACATTGTGGATTTTGGTGGTAGGGGGAAGTTCTAAGCGGTAAGTTGCCAACTCTCTTCAGGATGCGGTATGGGCCATAGAAGCAGTGGGCTAGCTTGTTATTGCTGCCCTCTTTGAGAGTGGAGTAGCGGGACTTAGGCACTTTTAAAAGGACCAATTCCCCTTCTTGGAATTCCAAATACATGCGTCTTTCATCAGCATAGAGTTTCATGTGTGTTTGGGCCTTCTGAAGATTCTTTTTTGTATTGCTGAAGTAAAGCTTGCATGCGATCCAATTCAGCTTGACTCTGAGGATTGATCTTATCAGTAAACAAGACTATAGGAAGGGGAACCTTATACCCATATAAGGCTTCAAAAGGGGAAACTCCAATGCTAGGGTGTGTGAAGTTATTGTATGCAAACTCAGCCAAGTGAAGCCACATATCCCAATTGTGCTGTACATCATGGCAAAAGTGCCTCAAGTATGTCTCAAGCCATTTGTTCACTCTCTCAGTTTGGCCATTAGTCTGAGGGTGGTATGCAGTGGATGGAGCAAGCTTGGTCCCCATGGAGGTGAAAATTGTCTGCCAGAATTTGCTCATAAATTTTGCATCCTGATCATGTACTATGATTTGTGGTAAGCCATGCAACTTGAAGACATTTTCCATGAACTGAGTGGCCACTTGAGAGGCAGTATATTGGACCTTAGTGGAGATAAAGTGGGTAGCTTTGATGAGGCGATCAACTACCACATAGATACTATTCCACTCTCTCTTAGTCACGGGAAGGCCGGTGATAAAGTCCATTGTGATGTGAGTCCATTTCCCGTCAAGGATGGGGAGAGGCTACAAGAGGCCAGCGGGCGTGAGCGTACTATCCTTGTTCTGTTGGCATGGAACACATTTGGTCACAAAGTCCTTGACGTCCCCCCATAAGCCTTTCCAATGAAAGCTCTTGGCAATCCTGTCATATGTTTCACCCAAGTGACCGGCAGTGGGGCAAGAATGCATTTTGACAATCTTGCCATGGGACCAAATAAGGCCATGCTTGAGCTGATATTGGGAGTTTTTAGCCATAACCCCATGCTGTAATTTCTGAAATATGTGGCTAAAATGGTCATCTAACAAGTAAGCCTCCTGGAGCTCTTCAACCCAATCACTGTGCAATTCTGAGATAGATGACACTCTGCATGCCCACATTCGAGAGAGAGAATTAGTCACAATATTATCCTTGCCCCGCATGTGTGAAATGTCAAAGTCATAGTTCTGTAAGGTTGCCACCCATCGCCTTTGCTTAGGAGTCAAAGTAGAGATGGCAGTGGTGGTAACGGGCGTCAGGAGGGTAGAAATGGGGGTGATCAAAGCCTTGCCCTTGCCTTCTTGCACTGCAGGTGGCATGAACTCAAGTACATAGGTACTTGAGCTCAACCCTTCATTTCTGATGGGGCTCGGGGGTTCCGGCTCATCGTTACCTAGACTGCTACTCAATGGACCTGCACGTGGCAAGTGGTAAGTAGAGATGGCATCGGCCTTTTTCCTCTACCGAAGTATACATGGCAGACATTTTTAATTAGCAATCAGCATGAGATGCATTGGAAAGAAGACATTGGGCCTTTTCATGAGATGCAAGGAATGATGAGGGTTGGGGTAGGGGTTACCTTGGCAATCCAGTGACTCACTGGTTCCTACTTACCCAATTTACAATGGCTAATATTCTTCCAAGATCATAAGACAAAGTAGGGGTTAATATCAGCCATTACAATGAAATCCTGGGAAGAGGTATGATGCTTGTATGCAATCTTGAATCTCTCCAACAATGGATTAAGCTCAGCAAGTGGCTAAATTGAGAGATTAAGATCAGAGTGGCATACCTCTTTAATGCTTGTGATGACCGTTGAAGCCCGAATCGTCATGATGCCGCTTGCTCCATTGATGAATTCCGGTTGTTGGTTGGGCATCCGTGGAAGAGTGCTTCAGCCTTCGAGTGCTCTTCCTGATGAAGAAGGTTCCCAAGCGTATCCCCGAGTTTGAGCTTCAAGGACATGAAGCTTCAAGTGAAGCTTTCATGGCTACCTGCAAAGCTCCCGTGCATGCTGAGCTCAATGGCTTCATCTGAGCAAGAGGAATCCTTCACGGGCTGAAGGGGTTGTGGGATTGAGCTCTCCAGGTCAGAGGAAGCTTTAGTTAGGAGAATCCATGGCTGCCCCAAGGTGTTTCAAACAATCCCAGCTGCTATCCACCATGGGAGCTGATTCTCGGGAGCAAGGATGCCAAAGGGGGAAGACCAAGGAGCTGGAGCAGTGCCCTGGAATGGAAGGGAGGAGAGGGCAGCAAGAGGGAAAGTGGCAGGAGGGCTAGGGGGAGCAAGACAGCTAGTGCAAAATGCGCCGCAAATTGCGGGGCTGTCCTATAGGCCTCCTAGACAGCAAATCCCCCCAGTCCACCTCTTGATCAGGAGCTTGGGGGGTCAGAGAAGAGGTCCCAGGGCTGGTTGATGTCGAGGAGCACCTTTAGGTCAAATTTATTGGGGTTTTTTGGGGCTGGCAGCCATAGCAGCTTGTAGGATTAAGAGAGAGAAAGAGGGCTGAGGCAAAAAGTAACTGAGGTTTTGCCCTCCTCCAACTCCTGGGACTCTAAACTTGGCCTGGAACCCTTAAAATTTGCATGAAAAGAAGTGACGACCTGCTATTTTAACTGTTTTACCTCCAGATATGTCTAAGACTCCAACCATAGCTCCTGCTTGCTCCAAAAAGCTGGAGTTAACTGCAGTGCTTCTTGTTGTACATGTACCTGTAAGCTAAGTAACTAGGGTTTTTGGGATTTGAAAAGGAAGAAAGGGAAAAGAGGAAAAGGACCAAAGCCTGAAGCTTTGATACCACTTGTAATGAAAGAAGCTGAGGAGAGAGAGAAAGAGAATAAGAAGAAGAAGGAAGAAGACTAGAAGAGGAGAGAGAAAGAGAGAAAAGATGAGAGAAAGGAGAAGGAAGCCATGGAAGCTGGAGATGAAGGTGAAGAGTGTGATCTTGATAATAACTTGTTGCCCTAATCTGGGGCTCTTACACCTTAAATACCCCGGTCAGTGTTACATAGCCTAAACTATTACAATTACATTTTCAAATGCCCAACCCATAGAGCAGTTGCGATTGCATCAAATTTGACTATGGGAGTTGGCTTTCACAAAATAATATAACCACAGATATGATATGTCCATGATATAAGTAGAAGTTTCCAAAAATAATGCACTAAAGTTCAAACAATTAATAATTATCCAAAAAATAAATGTGGTACATGTGTTTTGACTTTCTTTAACTTTGTCTTCTACATTTGTTATCACTTTTGCATTACATCACTACCAATGAGGATTTATTACCGTATTTCAATAGTGATGTGTGTAAATACACTTAGGAATGCCAAGCATCCTTTTTTCCTCTTTAGAAGGCTTTTCCCCCCCTAAACTTGTATATATGCCCATTCACTTTAGGGCATATTTATTCTTGGCAATCTTCTCTATTGATACCACTCAATACACTTTTGTGTTGCATGCTTTCAAGACTTTTCTTCTTCAAGCTTTCTATGTGCATTCTTACAGCCCCAAAACCTAAGATTATTGTGCATCATCCTATTCATAAAGGGAGCCATCACATCCTTTGTAACACACTATGATGTCAAAAATTCTTCTCTCAAAATTTCATCCCCTTTCTTAATAGGTGTAGTACCTATACCCCATCTTAATTTCATCCACTTTCTCTTTACCAACATATGCACTCCTCTGTTACATTAGCCCAATCTGATTTTAGCCCCATTTCAGAAGAGGCATCTTCTAAACGATCAGTCAACTTCTCCTGCAAAACAAGATCTGTAGCCTTCAGAAACAAATCAATTTTCTAACTCTCCAATGATTGCTGCTCATCAACATCCAACTACGCCTACCGAAGCAAAGCTGTAGCAACTAACCCTTTATTGGGATTTTCAATCCAATCTGTAAATGTCTTTTTGGTTACCAAGCTTGCATCTTCCAAGAAAAACTCTTCTCTCAAAGCTTTCTTAAAAGCTGCCCAATCAGAATCTCTTCTATGTAGCTCATCAATCCAATCATGCAATGCATGCATTGCCAAATGGGAGAAATACCGACTCAATGCATATTGCGGTGCCCCATGAAACAACATCTTTTCTTCATACATCTGGATGAAGGCTAAAACATTTTGACCCTTTAACTACTTCAATTCATGTCCCACTACCTGCAATGCATTCATAGCTAAGGAATCAATTCTTTCTACTTTCTATCGAGTTTGTGTCTGTTGTTGTTGTTGCTGCTACAACAAAGCAATCATATGTTGTAAAGCATCACCACCACTTGAACCTACAAAATCCCCCATCTTTACACACCTTTGCCGACTTTCACGTCGAGCACTGTCAGAGCATTTGAGGTTGAAAGTCTACCACGGCGGTGAGACAATAGGGTGAAGGGAGATTTGGGGAGAGGAGTAGACGAAGGAGAAGGGGTTTAAAGAAATAGAAGATGTAGAAGAAAACTGATAGAGGTGAAGCTGTCAATTTATTTTAGCATCCTGTCATACATGGAAGACATCAACTCATAATCATAGCTCATAACCAAACACATCCAAATGAGGGAGGATTAAGCCCAAGACACACTGAGACAATAGTCCAACTCATACACAAATCCATGAACATAATCCATGATCCATGTTGTTGTCTTCCATTGATTGTTATAGGTATTCACCTCAAAAGTACATGTAGCTTCAACCTAATAGAGGTAGAAGCCTTTGCAATTAGGAAATATATCAAAAACTTCTAGCAAATCTCTATCAAAGATAATGACATACTTTAGCCTTGACAATAACATGTCAATAATAGAGTATTCTAACCCTCAATCAAGGCTTCAAAATGCATACAAATTAAATCATAAACTCCTTTAATGATTGCCCAAGGTTGCCCTGTTGTTTAGGGGCCGTATTCAATACATACATGCATTAAGATCACTTGCAAGCTCTTCCAAATTGAGTGGACTGTGGATTGTGCCCTATTTATGACCATTTTGAATAGTCTAAAATAGCACGTAAACCAAGCAAAATCTCTCCTTTGGCTGCCCCAAATGGTTCACTACAGCCCGAGGGCAAGATTCACGCTTTTGGGCATCAAGAAAGGCCTGTGAACGGAGATGAAAACAATAAGAAACCTTGTTGGTCATGGATACCCTATTCTTTCCTATTCAGGATAGCACCATAGCTCTCCTGCTCTCTCCCAAAATGCATAGAATAGACACACCTTACCTTCTCCTCCTGTCAGAGCCTATTTTTTAGTGGAAATCCAGTTGCATGCCTTTGGTAACTCCACCTATGGTCCAACTCTGCCCTTGTAGCTCACGCATGTGATTTGCGGCACAAGTCACGCTGAGCTCCATGTTCACTATCACACAACTCTCAAGTTTCACACAGATACTCCTCAGTTTCCTAAGTCACTAAAAGTTCTTATTCCAGGTCTCGTGCTCAAACCTAGTTGACTTGCTAAACTTAGTGAATTCCAGACAAAAATGAACTTAAAGAGTCTTTGCATTCCATCCTATGACATGTCCTGAAACTCTTGTAGACCAAGTATGCATACATACATGATCCATAGCATATCCTTTTTTCACACTATAAACATAAAATCCCATGACATCGCACTAATGAAATGTGGGGGAAAAATGGAAAGAGGGCTAAGGTATTAGAAATAGAGTTCACTGACTCACAAAATGTACTTAACTCTAGGTCCCATATGTATGATACAATGCTTGTGAGTGCATGTTTCTTGTTAGTCTATTTTCTTTGTCTCTTTTTTTGTTTTTGAATAAATGTAGTCCTAAGTGGAAAGCCATTCTGAAGCAAGTTAAACCATGTCAGCATCCATAAGGCCCATATTGAGCATAACAAATAGTTTGGCAAAAATACAAAAAGTAGAGCCAAGGCAGAGCAACTTCTCTATTTCAAGAGAATTTTATTGTTTGGCTAAATCAATAACCATATTGCTAAGAGATTTGCATATGAGTAGAGGTTCAAGAGTAGCAAGAGGATCAGATTTAGTGGGGTTGATGTATAGGTGAATTTGAGCAAACCTTCTCTAGAGCATTTTGGTTTCAGTCTATATAGCTTGGGCTAACTAATGGATTGGGTTACTAGGAACTTTAGAATCTTTTGGATTAGGATTTAGAATCTCAACTGTAATACTTTCTATTATTGCATCCTTGTCAATAGAAGTTTTATTTACAACACCCTACTACACATTATTTGATGAATATGCATTCAACATGGTACTAAAAGCAAAGAAAAAATTAGGCTATGTGTCACTCATCCATAAATAAAGAAGTTAAAGAAGTTGAGACTTTACTAAAGTGGAGCATAGGCATCAAGAATTTGTGAGTCTTAGGTGAGGCAAAATAAATATGTAAGGATGTCAAGCACCATGCTTCCTTGTCCCAATCTACAAGCAATATGAAGCTCTTCCTTTGTGAGGAGTTTGTCCTATATTTGATGTTTGTGGGAAAGTTCAATATGTTTGACATTGCGGACAATCATGAGACTCTCAAGGATATAGGGGCTATATATGTCAAACCATTTGTTGAAGTCCAAAGAGCCCATCTTTTGTTGGCAATAGTCATTAGTTGGCTTCTAATTCTAGCTATTAAACCCTACTTAGAATACCATTTTCATTCAAATACACTCCATCCTTCTCCTTTCTATTCTAGTGCACGTACTTTTTTGTCTCTACTCATCTCACAATATTTGGTGTAGAAGGAGGGAATCAAGTGAAGCTCCTTAGTTTTAGGACTTATGCTTCATGACTTCTCCCATGATTGTTGGATAACAAGAACAACATTTCAGCTAAAGAACATGGTTAACCACGATAATCGAGATTCATATCTAGTGGAGCTCTTGAGATTCGCAACCATCTTGAGCTTGATCAGTGGAGTCCTCGAACAATGATAAGGTGATGCAATGGATGAGGAATGTGGAATTGAGGTGGCAATGGGTTCTGAGAAGGCAGGTGGACATGAGAATGGAATGTTGGCAAGTGTGTGCAGGCTGAGATGTTAGCAAACGTGTTCTTGTTCTTCCCATGTCAAAGGATTTTCCAACAACTTCTTATGTTCTTCAATCAAAATTCTAATAATGCCGACATGAACATATGCATGAGCAAGTGATGTCAATGTGTTATTGAGTTGGCGCTCCATGGCTTCTTGATCATCTTGCTTCACCATCTTTTATGCCATGTTATACTGATTGCCTATCTTATCTTCTTGCATTTGCATTTACATTATAGTCTAATAGCTTAAAGACTCAAAGATGGTTATGCAAACCAAGCACTACAATCTAATACCTTCACTCATTTGCATCCAATATCAAATACATCCACATTGAGAGAAGAAAATAGAAAAGATGAAGATGAAGATGAAGAAAAAGAAGATAGAGAAGAGCTTCACCTCACCAATTCCTCACTCACACACACACACACACACACACACACACACACACTCTCTCTCTCTCTCTCTCTCTCTCTCTCTCTCTCTCTCTCTCTCTCTCTCTCTCTCTCTCTCTCTCTCTCTCTCTCTCTCTCTCTCTCTCTCTCTCTCTCAAATGAGATGATAGAATAGAAAAAGAGCTTGATTACTCAAAAATTGCACTGACAAAGCTTTTGCAACATGGATAAATCCAACTAACATCACCCACACTTTTAAAAACCAAAATTAGGATTACAGTTAAAACCATTATGAATTAAGGTTTGCACCACTCATTTCATTTTAGGGTTTCTACCACTTTTTGGGTATCATATCCACTTTGCGAGCTCTTAACTAGTCCCCCTTAACTAAGCCATCTCTACAATGTTATGTAGCAAATATAAATGTGGAATATAAGACAATGTGCATGGGAATGAGCTCTTACAAAATAGTACAACCATAAACATGATATGTGCATGATACAAATACAAGGGCCCAAAAACAATACCCTGAAGCTCCAAAAAATGATAATCCTCTAGAAAATAAAGCTAGCACATGTGCTTTGTATTTTTTTTAAACTTTCTTTGAATTTTCCTTTGACATTAGCTATTAGCATTACCCCCATCTCAAATGAGTACTAGTCCCATGGCACTCATGTCAATGGTAAATGAGGAATGTTGTGACGGTCAATGTAGCTCCAAAGAAATAATGGTCCTAGAGGAGTAGTGCATGCTGTTAGTGAACTTATTAATGAAGATGATGATGTTCTTGTTGATGGTGAAGATGATGGTACTACAATAGATGACTAATTTTGTTGTTGGGACTTTGGAAAAGAGTGATTGAAATTATGGTTGGTTGGTGACAAAACATGTAGAAATTTGTGTTGCTACTTGAGGTACACTTGACTATTAATCCTTCCAGTGAATAGAACTTGAATGTTGTGGAAAATGAATTGGTGTTGCCATGGAGATACATTTGATTGTTGGTCCCTTTGGTGAATAGAAATTGCTCCTTCTAGTGAATAGAACTCGAGTGTCATGGAAAATGGGTTGGAGGCTACAAAAAGTGGGAGATTTGATATTCAAGTCAAAGTGTGCAAAATATATGATGTTGTTGGTTTGGGAGATGGGTCTTGAGGACCTAAAACCATGCATAGATTATGGTGCAAATAATGTGAGTGTACATGTTTATATATGCTAATACTTAGTTAAAGACAACTCCAAGGGTTCTTTTATTGTGATAATGATTAATGAAGCAAGGGATCTTGAGTTAATGAAGATGGGAATAATTGTATGTATTAAAGGAAAAAGAAGTTGAAGAAGGTCATGTGGAAAACCTAAAAAGTAAAATGGAAAAAGGCTAGAGTCTAATCAAGTAGCCCTTGAAGAACATGGTTCTCTATTGGATCAATGCATATGGCAATTGATGTAATTGATATCATTCTATAGAAGTGTATTTTTTGTCTTGCTTCTAATCGCACAAGGATGAATGAAGTGGACAAGGAAAAAGTGTAAGTTTCAAGGAAACATTTCTAACCAAGGCAAGTCAAAACTCCCTGAGTATGTCCTTACCCTGATGAGCTATAAGCAAATGTGCGGGAGAATGCAAAGAGGGCTAGTGGTTTAGAGATATAGTCAGTGAACCAGGACCACCAAATCTACCCAACTGAAAGACCCATAGGTGTGATGTAGAGCTTGTTGAATGCAAATTTCTTGTTCTTGTCTCTCTCTTTTTTTAAAGAATAAATATAGTGGCATACAAATTTCTTGTTCTTTTCTTTTCATTGCCTTTTTAAAAAAAAGAATAAATGCAATGCCATACAACTAGGCTAGCAGCCTTACAAAGTTTGAAATGGAAATAGAAGAAATTAGAAGGTTGTTGTATATAGTAAACCTAGCTATAGATAGAAGAAATTGGAAGCCTACTATAGATAGTAAACCAACCTCACAAAACTAAACTACATAGAATGAACATTAAATATTGAGCCTAGACATTGCGAGCACAATGCCTTGTTGTTGTTAAAGTATTATAGTGTTAATCAAGATATGTGTGCTCATTGAGGAAGCAATTTGCAACTTCTTTTGAAGAAGTAGATGACCATTGGATATTGAAGTCAAGGTATGTTGTGGTTGAAGCAATTGGGACCTTGTTGTTGATGGTTTTCTCATGTCTTTGGATCTTGTTGAGGCTTCCAGATGATGTTGTTATTGTGATGTTTCTAGCTTAGTATCTTTCGGGAAAGCATCCATTGATAGTATCATTGGCAAGCCTTTACATTGTCATCTATTGCCACCCATTGTCATCCTGCATTCACTTAGTGAAGTTTTGAGAGTGCTGCACAAAAGATTAAAAGATTTGGTGACAATTTTACTACATTTTGCCATAGTACCTATATTATTTTGTTGAGCTTATGCATCTTATCTTGCCCTCGTACAAGATGTAGCATTATTCCAAAAGTTGGAGGGGTTTCAGCTCTTGTGGATGCAACATTTTGAGCAAAAGAATAAACTATGAACACAAAATGAGTTGGGTTAGGTACATAAGAGTTAATGTTTTAAAATTTCAAGCATCCACAAGTTGTAGAATTTTGGTTTATACTCCAATTTAGCAAAAGCATTGAAGTTAGTTGGTTTGGCAATCAATCCACAAAGGTAAGTAGTCAGATCAAGAAGCAACAAGGTCATGCAAAGCAATTGGCTATATGTAATTCCTCTTTAGTCAAAATATTATCAATCAATGGGTCATGTTGCAACTCTAGTGGTCAATCTAGGTTACGAGCAAGGATGATAAAATGAAGAGAAGTAGTCTCATAATAAGTTGGGTTAGAATGAAGGGTAGTGATTGACTATAAATTATTGCTCAATCATCGCCATGAGGTGACTACCAATATTTTCAAGCTCAACCATTGTCTTGAGCTCAATTGGACCTAGCCTGTAATGAAAGAAGCTGAGGGGAGAGAGAAAGAGAGCTGAGGAGAGAGGAAGAGAACAAGAAGAAGAAGGAAGAAGACTAGAAGAGGAGAGAGAAAGAGAGAAAAGAGGAGAGAAAGGAGAAGGAAGCCATGGAAGTTGGAAATGAAGGTGAAGAGTGTAATCTTGATAATAACTGGTTGCCCTAATCTGGGGCTCTTACACCTTAAATACCCCGGTCAATGTGACGGGGTGTCTAAACCCTAGTCGGTGTGTATCCCGCTTGTTACAATCCATCCCCACTCGAAAGGTTTTTGCCCTCAAAAACAAGGAGAAACAGAGGGGAGTGATGGGTGGGCTAAGGGAGGGTTGCCGAGTACTACTCAGAGCCCATTGACAATGAAGAATAGGTGTGGAGAGACTAGGGATAGCATGCAGTCCTGGACCGGTCGGCTGAAGTAAACTGGTCATAACTTTTGATAGGTAGCTCCAAATGGGGCATACTATATGTCAAAACGGAGCTTATGACGAGTACTTTCAACTATGTAGAATGCAGATGCATTGGATTTGAGTAAGTACAAAACTGTTCTAAAATAGTGTGCAATCTGCGAGCGGAAAGTGGGCAATTTGGGTCATGACCGACTAGTCTTCCAGCAGTTGGGGTTCACGGAGGTAGGGAAATTCATCGAGGATGGTTGCTGGGCGCCAAGAGGCTTCTTCCAAGGGTAGGCCTTGCCATTTGATGAGGTATTCTTCGGGATCATAAGTGCTTATCTCACTACCCAATGATTGCTTCAGGAACATATTGAGTGATGCCCTCTTCATCAATGGGGAGAAGTTCTTCCACATAGTCCACTGAGGAGCCTACAAAAGGTTTCAGCTGACTGATATGAAACACATTGTGGATTTTGGTGGTAGGGGGAAGTTCTAAGCGGTAAGTTGCCAACTCTCTTCAGGATGCGGTATGGGCCATAGAAGCAGTGGGCTAGCTTGTTATTGCTGCCCTCTTTGAGAGTGGAGTAGCGGGACTTAGGCACTTTTAAAAGGACCAATTCCCCTTCTTGGAATTCCAAATACATGCGTCTTTCATCAGCATAGAGTTTCATGTGTGTTTGGGCCTTCTGAAGATTCTTTTTTGTATTGCTGAAGTAAAGCTTGCATGCGATCCAATTCAGCTTGACTCTGAGGATTGATCTTATCAGTAAACAAGACTATAGGAAGGGGAACCTTATACCCATATAAGGCTTCAAAAGGGGAAACTCCAATGCTAGGGTGTGTGAAGTTATTGTATGCAAACTCAGCCAAGTGAAGCCACATATCCCAATTGTGCTGTACATCATGGCAAAAGTGCCTCAAGTATGTCTCAAGCCATTTGTTCACTCTCTCAGTTTGGCCATTAGTCTGAGGGTGGTATGCAGTGGATGGAGCAAGCTTGGTCCCCATGGAGGTGAAAATTGTCTGCCAGAATTTGCTCATAAATTTTGCATCCTGATCATGTACTATGATTTGTGGTAAGCCATGCAACTTGAAGACATTTTCCATGAACTGAGTGGCCACTTGAGAGGCAGTATATTGGACCTTAGTGGAGATAAAGTGGGTAGCTTTGATGAGGCGATCAACTACCACATAGATACTATTCCACTCTCTCTTAGTCACGGGAAGGCCGGTGATAAAGTCCATTGTGATGTGAGTCCATTTCCCGTCAAGGATGGGGAGAGGCTACAAGAGGCCAGCGGGCGTGAGCGTACTATCCTTGTTCTGTTGGCATGGAACACATTTGGTCACAAAGTCCTTGACGTCCCCCCATAAGCCTTTCCAATGAAAGCTCTTGGCAATCCTGTCATATGTTTCACCCAAGTGACCGGCAGTGGGGCAAGAATGCATTTTGACAATCTTGCCATGGGACCAAATAAGGCCATGCTTGAGCTGATATTGGGAGTTTTTAGCCATAACCCCATGCTGTAATTTCTGAAATATGTGGCTAAAATGGTCATCTAACAAGTAAGCCTCCTGGAGCTCTTCAACCCAATCACTGTGCAATTCTGAGATAGATGACACTCTGCATGCCCACATTCGAGAGAGAGAATTAGTCACAATATTATCCTTGCCCCGCATGTGTGAAATGTCAAAGTCATAGTTCTGTAAGGTTGCCACCCATCGCCTTTGCTTAGGAGTCAAAGTAGAGATGGCAGTGGTGGTAACGGGCGTCAGGAGGGTAGGAATGGGGGTGATCAAAGCCTTGCCCTTGCCTTCTTGCACTGCAGGTGGCATGAACTCAAGTACATAGGTACTTGAGCTCAACCCTTCATTTTTGATGGGGCTCGGGGGTTCCGGCTCATCGTTACCTAGACTGCTACTCAATGGACCTGCACGTGGCAAGTGGTAAGTAGAGATGGCATCGGCCTTTTTCCTCTACCGAAGTATACATGGCAGACATTTTTAATTAGCAATCAGCATGAGATGCATTGGAAAGAAGACATTGGGCCTTTTCATGAGATGCAAGGAATGATGAGGGTTGGGGTAGGGGTTACCTTGGCAATCCAGTGACTCACTGGTTCCTACTTACCCAATTTACAATGGCTAATATTCTTCCAAGATCATAAGACAAAGTAGGGGTTAATATCAGCCATTACAATGAAATCCTGGGAAGAGGTATGATGCTTGTATGCAATCTTGAATCTCTCCAACAATGGATTAAGCTCAGCAAGTGGCTAAATTGAGAGATTAAGATCAGAGTGGCATACCTCTTTAATGCTTGTGATGACCGTTGAAGCCCGAATCGTCATGATGCCGCTTGCTCCATTGATGAATTCCGGTTGTTGGTTGGGCATCCGTGGAAGAGTGCTTCAGCCTTCGAGTGCTCTTCCTGATGAAGAAGGTTCCCAAGCGTATCCCCGAGTTTGAGCTTCAAGGACATGAAGCTTCAAGTGAAGCTTTCATGGCTACCTGCAAAGCTCCCGTGCATGCTGAGCTCAATGGCTTCATCTGAGCAAGAGGAATCCTTCACGGGCTGAAGGGGTTGTGGGATTGAGCTCTCCAGGTCAGAGGAAGCTTTAGTTAGGAGAATCCATGGCTGCCCCAAGGTGTTTCAAACAATCCCAGCTGCTATCCACCATGGGAGCTGATTCTCGGGAGCAAGGATGCCAAAGGGGGAAGACCAAGGAGCTGGAGCAGTGCCCTGGAATGGAAGGGAGGAGAGGGCAGCAAGAGGGAAAGTGGCAGGAGGGCTAGGGGGAGCAAGACAGCTAGTGCAAAATGCGCCGCAAATTGCGGGGCTGTCCTATAGGCCTCCTAGACAGCAAATCCCCCCAGTCCACCTCTTGATCAGGAGCTTGGGGGGTCAGAGAAGAGGTCCCAGGGCTGGTTGATGTCGAGGAGCACCTTTAGGTCAAATTTATTGGGGTTTTTTGGGGCTGGCAGCCATAGCAGCTTGTAGGATTAAGAGAGAGAAAGAGGGCTGAGGCAAAAAGTAACTGAGGTTTTGCCCTCCTCCAACTCCTGGGACTCTAAACTTGGCCTGGAACCCTTAAAATTTGCATGAAAAGAAGTGACGACCTGCTATTTTAACTGTTTTACCTCCAGATATGTCTAAGACTCCAACCATAGCTCCTGCTTGCTCCAAAAAGCTGGAGTTAACTGCAGTGCTTCTTGTTGTACATGTACCTGTAAGCTAAGTAACTAGGGTTTTTGGGATTTGAAAAGGAAGAAAGGGAAAAGAGGAAAAGGACCAAAGCCTGAAGCTTTGATACCACTTGTAATGAAAGAAGCTGAGGAGAGAGAGAAAGAGAATAAGAAGAAGAAGGAAGAAGACTAGAAGAGGAGAGAGAAAGAGAGAAAAGATGAGAGAAAGGAGAAGGAAGCCATGGAAGCTGGAGATGAAGGTGAAGAGTGTGATCTTGATAATAACTTGTTGCCCTAATCTGGGGCTCTTACACCTTAAATACCCCGGTCAGTGTTACATAGCCTAAACTATTACAATTACATTTTCAAATGCCCAACCCATAGAGCAGTTGCGATTGCATCAAATTTGACTATGGGAGTTGGCTTTCACAAAATAATATAACCACAGATATGATATGTCCATGATATAAGTAGAAGTTTCCAAAAATAATGCACTAAAGTTCAAACAATTAATAATTATCCAAAAAATAAATGTGGTACATGTGTTTTGACTTTCTTTAACTTTGTCTTCTACATTTGTTATCACTTATGCATTACATCACTACCAATGAGGATTTATTACCGTATTTCAATAGTGATGTGTGTAAATACACTTAGGAATGCCAAGCATCCTTTTTTCCTCTTTAGAAGGCTTTTCCCCCCCTAAACTTGTATATATGCCCATTCACTTTAGGGCATATTTATTCTTGGCAATCTTCTCTATTGATACCACTCAATACACTTTTGTGTTGCATGCTTTCAAGACTTTTCTTCTTCAAGCTTTCTATGTGCATTCTTACAGCCCCAAAACCTAAGATTATTGTGCATCATCCTATTCATAAAGGGAGCCATCACATCCTTTGTAACACACTATGATGTCAAAAATTCTTCTCTCAAAATTTCATCCCCTTTCTTAATAGGTGTAGTACCTATACCCCATCTTAATTTCATCCACTTTCTCTTTACCAACATATGCACTCCTCTGTTACATTAGCCCAATCTGATTTTAGCCCCATTTCAGAAGAGGCATCTTCTAAACGATCAGTCAACTTCTCCTGCAAAACAAGATCTGTAGCCTTCAGAAACAAATCAATTTTCTAACTCTCCAATGATTGCTGCTCATCAACATCCAACTACGCCTACCGAAGCAAAGCTGTAGCAACTAACCCTTTATTGGGATTTTCAATCCAATCTGTAAATGTCTTTTTGGTTACCAAGCTTGCATCTTCCAAGAAAAACTCTTCTCTCAAAGCTTTCTTAAAAGCTGCCCAATCAGAATCTCTTCTATGTAGCTCATCAATCCAATCATGCAATGCATGCATTGCCAAATGGGAGAAATACCGACTCAATGCATATTGCGGTGCCCCATGAAACAACATCTTTTCTTCATACATCTGGATGAAGGCTAAAACATTTTGACCCTTTAACTACTTCAATTCATGTCCCACTACCTGCAATGCATTCATAGCTAAGGAATCAATTCTTTCTACTTTCTATCGAGTTTGTGTCTGTTGTTGTTGTTGCTGCTACAACAAAGCAATCATATGTTGTAAAGCATCACCACCACTTGAACCTACAAAATCCCCCATCTTTACACACCTTTGCCGACTTTCACGTCGAGCACTGTCAGAGCATTTGAGGTTGAAAGTCTACCACGGCGGTGAGACAATAGGGTGAAGGGAGATTTGGGGAGAGGAGTAGACGAAGGAGAAGGGGTTTAAAGAAATAGAAGATGTAGAAGAAAACTGATAGAGGTGAAACTGTCAATTTATTTTAGCATCCTGTCATACATGGAAGACATCAACTCATAATCATAGCTCATAACCAAACACATCCAAATGAGGGAGGATTAAGCCCAAGACACACTGAGACAATAGTCCAACTCATACACAAATCCATGAACATAATCCATGATCCATGTTGTTGTCTTCCATTGATTGTTATAGGTATTCACCTCAAAAGTACATGTAGCTTCAACCTAATAGAGGTAGAAGCCTTTGCAATTAGGAAATATATCAAAAACTTCTAGCAAATCTCTATCAAAGATAATGACATACTTTAGCCTTGACAATAACATGTCAATAATAGAGTATTCTAACCCTCAATCAAGGCTTCAAAATGCATACAAATTAAATCATAAACTCCTTTAATGATTGCCCAAGGTTGCCCTGTTGTTTAGGGGCCGTATTCAATACATACATGCATTAAGATCACTTGCAAGCTCTTCCAAATTGAGTGGACTGTGGATTGTGCCCTATTTATGACCATTTTGAATAGTCTAAAATAGCACGTAAACCAAGCAAAATCTCTCCTTTGGCTGCCCCAAATGGTTCACTACAGCCCGAGGGCAAGATTCACGCTTTTGGGCATCAAGAAAGGCCTGTGAACGGAGATGAAAACAATAAGAAACCTTGTTGGTCATGGATACCCTATTCTTTCCTATTCAGGATAGCACCATAGCTCTCCTGCTCTCTCCCAAAATGCATAGAATAGACACACCTTACCTTCTCCTCCTGTCAGAGCCTATTTTTTAGTGGAAATCCAGTTGCATGCCTTTGGTAACTCCACCTATGGTCCAACTCTGCCCTTGTAGCTCACGCATGTGATTTGCGGCACAAGTCACGCTGAGCTCCATGTTCACTATCACACAACTCTCAAGTTTCACACAGATACTCCTCAGTTTCCTAAGTCACTAAAAGTTCTTATTCCAGGTCTCGTGCTCAAACCTAGTTGACTTGCTAAACTTAGTGAATTCCAGACAAAAATGAACTTAAAGAGTCTTTGCATTCCATCCTATGACATGTCCTGAAACTCTTGTAGACCAAGTATGCATACATACATGATCCATAGCATATCCTTTTTTCACACTATAAACATAAAATCCCATGACATCGCACTAATGAAATGTGGGGGAAAAATGGAAAGAGGGCTAAGGTATTAGAAATAGAGTTCACTGACTCACAAAATGTACTTAACTCTAGGTCCCATATGTATGATACAATGCTTGTGAGTGCATGTTTCTTGTTAGTCTATTTTCTTTGTCTCTTTTTTTGTTTTTGAATAAATGTAGTCCTAAGTGGAAAGCCATTCTGAAGCAAGTTAAACCATGTCAGCATCCATAAGGCCCATATTGAGCATAACAAATAGTTTGGCAAAAATACAAAAAGTAGAGCCAAGGCAGAGCAACTTCTCTATTTCAAGAGAATTTTATTGTTTGGCTAAATCAATAACCATATTGCTAAGAGATTTGCATATGAGTAGAGGTTCAAGAGTAGCAAGAGGATCAGATTTAGTGGGGTTGATGTATAGGTGAATTTGAGCAAACCTTCTCTAGAGCATTTTGGTTTCAGTCTATATAGCTTGGGCTAACTAATGGATTGGGTTACTAGGAACTTTAGAATCTTTTGGATTAGGATTTAGAATCTCAACTGTAATACTTTCTATTATTGCATCCTTGTCAATAGAAGTTTTATTTACAACACCCTACTACACATTATTTGATGAATATGCATTCAACATGGTACTAAAAGCAAAGAAAAAATTAGGCTATGTGTCACTCATCCATAAATAAAGAAGTTAAAGAAGTTGAGACTTTACTAAAGTGGAGCATAGGCATCAAGAATTTGTGAGTCTTAGGTGAGGCAAAATAAATATGTAAGGATGTCAAGCACCATGCTTCCTTGTCCCAATCTACAAGCAATATGAAGCTCTTCCTTTGTGAGGAGTTTGTCCTATATTTGATGTTTGTGGGAAAGTTCAATATGTTTGACATTGCGGACAATCATGAGACTCTCAAGGATATAGGGGCTATATATGTCAAACCATTTGTTGAAGTCCAAAGAGCCCATCTTTTGTTGGCAATAGTCATTAGTTGGCTTCTAATTCTAGCTATTAAACCCTACTTAGAATACCATTTTCATTCAAATACACTCCATCCTTCTCCTTTCTATTCTAGTGCACGTACTTTTTTGTCTCTACTCATCTCACAATATTTGGTGTAGAAGGAGGGAATCAAGTGAAGCTCCTTAGTTTTAGGACTTATGCTTCATGACTTCTCCCATGATTGTTGGATAACAAGAACAACATTTCAGCTAAAGAACATGGTTAACCACGATAATCGAGATTCATATCTAGTGGAGCTCTTGAGATTCGCAACCATCTTGAGCTTGATCAGTGGAGTCCTCGAACAATGATAAGGTGATGCAATGGATGAGGAATGTGGAATTGAGGTGGCAATGGGTTCTGAGAAGGCAGGTGGACATGAGAATGGAATGTTGGCAAGTGTGTGCAGGCTGAGATGTTAGCAAACGTGTTCTTGTTCTTCCCATGTCAAAGGATTTTCCAACAACTTCTTATGTTCTTCAATCAAAATTCTAATAATGCCGACATGAACATATGCATGAGCAAGTGATGTCAATGTGTTATTGAGTTGGCGCTCCATGGCTTCTTGATCATCTTGCTTCACCATCTTTTATGCCATGTTATACTGATTGCCTATCTTATCTTCTTGCATTTGCATTTACATTATAGTCTAATAGCTTAAAGACTCAAAGATGGTTATGCAAACCAAGCACTACAATCTAATACCTTCACTCATTTGCATCCAATATCAAATACATCCACATTGAGAGAAGAAAATAGAAAAGATGAAGATGAAGATGAAGAAAAAGAAGATAGAGAAGAGCTTCACCTCACCAATTCCTCACTCACACACACACACACACACACACACACACACACACACACACACACACACACTCTCTCTCTCTCTCTCTCTCTCTCTCTCTCTCTCTCTCTCTCTCTCTCTCTCTCTCTCTCTCTCTCTCAAATGAGATGATAGAATAGAAAAAGAGCTTGATTACTCAAAAATTGCACTGACAAAGCTTTTGCAACATGGATAAATCCAACTAACATCACCCACACTTTTAAAAACCAAAATTAGGATTACAGTTAAAACCATTATGAATTAAGGTTTGCACCACTCATTTCATTTTAGGGTTTCTACCACTTTTTGGGTATCATATCCACTTTGCGAGCTCTTAACTAGTCCCCCTTAACTAAGCCATCTCTACAATGTTATGTAGCAAATATAAATGTGGAATATAAGACAATGTGCATGGGAATGAGCTCTTACAAAATAGTACAACCATAAACATGATATGTGCATGATACAAATACAAGGGCCCAAAAACAATACCCTGAAGCTCCAAAAAATGATAATCCTCTAGAAAATAAAGCTAGCACATGTGCTTTGTATTTTTTTTAAACTTTCTTTGAATTTTCCTTTGACATTAGCTATTAGCATTACCCCCATCTCAAATGAGTACTAGTCCCATGGCACTCATGTCAATGGTAAATGAGGAATGTTGTGACGGTCAATGTAGCTCCAAAGAAATAATGGTCCTAGAGGAGTAGTGCATGCTGTTAGTGAACTTATTAATGAAGATGATGATGTTCTTGTTGATGGTGAAGATGATGGTACTACAATAGATGACTAATTTTGTTGTTGGGACTTTGGAAAAGAGTGATTGAAATTATGGTTGGTTGGTGACAAAACATGTAGAAATTTGTGTTGCTACTTGAGGTACACTTGACTATTAATCCTTCCAGTGAATAGAACTTGAATGTTGTGGAAAATGAATTGGTGTTGCCATGGAGATACATTTGATTGTTGGTCCCTTTGGTGAATAGAAATTGCTCCTTCTAGTGAATAGAACTCGAGTGTCATGGAAAATGGGTTGGAGGCTACAAAAAGTGGGAGATTTGATATTCAAGTCAAAGTGTGCAAAATATATGATGTTGTTGGTTTGGGAGATGGGTCTTGAGGACCTAAAACCATGCATAGATTATGGTGCAAATAATGTGAGTGTACATGTTTATATATGCTAATACTTAGTTAAAGACAACTCCAAGGGTTCTTTTATTGTGATAATGATTAATGAAGCAAGGGATCTTGAGTTAATGAAGATGGGAATAATTGTATGTATTAAAGGAAAAAGAAGTTGAAGAAGGTCATGTGGAAAACCTAAAAAGTAAAATGGAAAAAGGCTAGAGTCTAATCAAGTAGCCCTTGAAGAACATGGTTCTCTATTGGATCAATGCATATGGCAATTGATGTAATTGATATCATTCTATAGAAGTGTATTTTTTGTCTTGCTTCTAATCGCACAAGGATGAATGAAGTGGACAAGGAAAAAGTGTAAGTTTCAAGGAAACATTTCTAACCAAGGCAAGTCAAAACTCCCTGAGTATGTCCTTACCCTGATGAGCTATAAGCAAATGTGCGGGAGAATGCAAAGAGGGCTAGTGGTTTAGAGATATAGTCAGTGAACCAGGACCACCAAATCTACCCAACTGAAAGACCCATAGGTGTGATGTAGAGCTTGTTGAATGCAAATTTCTTGTTCTTGTCTCTCTCTTTTTTTAAAGAATAAATATAGTGGCATACAAATTTCTTGTTCTTTTCTTTTCATTGCCTTTTTAAAAAAAAGAATAAATGCAATGCCATACAACTAGGCTAGCAGCCTTACAAAGTTTGAAATGGAAATAGAAGAAATTAGAAGGTTGTTGTATATAGTAAACCTAGCTATAGATAGAAGAAATTGGAAGCCTACTATAGATAGTAAACCAACCTCACAAAACTAAACTACATAGAATGAACATTAAATATTGAGCCTAGACATTGCGAGCACAATGCCTTGTTGTTGTTAAAGTATTATAGTGTTAATCAAGATATGTGTGCTCATTGAGGAAGCAATTTGCAACTTCTTTTGAAGAAGTAGATGACCATTGGATATTGAAGTCAAGGTATGTTGTGGTTGAAGCAATTGGGACCTTGTTGTTGATGGTTTTCTCATGTCTTTGGATCTTGTTGAGGCTTCCAGATGATGTTGTTATTGTGATGTTTCTAGCTTAGTATCTTTCGGGAAAGCATCCATTGATAGTATCATTGGCAAGCCTTTACATTGTCATCTATTGCCACCCATTGTCATCCTGCATTCACTTAGTGAAGTTTTGAGAGTGCTGCACAAAAGATTAAAAGATTTGGTGACAATTTTACTACATTTTGCCATAGTACCTATATTATTTTGTTGAGCTTATGCATCTTATCTTGCCCTCGTACAAGATGTAGCATTATTCCAAAAGTTGGAGGGGTTTCAGCTCTTGTGGATGCAACATTTTGAGCAAAAGAATAAACTATGAACACAAAATGAGTTGGGTTAGGTACATAAGAGTTAATGTTTTAAAATTTCAAGCATCCACAAGTTGTAGAATTTTGGTTTATACTCCAATTTAGCAAAAGCATTGAAGTTAGTTGGTTTGGCAATCAATCCACAAAGGTAAGTAGTCAGATCAAGAAGCAACAAGGTCATGCAAAGCAATTGGCTATATGTAATTCCTCTTTAGTCAAAATATTATCAATCAATGGGTCATGTTGCAACTCTAGTGGTCAATCTAGGTTACGAGCAAGGATGATAAAATGAAGAGAAGTAGTCTCATAATAAGTTGGGTTAGAATGAAGGGTAGTGATTGACTATAAATTATTGCTCAATCATCGCCATGAGGTGACTACCAATATTTTCAAGCTCAACCATTGTCTTGAGCTCAATTGGACCTAGCCTGTAATGAAAGAAGCTGAGGGGAGAGAGAAAGAGAGCTGAGAGAGAGGAAGAGAACAAGAAGAAGAAGGAAGAAGACTAGAAGAGGAGAGAGAAAGAGAGAAAAGAGGAGAGAAAGGAGAAGGAAGCCATGGAAGTTGGAAATGAAGGTGAAGAGTGTAATCTTGATAATAACTGGTTGCCCTAATCTGGGGCTCTTACACCTTAAATACCCCGGTCAATGTGACGGGGTGTCTAAACCCTAGTCGGTGTGTATCCCGCTTGTTACAATCCATCCCCACTCGAAAGGTTTTTGCCCTCAAAAACAAGGAGAAACAGAGGGGAGTGATGGGTGGGCTAAGGGAGGGTTGCCGAGTACTACTCAGAGCCCATTGACAATGAAGAATAGGTGTGGAGAGACTAGGGACAGCATGCAGTCCTGGACCGGTCGGCTGAAGTAAACTGGTCATAACTTTTGATAGGTAGCTCCAAATGGGGCATACTATATGTCAAAACGGAGCTTATGACGAGTACTTTCAACTATGTAGAATGCAGATGCATTGGATTTGAGTAAGTACAAAACTGTTCTAAAATAGTGTGCAATCTGCGAGCGGAAAGTGGGCAATTTGGGTCATGACCGACTAGTCTTCCAGCAGTTGGGGTTCACGGAGGTAGGGAAATTCATCGAGGATGGTTGCTGGGCGCCAAGAGGCTTCTTCCAAGGGTAGGCCTTGCCATTTGATGAGGTATTCTTCGGGATCATAAGTGCTTATCTCACTACCCAATGATTGCTTCAGGAACATATTGAGTGATGCCCTCTTCATCAATGGGGAGAAGTTCTTCCACATAGTCCACTGAGGAGCCTACAAAAGGTTTCAGCTGACTGATATGAAACACATTGTGGATTTTGGTGGTAGGGGGAAGTTCTAAGCGGTAAGTTGCCAACTCTCTTCAGGATGCGGTATGGGCCATAGAAGCAGTGGGCTAGCTTGTTATTGCTGCCCTCTTTGAGAGTGGAGTAGCGGGACTTAGGCACTTTTAAAAGGACCAATTCCCCTTCTTGGAATTCCAAATACATGCGTCTTTCATCAGCATAGAGTTTCATGTGTGTTTGGGCCTTCTGAAGATTCTTTTTTGTATTGCTGAAGTAAAGCTTGCATGCGATCCAATTCAGCTTGACTCTGAGGATTGATCTTATCAGTAAACAAGACTATAGGAAGGGGAACCTTATACCCATATAAGGCTTCAAAAGGGGAAACTCCAATGCTAGGGTGTGTGAAGTTATTGTATGCAAACTCAGCCAAGTGAAGCCACATATCCCAATTGTGCTGTACATCATGGCAAAAGTGCCTCAAGTATGTCTCAAGCCATTTGTTCACTCTCTCAGTTTGGCCATTAGTCTGAGGGTGGTATGCAGTGGATGGAGCAAGCTTGGTCCCCATGGAGGTGAAAATTGTCTGCCAGAATTTGCTCATAAATTTTGCATCCTGATCATGTACTATGATTTGTGGTAAGCCATGCAACTTGAAGACATTTTCCATGAACTGAGTGGCCACTTGAGAGGCAGTATATTGGACCTTAGTGGAGATAAAGTGGGTAGCTTTGATGAGGCGATCAACTACCACATAGATACTATTCCACTCTCTCTTAGTCACGGGAAGGCCGGTGATAAAGTCCATTGTGATGTGAGTCCATTTCCCGTCAAGGATGGGGAGAGGCTACAAGAGGCCAGCGGGCGTGAGCGTACTATCCTTGTTCTGTTGGCATGGAACACATTTGGTCACAAAGTCCTTGACGTCCCCCCATAAGCCTTTCCAATGAAAGCTCTTGGCAATCCTGTCATATGTTTCACCCAAGTGACCGGCAGTGGGGCAAGAATGCATTTTGACAATCTTGCCATGGGACCAAATAAGGCCATGCTTGAGCTGATATTGGGAGTTTTTAGCCATAACCCCATGCTGTAATTTCTGAAATATGTGGCTAAAATGGTCATCTAACAAGTAAGCCTCCTGGAGCTCTTCAACCCAATCACTGTGCAATTCTGAGATAGATGACACTCTGCATGCCCACATTCGAGAGAGAGAATTAGTCACAATATTATCCTTGCCCCGCATGTGTGAAATGTCAAAGTCATAGTTCTGTAAGGTTGCCACCCATCGCCTTTGCTTAGGAGTCAAAGTAGAGATGGCAGTGGTGGTAACGGGCGTCAGGAGGGTAGGAATGGGGGTGATCAAAGCCTTGCCCTTGCCTTCTTGCACTGCAGGTGGCATGAACTCAAGTACATAGGTACTTGAGCTCAACCCTTCATTTTTGATGGGGCTCGGGGGTTCCGGCTCATCGTTACCTAGACTGCTACTCAATGGACCTGCACGTGGCAAGTGGTAAGTAGAGATGGCATCGGCCTTTTTCCTCTACCGAAGTATACATGGCAGACATTTTTAATTAGCAATCAGCATGAGATGCATTGGAAAGAAGACATTGGGCCTTTTCATGAGATGCAAGGAATGATGAGGGTTGGGGTAGGGGTTACCTTGGCAATCCAGTGACTCACTGGTTCCTACTTACCCAATTTACAATGGCTAATATTCTTCCAAGATCATAAGACAAAGTAGGGGTTAATATCAGCCATTACAATGAAATCCTGGGAAGAGGTATGATGCTTGTATGCAATCTTGAATCTCTCCAACAATGGATTAAGCTCAGCAAGTGGCTAAATTGAGAGATTAAGATCAGAGTGGCATACCTCTTTAATGCTTGTGATGACCGTTGAAGCCCGAATCGTCATGATGCCGCTTGCTCCATTGATGAATTCCGGTTGTTGGTTGGGCATCCGTGGAAGAGTGCTTCAGCCTTCGAGTGCTCTTCCTGATGAAGAAGGTTCCCAAGCGTATCCCCGAGTTTGAGCTTCAAGGACATGAAGCTTCAAGTGAAGCTTTCATGGCTACCTGCAAAGCTCCCGTGCATGCTGAGCTCAATGGCTTCATCTGAGCAAGAGGAATCCTTCACGGGCTGAAGGGGTTGTGGGATTGAGCTCTCCAGGTCAGAGGAAGCTTTAGTTAGGAGAATCCATGGCTGCCCCAAGGTGTTTCAAACAATCCCAGCTGCTATCCACCATGGGAGCTGATTCTCGGGAGCAAGGATGCCAAAGGGGGAAGACCAAGGAGCTGGAGCAGTGCCCTGGAATGGAAGGGAGGAGAGGGCAGCAAGAGGGAAAGTGGCAGGAGGGCTAGGGGGAGCAAGACAGCTAGTGCAAAATGCGCCGCAAATTGCGGGGCTGTCCTATAGGCCTCCTAGACAGCAAATCCCCCCAGTCCACCTCTTGATCAGGAGCTTGGGGGGTCAGAGAAGAGGTCCCAGGGCTGGTTGATGTCGAGGAGCACCTTTAGGTCAAATTTATTGGGGTTTTTTGGGGCTGGCAGCCATAGCAGCTTGTAGGATTAAGAGAGAGAAAGAGGGCTGAGGCAAAAAGTAACTGAGGTTTTGCCCTCCTCCAACTCCTGGGACTCTAAACTTGGCCTGGAACCCTTAAAATTTGCATGAAAAGAAGTGACGACCTGCTATTTTAACTGTTTTACCTCCAGATATGTCTAAGACTCCAACCATAGCTCCTGCTTGCTCCAAAAAGCTGGAGTTAACTGCAGTGCTTCTTGTTGTACATGTACCTGTAAGCTAAGTAACTAGGGTTTTTGGGATTTGAAAAGGAAGAAAGGGAAAAGAGGAAAAGGACCAAAGCCTGAAGCTTTGATACCACTTGTAATGAAAGAAGCTGAGGAGAGAGAGAAAGAGAATAAGAAGAAGAAGGAAGAAGACTAGAAGAGGAGAGAGAAAGAGAGAAAAGATGAGAGAAAGGAGAAGGAAGCCATGGAAGCTGGAGATGAAGGTGAAGAGTGTGATCTTGATAATAACTTGTTGCCCTAATCTGGGGCTCTTACACCTTAAATACCCCGGTCAGTGTTACATAGCCTAAACTATTACAATTACATTTTCAAATGCCCAACCCATAGAGCAGTTGCGATTGCATCAAATTTGACTATGGGAGTTGGCTTTCACAAAATAATATAACCACAGATATGATATGTCCATGATATAAGTAGAAGTTTCCAAAAATAATGCACTAAAGTTCAAACAATTAATAATTATCCAAAAAATAAATGTGGTACATGTGTTTTGACTTTCTTTAACTTTGTCTTCTACATTTGTTATCACTTATGCATTACATCACTACCAATGAGGATTTATTACCGTATTTCAATAGTGATGTGTGTAAATACACTTAGGAATGCCAAGCATCCTTTTTTCCTCTTTAGAAGGCTTTTCCCCCCCTAAACTTGTATATATGCCCATTCACTTTAGGGCATATTTATTCTTGGCAATCTTCTCTATTGATACCACTCAATACACTTTTGTGTTGCATGCTTTCAAGACTTTTCTTCTTCAAGCTTTCTATGTGCATTCTTACAGCCCCAAAACCTAAGATTATTGTGCATCATCCTATTCATAAAGGGAGCCATCACATCCTTTGTAACACACTATGATGTCAAAAATTCTTCTCTCAAAATTTCATCCCCTTTCTTAATAGGTGTAGTACCTATACCCCATCTTAATTTCATCCACTTTCTCTTTACCAACATATGCACTCCTCTGTTACATTAGCCCAATCTGATTTTAGCCCCATTTCAGAAGAGGCATCTTCTAAACGATCAGTCAACTTCTCCTGCAAAACAAGATCTGTAGCCTTCAGAAACAAATCAATTTTCTAACTCTCCAATGATTGCTGCTCATCAACATCCAACTACGCCTACCGAAGCAAAGCTGTAGCAACTAACCCTTTATTGGGATTTTCAATCCAATCTGTAAATGTCTTTTTGGTTACCAAGCTTGCATCTTCCAAGAAAAACTCTTCTCTCAAAGCTTTCTTAAAAGCTGCCCAATCAGAATCTCTTCTATGTAGCTCATCAATCCAATCATGCAATGCATGCATTGCCAAATGGGAGAAATACCGACTCAATGCATATTGCGGTGCCCCATGAAACAACATCTTTTCTTCATACATCTGGATGAAGGCTAAAACATTTTGACCCTTTAACTACTTCAATTCATGTCCCACTACCTGCAATGCATTCATAGCTAAGGAATCAATTCTTTCTACTTTCTATCGAGTTTGTGTCTGTTGTTGTTGTTGCTGCTACAACAAAGCAATCATATGTTGTAAAGCATCACCACCACTTGAACCTACAAAATCCCCCATCTTTACACACCTTTGCCGACTTTCACGTCGAGCACTGTCAGAGCATTTGAGGTTGAAAGTCTACCACGGCGGTGAGACAATAGGGTGAAGGGAGATTTGGGGAGAGGAGTAGACGAAGGAGAAGGGGTTTAAAGAAATAGAAGATGTAGAAGAAAACTGATAGAGGTGAAACTGTCAATTTATTTTAGCATCCTGTCATACATGGAAGACATCAACTCATAATCATAGCTCATAACCAAACACATCCAAATGAGGGAGGATTAAGCCCAAGACACACTGAGACAATAGTCCAACTCATACACAAATCCATGAACATAATCCATGATCCATGTTGTTGTCTTCCATTGATTGTTATAGGTATTCACCTCAAAAGTACATGTAGCTTCAACCTAATAGAGGTAGAAGCCTTTGCAATTAGGAAATATATCAAAAACTTCTAGCAAATCTCTATCAAAGATAATGACATACTTTAGCCTTGACAATAACATGTCAATAATAGAGTATTCTAACCCTCAATCAAGGCTTCAAAATGCATACAAATTAAATCATAAACTCCTTTAATGATTGCCCAAGGTTGCCCTGTTGTTTAGGGGCCGTATTCAATACATACATGCATTAAGATCACTTGCAAGCTCTTCCAAATTGAGTGGACTGTGGATTGTGCCCTATTTATGACCATTTTGAATAGTCTAAAATAGCACGTAAACCAAGCAAAATCTCTCCTTTGGCTGCCCCAAATGGTTCACTACAGCCCGAGGGCAAGATTCACGCTTTTGGGCATCAAGAAAGGCCTGTGAACGGAGATGAAAACAATAAGAAACCTTGTTGGTCATGGATACCCTATTCTTTCCTATTCAGGATAGCACCATAGCTCTCCTGCTCTCTCCCAAAATGCATAGAATAGACACACCTTACCTTCTCCTCCTGTCAGAGCCTATTTTTTAGTGGAAATCCAGTTGCATGCCTTTGGTAACTCCACCTATGGTCCAACTCTGCCCTTGTAGCTCACGCATGTGATTTGCGGCACAAGTCACGCTGAGCTCCATGTTCACTATCACACAACTCTCAAGTTTCACACAGATACTCCTCAGTTTCCTAAGTCACTAAAAGTTCTTATTCCAGGTCTCGTGCTCAAACCTAGTTGACTTGCTAAACTTAGTGAATTCCAGACAAAAATGAACTTAAAGAGTCTTTGCATTCCATCCTATGACATGTCCTGAAACTCTTGTAGACCAAGTATGCATACATACATGATCCATAGCATATCCTTTTTTCACACTATAAACATAAAATCCCATGACATCGCACTAATGAAATGTGGGGGAAAAATGGAAAGAGGGCTAAGGTATTAGAAATAGAGTTCACTGACTCACAAAATGTACTTAACTCTAGGTCCCATATGTATGATACAATGCTTGTGAGTGCATGTTTCTTGTTAGTCTATTTTCTTTGTCTCTTTTTTTGTTTTTGAATAAATGTAGTCCTAAGTGGAAAGCCATTCTGAAGCAAGTTAAACCATGTCAGCATCCATAAGGCCCATATTGAGCATAACAAATAGTTTGGCAAAAATACAAAAAGTAGAGCCAAGGCAGAGCAACTTCTCTATTTCAAGAGAATTTTATTGTTTGGCTAAATCAATAACCATATTGCTAAGAGATTTGCATATGAGTAGAGGTTCAAGAGTAGCAAGAGGATCAGATTTAGTGGGGTTGATGTATAGGTGAATTTGAGCAAACCTTCTCTAGAGCATTTTGGTTTCAGTCTATATAGCTTGGGCTAACTAATGGATTGGGTTACTAGGAACTTTAGAATCTTTTGGATTAGGATTTAGAATCTCAACTGTAATACTTTCTATTATTGCATCCTTGTCAATAGAAGTTTTATTTACAACACCCTACTACACATTATTTGATGAATATGCATTCAACATGGTACTAAAAGCAAAGAAAAAATTAGGCTATGTGTCACTCATCCATAAATAAAGAAGTTAAAGAAGTTGAGACTTTACTAAAGTGGAGCATAGGCATCAAGAATTTGTGAGTCTTAGGTGAGGCAAAATAAATATGTAAGGATGTCAAGCACCATGCTTCCTTGTCCCAATCTACAAGCAATATGAAGCTCTTCCTTTGTGAGGAGTTTGTCCTATATTTGATGTTTGTGGGAAAGTTCAATATGTTTGACATTGCGGACAATCATGAGACTCTCAAGGATATAGGGGCTATATATGTCAAACCATTTGTTGAAGTCCAAAGAGCCCATCTTTTGTTGGCAATAGTCATTAGTTGGCTTCTAATTCTAGCTATTAAACCCTACTTAGAATACCATTTTCATTCAAATACACTCCATCCTTCTCCTTTCTATTCTAGTGCACGTACTTTTTTGTCTCTACTCATCTCACAATATTTGGTGTAGAAGGAGGGAATCAAGTGAAGCTCCTTAGTTTTAGGACTTATGCTTCATGACTTCTCCCATGATTGTTGGATAACAAGAACAACATTTCAGCTAAAGAACATGGTTAACCACGATAATCGAGATTCATATCTAGTGGAGCTCTTGAGATTCGCAACCATCTTGAGCTTGATCAGTGGAGTCCTCGAACAATGATAAGGTGATGCAATGGATGAGGAATGTGGAATTGAGGTGGCAATGGGTTCTGAGAAGGCAGGTGGACATGAGAATGGAATGTTGGCAAGTGTGTGCAGGCTGAGATGTTAGCAAACGTGTTCTTGTTCTTCCCATGTCAAAGGATTTTCCAACAACTTCTTATGTTCTTCAATCAAAATTCTAATAATGCCGACATGAACATATGCATGAGCAAGTGATGTCAATGTGTTATTGAGTTGGCGCTCCATGGCTTCTTGATCATCTTGCTTCACCATCTTTTATGCCATGTTATACTGATTGCCTATCTTATCTTCTTGCATTTGCATTTACATTATAGTCTAATAGCTTAAAGACTCAAAGATGGTTATGCAAACCAAGCACTACAATCTAATACCTTCACTCATTTGCATCCAATATCAAATACATCCACATTGAGAGAAGAAAATAGAAAAGATGAAGATGAAGATGAAGAAAAAGAAGATAGAGAAGAGCTTCACCTCACCAATTCCTCACTCACACACACACACACACACACACACACACACACACACACACACACACACACACTCTCTCTCTCTCTCTCTCTCTCTCTCTCTCTCTCTCTCTCTCTCTCTCTCTCTCTCTCTCTCTCTCAAATGAGATGATAGAATAGAAAAAGAGCTTGATTACTCAAAAATTGCACTGACAAAGCTTTTGCAACATGGATAAATCCAACTAACATCACCCACACTTTTAAAAACCAAAATTAGGATTACAGTTAAAACCATTATGAATTAAGGTTTGCACCACTCATTTCATTTTAGGGTTTCTACCACTTTTTGGGTATCATATCCACTTTGCGAGCTCTTAACTAGTCCCCCTTAACTAAGCCATCTCTACAATGTTATGTAGCAAATATAAATGTGGAATATAAGACAATGTGCATGGGAATGAGCTCTTACAAAATAGTACAACCATAAACATGATATGTGCATGATACAAATACAAGGGCCCAAAAACAATACCCTGAAGCTCCAAAAAATGATAATCCTCTAGAAAATAAAGCTAGCACATGTGCTTTGTATTTTTTTTAAACTTTCTTTGAATTTTCCTTTGACATTAGCTATTAGCATTACCCCCATCTCAAATGAGTACTAGTCCCATGGCACTCATGTCAATGGTAAATGAGGAATGTTGTGACGGTCAATGTAGCTCCAAAGAAATAATGGTCCTAGAGGAGTAGTGCATGCTGTTAGTGAACTTATTAATGAAGATGATGATGTTCTTGTTGATGGTGAAGATGATGGTACTACAATAGATGACTAATTTTGTTGTTGGGACTTTGGAAAAGAGTGATTGAAATTATGGTTGGTTGGTGACAAAACATGTAGAAATTTGTGTTGCTACTTGAGGTACACTTGACTATTAATCCTTCCAGTGAATAGAACTTGAATGTTGTGGAAAATGAATTGGTGTTGCCATGGAGATACATTTGATTGTTGGTCCCTTTGGTGAATAGAAATTGCTCCTTCTAGTGAATAGAACTCGAGTGTCATGGAAAATGGGTTGGAGGCTACAAAAAGTGGGAGATTTGATATTCAAGTCAAAGTGTGCAAAATATATGATGTTGTTGGTTTGGGAGATGGGTCTTGAGGACCTAAAACCATGCATAGATTATGGTGCAAATAATGTGAGTGTACATGTTTATATATGCTAATACTTAGTTAAAGACAACTCCAAGGGTTCTTTTATTGTGATAATGATTAATGAAGCAAGGGATCTTGAGTTAATGAAGATGGGAATAATTGTATGTATTAAAGGAAAAAGAAGTTGAAGAAGGTCATGTGGAAAACCTAAAAAGTAAAATGGAAAAAGGCTAGAGTCTAATCAAGTAGCCCTTGAAGAACATGGTTCTCTATTGGATCAATGCATATGGCAATTGATGTAATTGATATCATTCTATAGAAGTGTATTTTTTGTCTTGCTTCTAATCGCACAAGGATGAATGAAGTGGACAAGGAAAAAGTGTAAGTTTCAAGGAAACATTTCTAACCAAGGCAAGTCAAAACTCCCTGAGTATGTCCTTACCCTGATGAGCTATAAGCAAATGTGCGGGAGAATGCAAAGAGGGCTAGTGGTTTAGAGATATAGTCAGTGAACCAGGACCACCAAATCTACCCAACTGAAAGACCCATAGGTGTGATGTAGAGCTTGTTGAATGCAAATTTCTTGTTCTTGTCTCTCTCTTTTTTTAAAGAATAAATATAGTGGCATACAAATTTCTTGTTCTTTTCTTTTCATTGCCTTTTTAAAAAAAAGAATAAATGCAATGCCATACAACTAGGCTAGCAGCCTTACAAAGTTTGAAATGGAAATAGAAGAAATTAGAAGGTTGTTGTATATAGTAAACCTAGCTATAGATAGAAGAAATTGGAAGCCTACTATAGATAGTAAACCAACCTCACAAAACTAAACTACATAGAATGAACATTAAATATTGAGCCTAGACATTGCGAGCACAATGCCTTGTTGTTGTTAAAGTATTATAGTGTTAATCAAGATATGTGTGCTCATTGAGGAAGCAATTTGCAACTTCTTTTGAAGAAGTAGATGACCATTGGATATTGAAGTCAAGGTATGTTGTGGTTGAAGCAATTGGGACCTTGTTGTTGATGGTTTTCTCATGTCTTTGGATCTTGTTGAGGCTTCCAGATGATGTTGTTATTGTGATGTTTCTAGCTTAGTATCTTTCGGGAAAGCATCCATTGATAGTATCATTGGCAAGCCTTTACATTGTCATCTATTGCCACCCATTGTCATCCTGCATTCACTTAGTGAAGTTTTGAGAGTGCTGCACAAAAGATTAAAAGATTTGGTGACAATTTTACTACATTTTGCCATAGTACCTATATTATTTTGTTGAGCTTATGCATCTTATCTTGCCCTCGTACAAGATGTAGCATTATTCCAAAAGTTGGAGGGGTTTCAGCTCTTGTGGATGCAACATTTTGAGCAAAAGAATAAACTATGAACACAAAATGAGTTGGGTTAGGTACATAAGAGTTAATGTTTTAAAATTTCAAGCATCCACAAGTTGTAGAATTTTGGTTTATACTCCAATTTAGCAAAAGCATTGAAGTTAGTTGGTTTGGCAATCAATCCACAAAGGTAAGTAGTCAGATCAAGAAGCAACAAGGTCATGCAAAGCAATTGGCTATATGTAATTCCTCTTTAGTCAAAATATTATCAATCAATGGGTCATGTTGCAACTCTAGTGGTCAATCTAGGTTACGAGCAAGGATGATAAAATGAAGAGAAGTAGTCTCATAATAAGTTGGGTTAGAATGAAGGGTAGTGATTGACTATAAATTATTGCTCAATCATCGCCATGAGGTGACTACCAATATTTTCAAGCTCAACCATTGTCTTGAGCTCAATTGGACCTAGCCTGTAATGAAAGAAGCTGAGGGGAGAGAGAAAGAGAGCTGAGAGAGAGGAAGAGAACAAGAAGAAGAAGGAAGAAGACTAGAAGAGGAGAGAGAAAGAGAGAAAAGAGGAGAGAAAGGAGAAGGAAGCCATGGAAGTTGGAAATGAAGGTGAAGAGTGTAATCTTGATAATAACTGGTTGCCCTAATCTGGGGCTCTTACACCTTAAATACCCCGGTCAATGTGACGGGGTGTCTAAACCCTAGTCGGTGTGTATCCCGCTTGTTACAATCCATCCCCACTCGAAAGGTTTTTGCCCTCAAAAACAAGGAGAAACAGAGGGGAGTGATGGGTGGGCTAAGGGAGGGTTGCCGAGTACTACTCAGAGCCCATTGACAATGAAGAATAGGTGTGGAGAGACTAGGGACAGCATGCAGTCCTGGACCGGTCGGCTGAAGTAAACTGGTCATAACTTTTGATAGGTAGCTCCAAATGGGGCATACTATATGTCAAAACGGAGCTTATGACGAGTACTTTCAACTATGTAGAATGCAGATGCATTGGATTTGAGTAAGTACAAAACTGTTCTAAAATAGTGTGCAATCTGCGAGCGGAAAGTGGGCAATTTGGGTCATGACCGACTAGTCTTCCAGCAGTTGGGGTTCACGGAGGTAGGGAAATTCATCGAGGATGGTTGCTGGGCGCCAAGAGGCTTCTTCCAAGGGTAGGCCTTGCCATTTGATGAGGTATTCTTCGGGATCATAAGTGCTTATCTCACTACCCAATGATTGCTTCAGGAACATATTGAGTGATGCCCTCTTCATCAATGGGGAGAAGTTCTTCCACATAGTCCACTGAGGAGCCTACAAAAGGTTTCAGCTGACTGATATGAAACACATTGTGGATTTTGGTGGTAGGGGGAAGTTCTAAGCGGTAAGTTGCCAACTCTCTTCAGGATGCGGTATGGGCCATAGAAGCAGTGGGCTAGCTTGTTATTGCTGCCCTCTTTGAGAGTGGAGTAGCGGGACTTAGGCACTTTTAAAAGGACCAATTCCCCTTCTTGGAATTCCAAATACATGCGTCTTTCATCAGCATAGAGTTTCATGTGTGTTTGGGCCTTCTGAAGATTCTTTTTTGTATTGCTGAAGTAAAGCTTGCATGCGATCCAATTCAGCTTGACTCTGAGGATTGATCTTATCAGTAAACAAGACTATAGGAAGGGGAACCTTATACCCATATAAGGCTTCAAAAGGGGAAACTCCAATGCTAGGGTGTGTGAAGTTATTGTATGCAAACTCAGCCAAGTGAAGCCACATATCCCAATTGTGCTGTACATCATGGCAAAAGTGCCTCAAGTATGTCTCAAGCCATTTGTTCACTCTCTCAGTTTGGCCATTAGTCTGAGGGTGGTATGCAGTGGATGGAGCAAGCTTGGTCCCCATGGAGGTGAAAATTGTCTGCCAGAATTTGCTCATAAATTTTGCATCCTGATCATGTACTATGATTTGTGGTAAGCCATGCAACTTGAAGACATTTTCCATGAACTGAGTGGCCACTTGAGAGGCAGTATATTGGACCTTAGTGGAGATAAAGTGGGTAGCTTTGATGAGGCGATCAACTACCACATAGATACTATTCCACTCTCTCTTAGTCACGGGAAGGCCGGTGATAAAGTCCATTGTGATGTGAGTCCATTTCCCGTCAAGGATGGGGAGAGGCTACAAGAGGCCAGCGGGCGTGAGCGTACTATCCTTGTTCTGTTGGCATGGAACACATTTGGTCACAAAGTCCTTGACGTCCCCCCATAAGCCTTTCCAATGAAAGCTCTTGGCAATCCTGTCATATGTTTCACCCAAGTGACCGGCAGTGGGGCAAGAATGCATTTTGACAATCTTGCCATGGGACCAAATAAGGCCATGCTTGAGCTGATATTGGGAGTTTTTAGCCATAACCCCATGCTGTAATTTCTGAAATATGTGGCTAAAATGGTCATCTAACAAGTAAGCCTCCTGGAGCTCTTCAACCCAATCACTGTGCAATTCTGAGATAGATGACACTCTGCATGCCCACATTCGAGAGAGAGAATTAGTCACAATATTATCCTTGCCCCGCATGTGTGAAATGTCAAAGTCATAGTTCTGTAAGGTTGCCACCCATCGCCTTTGCTTAGGAGTCAAAGTAGAGATGGCAGTGGTGGTAACGGGCGTCAGGAGGGTAGGAATGGGGGTGATCAAAGCCTTGCCCTTGCCTTCTTGCACTGCAGGTGGCATGAACTCAAGTACATAGGTACTTGAGCTCAACCCTTCATTTTTGATGGGGCTCGGGGGTTCCGGCTCATCGTTACCTAGACTGCTACTCAATGGACCTGCACGTGGCAAGTGGTAAGTAGAGATGGCATCGGCCTTTTTCCTCTACCGAAGTATACATGGCAGACATTTTTAATTAGCAATCAGCATGAGATGCATTGGAAAGAAGACATTGGGCCTTTTCATGAGATGCAAGGAATGATGAGGGTTGGGGTAGGGGTTACCTTGGCAATCCAGTGACTCACTGGTTCCTACTTACCCAATTTACAATGGCTAATATTCTTCCAAGATCATAAGACAAAGTAGGGGTTAATATCAGCCATTACAATGAAATCCTGGGAAGAGGTATGATGCTTGTATGCAATCTTGAATCTCTCCAACAATGGATTAAGCTCAGCAAGTGGCTAAATTGAGAGATTAAGATCAGAGTGGCATACCTCTTTAATGCTTGTGATGACCGTTGAAGCCCGAATCGTCATGATGCCGCTTGCTCCATTGATGAATTCCGGTTGTTGGTTGGGCATCCGTGGAAGAGTGCTTCAGCCTTCGAGTGCTCTTCCTGATGAAGAAGGTTCCCAAGCGTATCCCCGAGTTTGAGCTTCAAGGACATGAAGCTTCAAGTGAAGCTTTCATGGCTACCTGCAAAGCTCCCGTGCATGCTGAGCTCAATGGCTTCATCTGAGCAAGAGGAATCCTTCACGGGCTGAAGGGGTTGTGGGATTGAGCTCTCCAGGTCAGAGGAAGCTTTAGTTAGGAGAATCCATGGCTGCCCCAAGGTGTTTCAAACAATCCCAGCTGCTATCCACCATGGGAGCTGATTCTCGGGAGCAAGGATGCCAAAGGGGGAAGACCAAGGAGCTGGAGCAGTGCCCTGGAATGGAAGGGAGGAGAGGGCAGCAAGAGGGAAAGTGGCAGGAGGGCTAGGGGGAGCAAGACAGCTAGTGCAAAATGCGCCGCAAATTGCGGGGCTGTCCTATAGGCCTCCTAGACAGCAAATCCCCCCAGTCCACCTCTTGATCAGGAGCTTGGGGGGTCAGAGAAGAGGTCCCAGGGCTGGTTGATGTCGAGGAGCACCTTTAGGTCAAATTTATTGGGGTTTTTTGGGGCTGGCAGCCATAGCAGCTTGTAGGATTAAGAGAGAGAAAGAGGGCTGAGGCAAAAAGTAACTGAGGTTTTGCCCTCCTCCAACTCCTGGGACTCTAAACTTGGCCTGGAACCCTTAAAATTTGCATGAAAAGAAGTGACGACCTGCTATTTTAACTGTTTTACCTCCAGATATGTCTAAGACTCCAACCATAGCTCCTGCTTGCTCCAAAAAGCTGGAGTTAACTGCAGTGCTTCTTGTTGTACATGTACCTGTAAGCTAAGTAACTAGGGTTTTTGGGATTTGAAAAGGAAGAAAGGGAAAAGAGGAAAAGGACCAAAGCCTGAAGCTTTGATACCACTTGTAATGAAAGAAGCTGAGGAGAGAGAGAAAGAGAATAAGAAGAAGAAGGAAGAAGACTAGAAGAGGAGAGAGAAAGAGAGAAAAGATGAGAGAAAGGAGAAGGAAGCCATGGAAGCTGGAGATGAAGGTGAAGAGTGTGATCTTGATAATAACTTGTTGCCCTAATCTGGGGCTCTTACACCTTAAATACCCCGGTCAGTGTTACATAGCCTAAACTATTACAATTACATTTTCAAATGCCCAACCCATAGAGCAGTTGCGATTGCATCAAATTTGACTATGGGAGTTGGCTTTCACAAAATAATATAACCACAGATATGATATGTCCATGATATAAGTAGAAGTTTCCAAAAATAATGCACTAAAGTTCAAACAATTAATAATTATCCAAAAAATAAATGTGGTACATGTGTTTTGACTTTCTTTAACTTTGTCTTCTACATTTGTTATCACTTATGCATTACATCACTACCAATGAGGATTTATTACCGTATTTCAATAGTGATGTGTGTAAATACACTTAGGAATGCCAAGCATCCTTTTTTCCTCTTTAGAAGGCTTTTCCCCCCCTAAACTTGTATATATGCCCATTCACTTTAGGGCATATTTATTCTTGGCAATCTTCTCTATTGATACCACTCAATACACTTTTGTGTTGCATGCTTTCAAGACTTTTCTTCTTCAAGCTTTCTATGTGCATTCTTACAGCCCCAAAACCTAAGATTATTGTGCATCATCCTATTCATAAAGGGAGCCATCACATCCTTTGTAACACACTATGATGTCAAAAATTCTTCTCTCAAAATTTCAAGAATATCTGATTTTTGGTTCATGATGCACAACAATACATACTCCCTCTTTGTGATTATAGGTCTTTGGATCTCAATCCATAAATCAATATCAATAGACCCCAAGACTTGAGCAATAAACTAAACATGGAAATATGTGTCATGTTATATACATGGGTGACAATAACTACCTTTTCATGGCTCTCCAAATGGAGAGAGAGAGAGAGAGAGAGAGAGAGAGCTAGAATAAGCATTAGTATTCTAAAACATTCATTACATATCTCATGGCACATTGAATCCTTGTGCCCAAAGTAGGATGCTGAAGAGGACAATAGAGATGAAAGAGCTAGATAGGCCAACTTCCTAGGAATGCATGAATAAGTGTACACTATCTCCTTCATAGCTAAAATTTTCCTAGTGGTAGTAGTAGCGTTGCTTAGTGAGTAATATCCATGTTCTTCTTCTTCGCAACCTCAACCATCACACAAACACATAGTAGATTTTATCACATTTTTAGCACCTACATGCACACTTGCACCCCCCCCCCCCCACACACACACACACACAAATGGGGACCACACCTTGTAAAGTGCCCTATCACCCTTTCATTGACCCGCTTGTGTTATAATCAGTCATTCTAATAGCATCCTACCCTAATTCACAAAGAGAGAGAGAGAGAGAGAGAGAGAGAGAGAGAGAGAGAGAGACACACACACACACACACACACACACAGTGTGTGTGTGTGTGTGCGTGCGTGCTAGGGGTATGCCTTGTCAGTGCCTTACTATGAACAAAGAAGGGGAAATAGAGGGAGGGAGGGAAGGAAGGAGAGAGAGAGACAAAGAGAGCTCTCTTCATACCACAACTGAAATTCAAATCAAGCTTGGGGATATGTTTTAGGTGTGTTCTAGGCTTATAAGGCCCTCTAAAGGTTTGGGTTCTCCCTTAGCCACAAAAAAAAGAAGATAAATAGTATCTATATAATAAGGTCGCATATAATAATGGTGTGTTTACATCACAATAGAGAGAAAATTAGAAAATTAGTTTTGATATCTTCCTACTTGCAAAAGTTTCCAAACAGATTTCTTTTCAATTGGCTCCAAAGTAATTTAGAATAGTACAATCCTTCAAAAGGCACATTGGAACTTGTAGTTCATATTAAAATGTGCAAGGCCCAATTTTGTCATGAACTAGGAATGGGTTGTGCATCCACTATCACCAAACAAATTTTTTTCCATGTCACCTTATCCTAAAGTCTTGGTCTTTTAATTAAGATTCTCGAAATTTGGGGAGCTAAGTAATATTTAAGTTCCAAAACTATAATTTATGCACCCAACAAGACCCCCACTTAACGTTCATGCATTTGTATGACAATGATTTTACTATAAAGGGGCACATTAGATATATATGCATGTTGCATGTGCAATTGCCTTTTGTATACTAGGAGGTGTGGGTGTGGGAGTGTTTGTGAGTGAGGGACTAGAACATGAGAAAGATTACCTATGTGATCAATTGTGTGATAAAAGAAACTATGTTAGCATGCAAATAAGACCTAAGGTCTCTATGTGTGCATGTATGAAATTGAGGTTGGAAAAGTACTTAAACAAGATTCATGGGTGGAGAGAGATGTCATGGGTGCTATATATGTGAGGATTTTTATCTTAAGATTCGCATCTAATGAAGTCTTCAAGGGAGTTGAAATTTGACATAAGCAAGACCATTTAAAAGAAGATCGTCCAAAATCACTTTGACGATACAAAATAAATTGACTTGGGGTATAAGTTTTCTTAGTGATGTATTACACTTTAAAGCAATTCTTCTAAGAGGTTCAAAATAATTAATAGAATGGGATGGGGATATTGGCATCTATTGTCAACTTGCATATGCCTTGTCAACATAGCTTCTAAATTTCAACACCATTACACGATATTTACAAAAAGAAAAAGTGAATAACACTAGTGTTCCGCGCACACTTCATACGTACAGAACGCTAGGCCACTTCGCGGCAGCAAGTAAAGTTGCCATGCAATTGCACAGCAACTTCGCTCAACAATCCATTTCTGATATTTCTCTCTCTTCTTTTCCCTCTCTGTTTCTAAATTTTTTGTTCTCTCTTTCTCTCTCTCTCTCTCTCTCTCTCTCTCTCTCTCTCTCTCTTTGCCTTCTATTTTAGTTTATTTGTTCTCCTCTCCTGGTTCTCTCTATCTCTCCTTTTATTCTCCCCCTCTCTCTTCTCTTTTCTTTCTCTCTCCCTCTCCTCTTTTTTCCTTTTTTTTCCTTCTTCTTCTCTCTCTCTCTCTTCATTCTCTTTTAAAAAAATTTATTTTCTCTCTCTCTCTTTCCCCCCCTTAGTCTCTCTTAAAGTATATAAATTTTATCTTTTCCCTATGTATAATTCTCTCTCTTTATGTTTATATTCTCTCTCTTCTTCTCCTCTCTCTCTCTTCTTCTCTCTCTCTCTCTCTCTCTCTCTCTCTCTCCATCCCCTTTTCTTCTACTCCCCTTTCTCCTAATTTTTCTTTTTTATTCTCTCCCTATCTCTTTTAAATTTTCTTTTCTCTATCTCTCTCTTCCCCCTCTTTCCTTCTACTCTCTCCCTTCCTCTCTCTCTCTCTCTCTCTCTCTCTCTCTCTAAAAATATTTAAATTTAAAAAAGACTTTTCTCTTTTCTCTTTTTTCCCATCTCTCTTCCTCTTTACCTCTTTTTTCTTCATCTTTTTCTCTCTCTCTCTCCCCGCTTTTCTTCTTTCTCATTCCTCTCTTCTCTTTTTCTTCTCTCTCCTCTTTTTTCTTTTTTCTCTTATTCTCTTTATTTTTTTCTTTTCTCTTTCTTTTAAAAATTTTTCTCTCTCTATAATTCTCTCTTTGTGTTCAAATTCTCTCTTCTTCTTCTTCTTTTCTCTCTCTCCTTTTCTTCTCTCCCTCTCTCTCTCTCTCTCTAATTTTACATTTTATTTCTCTATAATTCTCTCTCTATTCCTCGTCTCTCTCTCCCTCTCCTCTTCTTTCTTTTTTGCTCCTTATATTTTTTTTTTCTTTTCTTTTCTTTTCCTCTCTCCTTCTCTTTAAATTTTTTTTCTCTCACTCTCTTTTCTCTCGATATATTTTTTCTTCTCTCTCTATTTTTCTATTTTCTTCTTTCCCTTTCTCTCCCCCTATTTTCTCTCTCTTTCAAGTTATATATTTCCTCTCTATCTCTCTCTCTAAGTCAAAAACTATATAAAAAAAGGTTTAATTAGAAAAAGATTATTCTCTTTTCTCTTTCCCCCTCTCTTCGTCTTTTTCTCTTTCTTCTTTTTTAATCATTCTCTTTCTTCTTCCTCTTCTATCTCCCTCTCAAAGTGTGTGAAAAACTATGTCCAAAAACTTTAAATCAATAAAATCTTGTAAAAATATTTAATTAAAATTTTTAATCAGAGAGAGAGAGAGAGAGAGAGAGAACCTAGGCCCTACACATGAGAGAGAGAGGGGGAGAAGAAAAATGTTTAATCTAAAAAAGACTATTATCTTTCCTCTTTCTTCTCCTCTCTCTATCTTCCTATTCTTTTATCTCTCTCTCCTTCTATCTCCCTCTCAAAGTGTGTGAAAAACTATATTCGAAAAACTTTAAATTAAAAAGTTTAAAATGAGAGAGAGAGAGAGAGAGAGAGAGAGAGAGAGAGAGAGAACCTAGGCCCTACACATGAGAGAGAGAGAAAGGGGGGGAGAGGGGAGGAATTTAATTAAAAAAGGGAGGGGAAAAAGAAAGAGAAAGATTATAAGTGAGAGAGAGGGGAGGGGGGTTTAATTTTTGCCGGGGGCGGGGGGGGGGGGGAGGGGGGGGGGGAGGGGGGGGGGGGGGGGGAGAGGGGGGGGGGGGGGGGGGGGGAAGGGGGGGGGAAGGGGGAGGGGGGGAAGGGGGGCGCCTTTTAATGAAAAAAGGGAGGGGAAAAGAGAAAAGGAGAGATTACAAGTGAGAAAAAGGGGAGGGGGTTTTGATTGAAAAAAGGAGGTTTGGAAACGGGGGTAGGTTTGGGAAGCCCTCTGGAAGTTAGAACTTATAGCAAAAATAATATAATAATGGTGTATTTACATCACAATAGAGAGAAAATTAGAAAATTAGTTTTGATATCTTTCTACTTGCAAAAGTTCCCAAAGAGATTTCTTTTCAATTGTCTCCAAAGTAATTTAGAATATTACAATCCTTCAAAAGGCACATTGGAACTTGTAGTTCATATTAAAATGTGCAAGGCCTACTTTTGTCATGAATGAGAAATGGGTTGTGCATCCACTGTCACCGAACTATTTTTTTTCCATGTCACCTTATCCTAAAGTCTTGGTCTTTTAATTAAGATTCTTGAAATTTGGGGAGCTAAGTAATATTTAAGTTCCAAAACTATAATTTATGCACCCAACAAGATCCCCACTTAACGTTCATGCATGTGTATGACAATGATTTTACTATAAAGGGGCACATTAGATATATATATATGCATGTTGCACGTGCAATTGCCTTTTGCATACTAGGAGGTGTGGGTGTGGGAGTGTTTGTGAGTGAGGGACTAGAACATGAGAAAGATTACCTATGTGATCAATTGTGTGATAAAAGAAACTATGTTAGCATGCAAATAAGACCTAAGGTCTCTATGTGTGCATGTATGAAATTGAGGTTGGAAAAGTACTTAAACAAGATTCATGGGTGGAGAGAGATGTCATGGGTGCTATATATGTGAGGATTTTTATCTTAAGATTCGCATCTAATGAAGTCTTCAAGGGAGTTGAAATTTGACATAAGCAAGACCATTTAAAAGAAGATCGTCCAAAATCACTTTGACGATACAAAATAAATTGACTTGGAGTATAAGTTTTCTTAGTGAAGTATTACACTTTAAAGCAATTCTTCTAAGAGGTTCAAAACAATTAATAGAATGGGATGGGGATATTGGCATCTACTGTCAACTTGCATGTGCCTTGTCAACATAGCTTCTAAATTTCAACACCATTACACGATATTTACAAAAAGAAAAAGTGAATAACACTAGCCTTATATTTAAGAGATATCTTACTAATTGAGAAAGATCATTTGAAATCTTATGAGAGAGAAAAATAATCCAATCATGGACCTACTTCAAGTCTTTTATGCGCAAAAGGAGACCTTGCACCATGCACTAGTGAAGGAAATAAGAATCATGTTAAGGTTGGAAAACTTATTTCATGCATCTTCATTGGGATACCATGCATTTGCAATCATTGATAGATAAAAACAAGCAATGAGCAACAAGTTATGGGAAAAACATCAATCATTTGTAGCTTGGCAAAAATAGAGCGTATTTAAAAAAACCCTAACCATAACGGTTTGAAGGCTAGATGCATGTTTGAGTATCATGTTAATAAACTAGTTTCCTAGGACAAATAATACATTTGTATAGTCATCTCTCAATATTATGTTAATAAATTAGTTTCCATAGCATTGTATTCCAAACAAACTTGATTCTATATGGAATGGAGAGCGTCTTTTAATCAACATACATAGCAAAAGAAAGTATCTTCATGCTAGATTAAGATCAAGGGTACGTTAATTCTATTGAAAAACAATGGACTCATTAGTTTAAGACAAACTAGCTTATGCTTGACGAAATAAAAATTGAAACTAAGCAAAATTATCAACCTAGCCAAGCTCTATAAAATAATGTTTGAGTCTCGATAGAGACTTTGATAAGTGTGTACTATCGAACTTTAAGATAGCTTTCAATAAATATTTCAAAGAAGGTCTTCTAAAACCAAATGACAACAAGTTTTGCATTTGACTAGTATACATAGACATTGATATCTTTAACCAATTTTGCATAAAGACGAGCTTGTCATTTGCTTAATAGCATTGAGTGTATTTTAAAGAGGGTGTTCTAAACCAAATGGCAACAAGTTTTGCATTTGACTAATATCCAGCCATGCTACTCTTTTATCAACCATATGAAAAGTCTTACAATTTAAGAAACTTTTGTTTTAAAATGTGTGTTTTTGAAAATAATCTTGCACGAGCTTAAGAGTGGTCATTTAAGAATAGAGTTTTCCAATCTACTCTGTGAAATTCAATCTTAAGGTTGCATGATTGGTAAAGGTGGCACCCCATCAAATGATCAAGATGGATTAGAGAAAAAACATGAGTTTGCAACAAGCCTACAAATATTGATGTACTCTTGTTACAAATTTGAGAAATGATTGACAACTATGGTGAAAGCATAAATATACCATGGGCATTTTCTACATAATGTATAAGTATGTAAGAGTTGACATTTAACGCCCTATTTCAAGTTTAGCTTGGCCATGTTTGGATATGTGGAGTTAGTTGCATAGAGTGATAGGTCCATATAGCAAAGTACTTGAAACAAAATGTGTTGGTCAATTTTGAAGCACAAATAGAGAGAGAGAGAGAGAGAGAGAGAGAGAGAGAGAGAGAGAGAGAGAGAGAGAGAGAGAGAGAGAGAGAGAGAGAGAGAGAGAGAGAGAGTGTGTGTGTGTGTGTGTGTGTGTGTGTCTCATTTGCCAAACCATGTTAATTCAATGTAAATGTATTGTATGGACATGCATTTTTGTGCAAATGGGAATGCTAAGCCCATCTCTCCATTTTAACGTGCAAGAATATACCAAGCTAGTGATGTTTGAGAGACTCTCACAATAACACTTAGATATATGAACATAAAGAGAGTGGTGTCACATGCATTGCTCAATTCATGCATAGTGTTGTGGAAGAGGAGGCATAAGCCATAGTTATAATGGTAGTGCTTGCAAGGAAAGCATGGAAATGGAGCCTTTAAGGAGTACTCTCATCACAAGCAAACCATGGAAATTGAGCCTTTACGGAGTACTCTCATCACAAGCAAACCATGGAACTTGAACTTTTAAGGAGTACTCTCATCACAAGAAAGACATGCCATAATTAATTATTTAAGGAAATGTGGAAAACCCATGCTTCTCAAGCCTTAAAAACTAGTTTGAATAATCTAAAAGCTATCTTGGTTGAATCTTCTTCGATAATGACGTGGACAATGATGGTTCACCTAAGATAAAGTAAGTATGCAAATCACAATACTATTTTATGTGAGTGGAAGAAATAATGGGATCACATTTCTAAACAAATTTAGTCAAAAGTTATTGGAGATGTGATTATTGTAAAATGTTGAAGTTTTTAGGTTTTAGTCAACGGCATCAAGCTAACTTCTTGTTAACAAGCACCCCTCAGATGATGCTATTTGGCAATTCTCCTTAGTGTGTGAGGAAAGCTCCTTTTGGCGGTTGTACATATTCTCTACTTTATCCAATATATCGCATTACCTGTGCGCATGTTTTAAATTTAAAAAACTTCTAGTTAGCAAATAAGATCCCAGCTTTTCTACTACATTTGTGTCTCATATTGCACCTAAAAACTATTTGATGAACAAATCATTAAAAATCATAGAGCTTCTTACAAACAAATAAACAAAATTATATAAAAAAAGTAAAACATGTAAATGTTTGAAATAAAGTTTCAAACATAATCTTTAAGCCATAAGCACAACTTTAACTTTCAAGTTGTTATTAATGCATTGGTGAAGGATGGAAGGCTCCTAGATTGGAGTCCTATCCACATCCATTGAAAATCCACATGTAATGATGGCTAAAGGTCAAGAACTTGCAAGTTCAAGCATACCCCCTCAAATAAAAACCATCACTAGGATTAACCTAGCTAGAGCCTAGCAATTTGGTGCTTCAACAAAAAGATTTATGTTCTTGTCTAGCTATGAAAACCTCAATAAAGAATTTCCATTATAAATTAATGATGAAATTCTATTTTTGAGCATAGAAAATAAGTGGGTGGTTTATTCCCTTACCACCAGTAACACACCAATCTCTTCCCATGGTTCCTCCCACATATGGCAAAAGTTAGGGCACACAGTTTTAGTGCCTACTTCTCAAGCCCATGCCCACATCATCATCTTAGCCCACCCCATCTCTACCATGTGTCCCCCTCCCCCCCCCCCCCCCCACCACACAAAAAAAGAGAGGAAAAAACTATATCATGAAATTATATAGGTGTTTTTCAACACATGCACACACACTTAAAGTTATACATTGGAGGGAAGTGGGGCTTTCTTGTCTCGAAATGCATAGAGGAAGGTCCAAAAGGACTACAATAATGCTATGTGCCCGTTCCTTGAGTTATTCCCTCTCCATCCAAATTCCTTCAATTAACATCCCTACAATGCCAAAAGCCTTTAAAAAGATAGGCATGAACTTTAATCTGGATCTTGGAATCAATAGCCAGAATCTTGTCTTCCTAGTTAAGCTCCTCCCATTGGCTTCCCTCCACACGCGCTTGACTTAGTACTGATTTGGTGACCAAGACCCAATACTTATCTAAATCCAGTCTAGAGAGCAACTTGAAGGCACGCCTCTTAGCCTTTTCATGAATAGGCTCTAACCCCAACACACCATCCTTAATAACTGTCTTCTAGGAGATCTTGTGGCATCTCTACTTCTCTCCATAGCTCCATGGAAAGGCTTATATGGGCTTTTCCACCTTCTCCCATTGGGACTTTGCAAATAGTGTGATTGCAATAACAAACATGACCATAAGTGATATTGTTTTGTCAAATGTGACCAACTTGCCCCCCAAAACTCATTGGAGTATGGGCTAGCTTATCAATGTTAGAGCTTGAAAATTGGCCATTGCATTTTGGTGGGGTAGAAGTGCCTAAACTCAACAGGGCTCCAAGGTATCTAAATACCTCCCTTGGCCATAAAACCTTGAATCCCAACTTTGCTATCTAGTATGGTTTGTTATCCCCTCCTAAGCAAAGGAACTCTGATTTCTACCTACTAATTTGCTCCCTAGAGGCTTTGGAACACACCTCAAAGGTAGCTAAGAGCTCCTTGATGTTATTCTTCTCAACCTCAATGATACTCAAATTGTCATAAGTAAAGATCTTAGTGCACATTTGATTTACATCAAGAAGAGGTGGCCCTAGAATAAGGCCTTGTTGGATTTTGTGATCAAGCATTCCCAATAGTTGCCCAACTGCCATGGCAAATAATAATGGAGCAAGTGGGCATTCTTGCCTATGGATATCTTCAAATGAAAGGCATGTGAGGTGAATCCATTGGTCCTCGCTTTAGTAGCTGCATTGGTGAACAAAGTGGCCACCATATGGACAAATCCCACCCCAAAGCCGAGCTTAACCATAACTGCCAGAAGGAAATCCTAGCAAAGCCAATCATAAGCTTTGTCAAGATCTATACTAAGTAGAACAAACTTGCATTTGCACTCCACCACATGCTCCATTACTATCACCAATTTTACAATTGCATCTAGGATCTTGTAGCCCCAAACAAAACCATATTGGGATTTGTGAAGCACTTTACTGAGGACAATTTTGATTCTGAGGGCTACGGACTTTGCAATGATATTATATGTCATGTTGAGCATAGTTAAGGGTTGCCATTGACTTGGTTTGGATCTAACTAGGGACTTGAGAAGTGACTTTATCTTACCTTCATTAAAGTTTTCTAGGATTTGGCTCTTCTTGACATAGTGGTTTGCAAATGCACATACATTTGCTCCATAAGACTCCCATAAGGCCTGGAAGACCTCCATGGGTAGCTCGTCTCGATCGTTAAGAGACTTCTCTCTCTTCATCTTCCTAAGGACATATTGTAGCTCATTAGTAGAAAAGGGTCTAGCTAGCAAGGTGGCAATTTCTTCACCAATAACTACTTTTAACAGCTTCAGGATTTGTTGTAGGTTGTCCTTATACTACCTATGGTGGGGAAGCAACAATATTAAATAAGTTTCTAACAAAGGCGCCTGCAATTGACACATCATCATACATCGTTATGCCCTCATCATAAGCCAATGTTTGAGGCATCTTGGCCAAGTAGATTTTGACCCTTTAGTTGCATTTCTATAGTTGCAACTCTATGCCTCTCCTCCATTCGAATGAAATTTTTGACTATTTGCAAAAGATGAGAAAGATATGGATCATTGGGGTAATTAGCAAGAGCAAGCTCCACTAGATTTAGCCATAGCCTCCATTTGATTTCTTCAAATCTTGGCTTGTTGTTTCCCATGAAGCCCTATGATGCCATCAATGCATTTCTTAATTCTCTATAGGGTCCACAACACCACTAGTGACAAGGGCCCAACTCTCATGCAATGCTTTTGGAGAATTATTATCTTTAAATAAAGAACAATTGAACATAAAGGGGAGGTATGCCCTGAATATATTGCCTTGGGATGGCAAGGTAACACGTGCGTTGTATGGGGGAGTGGTAAAAGTTGACAACGTCAAAACTAAGACTTGGAGGAGGGGTTTTGGAGCAATCCACCAACCACCATGAGTAGTGTATGCCTTGTCTAATTTAGTGGATTTCCAAGTAACCCCACTCTGCATGTTATGCCATGTGAGGTTGGGCTTCCTCCCATCATCCTACACAAGTGGTATGTCCACAAAAGTGTGCTCTTGACATAGATTATCCGAGCTCTCCCTTTCAATACCTATCATTGTGTTTGCCCTGTGGGATTTTTCCCCTTCATGCATTGTCATGTTCCAATCCCTAACTAGTAGGGATGTTTGATGATTAATGCTAGTGGCCAATGTTTTCCATAGTGTAGCCCTATTCATTGAACGATTGGGCCTATATCAAATTGTCATATACACCCCCTCAAAGGAGATCTCAACTACTACACAAGAACCATTCTCCTCTTTTTCAATCAATCTAGGCCTCAACTCCTCCTTGACTACAATCATAGAGCCACCTTTGTCCTTGCAAAAAGGGGCAAGGAAACATTTGTAGTCAGGAAACTCGATTGTCTTCACATCTTCCTCACTTAGTTTCACTTCATGTATTACTAGTAGGTACGATCTTCTCTGCTCAATAGCCTCTTGCATGCGTGCCTTCTGTCATCCAAGCAAAGGTCTCAAACATTCTATGAAATGATTTTTAGCTTTCTAGATACACTTTTTTTTGTGAAAAGTACACTCAACTTCTTAGTGGACATTTAGGGATCTCTTTGAAAGGTGGCTTGATGTTCTCCTTATCCTCCTTTTGCAAGCCCTTACCTTAATCACATCATGGTTCCTAGTTTGATGAAAAACTCTTCTTCTTAGTGGAGTTCCATTTAGGGATTTCTTTGAAAGGTAGCTTGATGTTCTCCTTATCCTCCTTTTGGAAGTCCTTACCTTAATCACATCATGGTTCCTTGTTTGGGAGTATTGCTTGCTTGCTAGATCTAGAGCTTGTAGGTCCCTATTTGGGATCCTTATTATTGACTTTGGTCTATTCGTTTTGCTCTTGGGGCTTCCCAATCTCTTTAGTCTTCTCCTTTGCCTCATGCTTCGTTGGAATTTGTTCCTTTTGTGTTGGAATGCTTTCCCCATCCTTGAGGGCCCAATCACATGCAAAATGGCCTATTTGATGGAAAATGTAGCATAAGTCTAGGAAGGGGCAAAACCTGACCTCAATGCAAATATCCACTTCGGGATGGTCAAAGACATCGAGAAAATCCAGTGCTTCCTTCTTGCCGTCCCAAAGGATGCATGCCTTTTTTCCACCCTAAGTTTGCCATATTGGGAATTGGGGATGTAAAGGATCTAACCTAGTGTTTTTGCTAGCATTGTGACTTCCCCATCCAACCAATCTGGCATGCCTAGAAAGGTAACCCAAATGGGGTATTCATGGAGAAGAGAGTAATCATTGCTAAAGTAGGGGCACTACGGCATGGCATATACGTAGTTCCCTCTGAACCCAAATATAGATGCCACAATCTAGTCTCTCTCTTGCTCGGCACTAACAAGATCAAAATACTTTCATGGTATGTTTGGATGAACCATTTATAAAACTCCTCCTCTATGGGGATTTGCCCGGTGAAGTAAACTAGAGCCTGTAGGATGAGAATTCAGCATTCTTTTATTTGATCTACCTTAACAAGAAAGCAATGGGGTCATGAACACTTTGGCACTGCTCTTCGATGCTTCTTGCTTCCTCACTCATTTAAGAGCTTGAGCCTTTTCTTGACTTCCTTCTCCACCTCTGCCATATCCACCTCATCCTTCTTCATGGCAGCAAGGTAGTCACGTTCCATTTTTTTCTCAATTACAAGGGAGCTTCTTGCTTAGCTCCTCTACTTCAACATCACTTGCATGGCACTTCTCCCCCTACAAGTTACATGGAGAATTGTGGCACTCAATTTGACATGGCAATCACTTTCCTTAATGAGTATTAGTCCCTTAAAGGGCCTTTCATGTGCACATCACACATCACCCTCTCTCCTTCACACTCTCCACCAACTTGTCTCTTTTAGATAGGAAGTTGCAAAAATGCTAATGGATGGTAGTCTAAGGGTTTCTTGAAGAGAACACGAGGAAAATGAGAAAAAGAAAATTTAACAAATCAAGAAAAGCTATTGAAAAAATAGTCTAGAAACTACAATTATATGCATAGTCTATTTAACCTTGTACTTTATATTTATATATAGACTAGAGGTGGACTATGGACTGTAATAAGAATGAAACTAAGCTCATGTGATGGATGTAGCATAGCTAACGACAAAGCAATCTTAAATTGTTGGGCCAAGTCATTGTGGCTCTATCATTAAAAAAACTATGAAACAATAGGAGAAACATATCATTTCTCAAGGGATTTAATTTTGGATTATTAGATGCATGTTCATTCATTAGATCAGGTTTGAGACCTTGGCAATGTTGGTCAACTCATCCAAATTGTAATGTAGATTTTAGCTAAAAGTTTGAATCTCAGTTACTATAGACTATGTAAACAAACATAGCTTCTTATGTTAATTTGCATTAGCCTGGTTTGAGAATTTTTTTTGAAATTATAGCTTGCATAACATTACTATCTTAAATACATGAAGTGGGTTAAGGCCTAGAGATTCTTAAAACAATTGATTCACCCATAACTCTTATGATTGGGTTTTTAACAATTACCTTTTGCTTAATGTGGCACAATTTCTATCTCCATAGACCTTCCTTTTCCAATGAAGATCATGCTTACATGCTCTCTTTATGACTAGAATTAAAAGGCCAAGCAAAGAGAATATCTAATGATGAAGGTTTACTACTAGTTTTAGGATGTTACTCCCAACTATGACCCTTAGAATATATTCCCCAATAAGAAAGTTTAGAATGTCCTCATAACTAAGGTCTTTATTGTGTAAGATTGTATAACTTGGTGTGAAAAGGCATCAACCAAAGGAGAAGCTTAATGTAACCTTTATTTTGATGTTCAAGTTATTTCAAGGCTTTTTGTTGGTGCAACATATTGTTATCAATGGTTTGACTATTTAACTTGCATGTATGAATGGTCCTTTTGCCTCCCCTTTATGCACATTCATTCAGTACTCGTTATTTTGGTTCCCAGTTTTACTTGAATAAATTGATTGTATTGATGATTTTTCTTGAAGCTATTATCTGACGAATAGAGGGTGATTTAGCCCCCATCATCTAGAGGCCTATAACATCTCCCCTTCACCGAGGTGACATGTTCAAATTCCCCTAGGTTTATCTATTCTATGCACACTTTGTAATTGCAGTAACTACAATATAGAGAGAGATTGATCATTCCCATTGTTTTTAATGAGGGACGATAAATGTACTTATTAGATTCAACCAAATGAATTATAATTTGGCCCATCTTGCCTATTTAGAAAAACACTTGTCCAATTCAAAAAGCACTATCTATGTTGAGTTCTTCCATGTGAAATATTCATGCCCCCACCACTTGTAATATCAAACGGTGAAATAGAAAGGTGCTTTATTCAATAAGCAAATGGTTTTTGAAAGAGAAAATCGCTTTATGAAATAGAGAAGTGAAGGTGTTTTCCCCTTTCTAGTCTTATGATGATGGGAGAAAAATACTAGTAATACTATAAGAAACTAAAAGGCAAAAGGGCCCATCCCCCATGACATGCAATAATGAAACAATGAAGTAGAATCTATACTATTAGTTAAGGAGAGGTGGGGGGTGGGTGCCATGTGGCAGCCCCCCACCTCCCCCACAAAAAAGAAAGAGAACGCGGGGGCGGGTGCCACGCATCCAGCACCTGCCCCTCGCAAAAATCGCACCCACCCCGGCGCAAAGTGCGGGGGCGAGTCTAGGCGCGGAGCGCTTAGTAGAGATAATAGGCAAGACATGGGCATCCCATGATATTTGCTTAGTAGAAATCATTAAAGGGTAATAAAGGTTCCTCTTCAAAAGTTCACATAGCAATATTTGATTGGTTGTGAGGCATATACTAATATTCCAAACCTTTGGGTTCCCTTTAGTGATGCTTTCTTCAAATGTTTACAAGCATATTTAACTATTATGAGATATACATTAGTATCTCTCAAGTTTTTGAGTATCCTTTCATGGTGTTTTCCAATATAATATATTTGTTGTTTCCATTTTTGCAAAGTGAAACATATCGTGAACTTAACATCTAAATACATACAACCTCATCAAACATAAGAGAATTGGGTTAAGCTATCCTAATAGAGCTTGTACCTTTGGAATTGCAATTGAACCACTCCCTCTTGCGCCAACTTCATTTCTTGTAGAGCTACAATGTAAGGCTTTTTTAAATTAAAGAAGTGAGTGGCATACCTCTTTCTTAAAATGTGATCCCAACTTGCACATGTTCCATGAGATGGTTGTGCATCTTAGATGACTGCTTGAAGTTCTAGTACATGTCATAGGCATCATCCGTAATAGATTTTGTATATGTATTCTCTTTGTTCATGATGTTATGAGCTATGTTTGAGGGTTTGATAGATTGCATCCTCTCATTCTCTTCTTCTTGAGCCTTAGTGGGTTTTAGTCCTTGCAAGGCCTTATTTGCATGCAAAATTTCTTTACCAAACATCAATGACAACCTCAATACCATTTGCATCGAATACTTCCAATACATCAAGTTGTGGTTTTCTTCTATCCCATAAGATGTACACTTTTTTTTCTTGTTTGAGAGCTCCACTTTGTGTAGCAATTGAAGGACTCTATACGACTTTTCCCAAGGTTTCTGGTAAAATTGATACCTCATTGTTTGTCCACATGGGTAAATTTGGAAACATGACCTAGACGGAACATTCATGGAGAAGAACATCAACAAGTGAAAATCTTGCATACCACAGTACTAAGTATGCAAGATTGATAATCCATTCATGCTCAGGATGTGAGCCTACCACATTACGAAAGAAACCCTTCCCCATGACTTGATACCATTAGAGTGTTGCCGTATTGTGCTATATGTATCCCAGAACCGGCAAGTAAATTCATTCTCTAAGGGTGGTTAGCCCATGAAATATGTGTATGGCCTACACTATGGGAAGTCTGAGTATCTTTGCTTGATCTATAGAAGAGAGAAAGTAACAAGTACTCACAATGCTTGCTTGCCCTCAATGATAACTCCCTTATTCTTCTCATTGTATTTCTTTTAGTCTTCATACAAGAGTTGCTTGATGCTGAGATCATCAACATCAACCTACAAAACACTAGCATAACTTAGCTCCATGCCCTCTGAGTATCTTTGCTTGATTTGTAAAAGAGAGAAAGTAATGGGTACTCACAATACTTGCTCACCTTTGGTGGTGATAGCCTCCTTTCACACAAGAGCTGCTCTGTGTCAAGACCATCAACATCAACCTACAAAACACTGGCATAATCTAGCTCCATGCTCTTTGCATGTCTCTAAGCCTTGCCCCCATTACCCTCATCTCCCCTTGAACCCCTCATCCCTCACCCCTCACTCCAACCCCAACTCAAGGGGATGATTGAGAGATGGGCCCCCTTGCATGCATGTAGGCAGAGGGGGTATCCACGTGCCCGTGGAGTGGGCAATTAATGCGGAGTGTGAGATACATGTGAGCAATTAATGTTGAGTGTGAGATTAATGTGCTATAGTGGATTTTAATGTTCCCTATCGTGCCTCTCTAGGACTCTTGACCACAACCTAGGCAGGTGTTTGCAACATAAATAATATGAAGGGAACTTGGAAGGGATATGACTTTAAGATTTTAATAAAGCGCAAGGGAATAGATCATAAATAAATAATTGGAAATTATGAATAAACAGCCTCCCATCACTGGTGTAGGCTAGCCGGGCTTTCATCTCTCTCTCTCTCTCTCTCTCTCTCTCCCTTCCGCGCCCCATGTACGACAGTTCAACTCCCTCTTGCGCAGGTCCCTTTCGGACATGCAACCCCGCCACGCCTGCATCATCGCTGGCCCCTGCGACGCCATCTCTCCGCCCCTCCCACGCGACCATCACCCCTCCATCGCCCCTTCTCACAGTCATCCATTCCGCCCTCCCTCGGGCTCCCTTCGTATGCACGGGCCATGGCCGCAATGCTGAAGTGCCAGTATTGCCCCCCATCGTCTCCCGCCCCTCGCTCGATGGCAAGCTGCTGCTTCAATCAGCACCTCTGCAATGAGTTCTCCGGTGCACCCATGAATTGGCCCCTTCCGTGCAGCCATTGCGGTCTTATTGGCTCGATGTCACATTCTATCTCGAATTCGCACATCGCCACAAGCTCGGCTTTTGTCAATGCTCGCACCCCAGGTGGCTCGACTTCACAGTCTGTCTCCAATTTGCTCATCAATACAAGCTCGCATTCTGTCAATGAGCGCTCATTCTTCTTCGGATTCGCTCCTCTCTCCAAAGTTCACCGTCATCGTCGCAGGTTGCACAGCGCAAATGGTAGACATGGCTGGCGGTTGGGAGTTCGAGCTGCTGCAGATGCCAGTGTCCCATTTGTTGCAAACGCAGAAGCCGATTCCTCTTCTGCCGCAGTCTCATTTTTCATGTCGGAAAGGATGAAGGTAGTCACGTTGGTGGCAATTGCGATGGCATTGTGTAATGCAGACCGGGTCATCATGTCTGTGGCGATTGTCGAATTTGCTTCCATGTTCAGTTGGAGCACCAGTTTTGCAGGGATTGTACAGGCATGCCTTTCTGGTCTCCCTCTCGTTTGATCAGTTTGGAAATTTTTTATGCAGCTTTGTTTCAAGTTTGTTTTTGTGTGCATGCCATCCTGGAATTGGGATGTCTTGAAAGAAAGGCAGGCTTCACTGCTAGAAGTAGCAAGAAATCTACCAATTTTTGAAGGTGACAGCCCGATCGCACACCATTGGTTATAGGTAGTCGTTATTGAGAAAGAGCACATAAAGCTCATCCACAAGCAACTTCTCTGCATTTGTGTGCTGAGAGAGATTTGTACATTCATTTCTCAAAATTCGAAGAGCTTTCAGTATTCAGTTGACACTTTCCCCTTTGGTTTTACCTTCACACCTCAAAATCATCCACGAAGCTAATGCATTTACCTTTCATAAACTTTTCACGGGCACAGTTTTGTTGGCCTCAAAGCTCAGGCCGAAATCTTCATGGATGCTGTGCTTTTTGAAGGGGCTTGATCCATGAGGGCCAGTAATTAACAAAACCCCTGATCAAAAGAGAGGGCTTATGTTTAGAATATCATAAAAGATTCAGCCGTAGAAAGAGAATACCTCTATTAAAATTGATCTCCAGTTACGTCAGTTCTGGGTTTTGCATTTTGTAGGCGTCTTTGCTATGAGTCAATTGCAATTGTCTTTGTTCTTTGATTTTTTGTACAGCAGCCATTGTTGGTGGATCTAACTTCTTAACCTCTCCATTAATGTGCAGTCGTCTTTTCTATGGGGATATGCCCTATCCCCAATTATTGGAGGAGCTCTTGTAGATCAATATGGAGGGAAAACAGTCATGGCTTTTGGTGTTGCATTGTGGTCATTAGCAACATTCCTGACCCCTTTGGCTGCCAAGCATTCATTGTATATGCTCTTTGGAGTCCGAGTGCTGATGGGGATAGCAGAAGGAGTTGCAATGCCATCCATGAACAATATGATAGCCAGGTACCTTAAGTTTTATTCAGCACTTTACCACTTTGGGCTAGAGTGCCCTCTAGAAATTGAGATCAGCCACACCGATTGGCCCCAAACATTTTGATGTCCCTTTGGTATTTCTTTTCACATTAGTTCTAGAAATTGAATACAACTGGAAAAGGTTTGGAAGCTGTGATATTGGGAAGACCGGACCGAGATCTTGGAATCCATCGAAGCTCCTTCCTTTAATATTCTTCTGCAAGAGACCAGGCCAAGAACTCAGAATCTGTCCAAGTTTCATCGATTGCAATCTCCTCTAATTCCAACAAATCGAAGTTCAATCCCACACAATTCTGAAGTAATTTGCTGGTTGCTGCAACCAGCAACCCTAGCTCCTTGATTTCATAATCTGGGGAGCCAAATCAAGTCTTCTCCTGTTGCACACAAATCAGCCCTGTTGTAGACTATCAAATCTCACCCTATCTGCTGTCCACTGACTGAATTTACAGCAACCTTCACAAATCACAAAGGAATTTATACATGTACCCCAATGCAGCTATGCAAACCCTATTCCTTGCTGATCACACTGCATGGACTTGGGATTGCTTCTTGTTCTGCTACTTAGATTAGAGCTATTTTGTTGTTTGAAATTTGATGCGAAGTCAATTTTAGATTATGATAATTTACAATAGATGATGTTGCCAGTCTTAGCAACATCACAAAGAACTTTAGAAACATTGGGGAAACATAAATGATTGCTGTAAAAGACCTACGAAGGAAATGCAAGGCTGAAAATCTGCATTCTGAAGAGAGCATGATTATGGACTGCCCAGATGGTCCAAAAGCTCAAAATCTAGTCCATGCAAACAAATTGCATGATTATTGAGCTTGTTTAGGTACTTGCCAAATAGCCTATTTACATTCAAGAATTACTGCTCCTTAGATAGAGATTATCCATTCCACTCCAATTGTGCTCTCTTTGTGATGTGCCTTATTTTTGCTAGTAGCCTTGTGGCATCTTAGCCGTTTTTCTAGCTGTCTATTTGGTTTTCATTTCCTTTAGCTCTAGTTTGCTAGCTAGAGGTGCTTTGTACATATCTTTATTTTATATTCAAGGACCTTCATGATTATTTTAAATTCGACAACCTTCATGAGCGTGCGTGTATACTTATGCACATGCGTGCACTCGTGCACACAGAGAGAGAGAGAGAGAGAGAGAGAGAGAGAGAGAGAGAGAGAGAGAGAGAGAGAGAGAGAGAGAGAGAGAGAGAGAGAGAGATTTACGAAAAAGAGAGAGAGAGAGAGAGAGAGAGAGAGAGAGAGAGAGAGAGAGAGAGAGAGAGATTTACGAAAAAGAGAGAGAGAGAGAGAGAGAGAGAGAGAGAGAGAGAGAGAGAGAGAGAGAGAGAGAGAGAGAGAGAGACTAATACAGCTGATTTGTGTTTGTAACAGATGGTTTCCTTGCTCTGAAAGAGCCACAGCTGTGGGGCTTTCTATGGCAGGTTTTCACCTAGGTAGTGTCATAGGCTTATTAGGTACACCAATCTTCATGGCAAGCTTTGGCGTGAGTATGCCATTTTTTGTGTTTGGACTTTTTGGGGCCCTTTGGCTATATAGTTGGGTCTTTTTGGTTACTACTGATCCTCAGAATCATCCAAGCATAGGGACAGATGAATTAAGATATATACAACAGGGAACTAAAATGACCAGAAACGTTGGGAGTGCATCAGGTCAAAGAGGATCACTGCCGCCTTTTGGTCTTTTCTTCAAAAAGCTTCCTGCATGGGCCATAATTGTTGCCAATGCAATGAATAATTGGGTAATATGGCACTTTCAAGTTTGTGATCCAGTCATCTTTCATAATTGAGACTGCTTTGGTCTTTTCTTATTTTCATAAATAAACAGCCCTCCAGAACCATTGTCCTTTTTATAGTCAGTCATGGCTAATTTGTTAACATGTTTTGGTGCATGTATTAGGCTAATCTGAGAAGCTTGTCTGTTGTTTTTTTGATTATTCATGAGGTTGTACGTACTGTCTTGTTTTCATTATAGTATGCACAAGTTTCACAGAAGCTACATCAATAGATGCCCACATACATATCTGTTTGGTCTGTCTTGAAGAGATTATGTCTGCTGGTTGGTATTGGAAGAAACTGCCATTTGCTCTGCCTCTTCCTTCCAGGCATCAGATGTTTGACATGTGGCACTGAGCCCATTTTAGTCATCATGTTTAGTCAAGGATTGTAGATACTCTTTCTCGAAAGGATAAGGGATCAAGGTGTAATTTACTTCCTAACTATATGTTTTGTCTAAACAGGTCCCAGTAGGCCATAGGTTGGTTCCATCCTGCAGCTTACCTGATACTAACCTCCTGCTTCATTATGGACAGCTTCATTGATCAAACTGAAGCTGTTTGTAGCTTAATGGACATCGTTACAATCATCATACCAATGGCTATCCAGACTTAGCAGGTTCTGCTTCATATCTTGGAATTCTGTATTTGCTAGATAGAGCTGATTCTCAACATCAACAACATCAAGTAAGGTTGTGTACTGCTTCCTTTTGGCTTTGAAGAGCTTACCTTTGCAGTCAAATTGAGAGTTGTTCAAGGATGAGGTCTACCTGTGCATCCTTGCAGAGTGTGTGCACTCCAATCTGCACTTAATCCAAGGTGGAGTGACCAGAGTGTTTCTCTAATGCATTATTTCATAAAGGCCTGACTTTCAGTTTTGTAAGGTGGCCTCTTTAAATAAACGATTCCAATCATGGAATATCCAATTACTAAAAATATAACCCATAGTTTGAGCATCATGGGTCATGATCTATATCATGTCCTATGATCCATCATTTGGCATATCTCTCGATATACACAATGCTGTATCAATGGCTTGGATTGAAACTTTTGCCTATTCAATCAATCCCTTCTGTTTATGCCATTGGGAGATTCCTAGAGTCCAATTGGCCTATTCAATTAATCCCTTCTGTTTATGCCATTGGGAGATTCCTAGAGTCCAATTGGCATTGTTATTGTACATGCAGTTTGATAGGAAGGTCTTTGGGAAAATAGCACCAGAACTCACTATGATCCCATCGTCCACTCTCTTTTGTCATCCCAGTGTCAAGAGTACATACTTGTTCTTCAATATCTTATATGAACAATAGCAAGCTCATAATTAACAAGACACTCAAAGGCGTGCATGCAGTCATAATTCATTGAGTCTTTTGTCAAGCCATGAGCTACAGTTTCATTGACACACAATGCCTTATATAGAGGTATCTGTTACTACCATTGCATCTATCTTTGTAGCTGCCTTCTATGCCAAGAAGTTTTTGGACAGCATGTTTGCCACTTGATTTACGAGTGTCAATACTTACCTTGCCAAAGATCTTGGGTTTGTGTGTGTTTTGCCATGGGTGCTGTAAATAAGAAGTCTCAATATTTGGAAGGTGGTGCTATTATAAACATTTCAGAATGAATAAGAAGTGCAAACATTTGTGAAGTTGCGCTATCAGAAACATCACAGTATGTTATCTCCAGATTTGTCAGTATCTTATTCTGGCTTGGCGTTCAAATTTTCTTATTTAGGAGAGATTGTGTAGGTCTACGTAGCTGTAGTCATGAACTATCTTTTTGGATCAGAGCAAACTTATTTGACTTGCTATGACAACCTTCTAACTAGTGGCAATACTGAGGTTTTCTTCCTATTCTTTTAGCACTAGTTTTCTTCCTGTTGCAAATATTTTTCAAACTTCTGTTTCTGTGCAGGGATACTTTGTGCTTCTCTCATGGATGCCAATTTATTTTAACAAGGTAGATTTCACTCCTGTATTCAATCTTTCTTTTTGGCCACACTGTAGGGCATTCTACCTTCAACTCTGGGAGTATCACCTTTAGAACTCTTAATTGCATTTTTAAATCAAGCTTATTGCCACTGATCAGTACCTTGATGAAGACCAACATAATGTCTGTTGTTTTTGTGCTCTAAATTAGGTGTATGGTGTCAAGTTGAAGCAAGCAGCATGGTTTAGTGCAGTTCCTTGGGCAATGATGGCAGGCCTCGGATTTGTTGCAGGCAGCTGTTCAGATCTTCTTATTACTTCTGGATTAAGTGTGACTGCAGTACGGAAAATAATGCAGGTGAACAGGAGGGCCAATGATTGCTTTTATCTTATTTTCCACTATACTATTCAGTTATGTGAATAGCACTGATATTCGATGAGGTAAATGGAACACATCAAAATGCAAAGACAAGTATCCCTTTTGTCTGTGGTTCCTGCTATTGCAAGAAAATGGTGACTGCGTAGATGGATCTGTTTGACACATCTGACTTGACCTTTAGATCATACACCAATCATCAGTGAATCTAGCAAATGACAGATGTCCATCAAGTGAATAAGTGTGCAAAAGGCTATCTATGTTACAATGCACATGTTGCATTTTCAAGCATGCCACAACTCTGATACAAGTGAAGCATCCACAACCAATGAGACTATCTGTCAAGTTTATTGAAGCCCTTGCAAATGCCAGTGAGACTGATGATTTCTGCATCCTGAGTGTCCTGTGCTGTGCATTGTGGCCTATTGAAGGGAGTATTTCAGAATGGAGACTAAATTGTTATTTGTGCCTCCATGGTATAAGAGCATTGTATTGACTGTAGTAATGAATATTGAGACAGTACCATTAATCAGAAGAAGGCTTTTATTCAGTGCAATAGTGCCAATTTTGCCAATACTTGTTCACATACAGCATTGTTATCACAATCAATAGTGTCACCCCTAGGGTTATCAATAACTGATTTACAGAGCCACCTCCGTCGAGGTTTTGTACTAGATGCACGATGATATGAGCGAAAGACCACAAGGGCCTAGTCATTATGAGCAACATGGTCATGTCCTTCAAGTCAAGCAGTGGAAACCAGCAAACTAGCCGCAGCCGCGACATTGCAAGTTGTAGAGCTAATCATGCAGAAGGCTGGAGTGCCAGTTGATAACATGTACAAGGTACCAAGTCCAGCACCAAAGTAGGGCAAAGGTTCCTTTGGGTGAACCTGTAAGTGTACAAACAAGAGTCAAATCTCACACCCATTGAGAGCATTGCAATGGGGCAAAAATCCTCTTACTCATCCAATCAGCCCCTTTTCTTATCACTTCTGATGAATCGACAGAATGAAGAGCAGTTGCAAGGCATCCAACATTTTGCATATCATGGGGCTTTGTATTTAAAATGACAATTATCATTGTTGAGTGCTGATTGGGCATGACCTTTTAAGACTGATGCTATGGCTTTACCAATCATACTCATTGGTGAGTAGACTCAGAGTTCTACAGTCTATACTAGTCGCAGAGGCAACATTTTTCCATTGTATTGCAGACAGAGGCTACCACTGAAACATAAAATTCTTGCCTAAAGATGTGGCTGGAGTCCCTACTTTGCAAGGTTTTCTCTGATGATAAGGAGATGCCACTGGCACCCTTAGGGTTTGTGACCAGTCTGGCATATTAAATATCGGCCTGCAGCCATATGTGCTCTTTTCTTCAGGATATTTCCTGGTGTTCATCTCATATAATCACCGGCAACTTTAAAATGTCAATTCCTCTGGATCAAATGCATTGAGAACTTGGAACAACTGAGTGTGTTCTCTTGCAAAGATTTATCTATGGACTGTTTTAGACTCTCCCAGTATCATTATTTGTATTTGTCATTTGTATAGTATAACGGAAAATCTTTTCATTTACGGAGTCTCTATAAGCAAAGTCGTACCACCTGCATTTACAAACTGTAAGAAATAGAGAAACACAGTATGGGGTCTAACATTGAGTGATGTAATCTTAATAAGTGAGAGGTCTGTCAATGAATTCAGTAGGGGCTTCTTCTTTGAAGAGTGGTGGATTTTTATAGTTAAGTTGCTTTCAATAACTCATTTAGTGGATGTATCATGGCAGTCAATCGGTTTTATTGGACCAGCAATTGCACTCCTTGGGGTGAATGCATCGTCAGGTGCAAGTACAGCTGTTGTTTGGCTCACTGCAGCTGTGGGCTTGAGTGCCTTTAGTCAGGCAGGCTTCCTGGTGAATTTTCAGGTGAGATGTATTGTCTTAGTTATGGAGAAGATATGTTATGGAGCTGCTTGATGGTTGAATTAAATATTTCAATTTAACTGGATGATTTGAGCTAAGGTAGAAGGAGAATTATGTCAGAGCTGCTTGATTGATGAATGAAATAGTTGTTTAGCTGGGTAATTTGATCAATCTGGTCTTTCTTTGCCATCTGCAGGAGATTGCACCACGATATGCAGGAGTTCTTCATGGTGAGATCTTAGCTTCATACAAAAGCCTTAGGCAACTGATCGATTAAGCCACCCATTTGACACATGGAAACTAATGATAGGAGAGTTTTTTCTTTTTTTGTGGACAGGTATTGCAAACACTGCAGGAACTATTGCTGCTATTATCAGTACAATTGGTACTGGCTACTTCATACAGTGGTTGGGTTCATTTCAGGCTTTTCTGACCTTAACAGCTGTATTATACATTGCATGCACATTTTTCTGGAATATTTGTGCTACAGGGGAGCGAGTAATTGATTAGAGTCGATACAATTTGCAGAGGTTTTTATTCATCTGGGTCTACTGCAGCCCCATTTAATCAAAAGAAAGCTCTGGGAGGGTAACTTCCAAAATTGGATGTTCTCTTCCAGAGCATCTGTATTTTGTATTTCGAGTACTCTTCTCTTATATAGTGACTTAAGACATGATTCTTCTGGAGTCTCAGTGATCCTTCGTTTCTCATATCTGTACTACACACATGCTAGTAGAAGTAGTTTAGAGAAGCTTAATAACTACAGTGAAATTTATTCAGTCAGTATATTGTCACCATTAGATTTTTGCAGGTGATATCCCAACATGAGTTATGGTTGGGGGCATGCTTGTGGTTGGAGCAGTCAGATCGTGAAGTTGTGAGGAATAGCTATTCCCTATTGACTGTGAGGTGCCATTCTAGGTCGACAAAGCTGTTGAGGTGTTGCATTGCCAGTCCTTGTAGAATTTTGTGACTGGCTCTGGGTCTAACTGAGGTATTCCACTACAAATGATGAACAAGATTTGTGAGCCTTTGTTGACCAGCATGAAGGGATCTTCCGTTCTCTCAGGCTTTGTCAGTATCATCATGTCCATGAACATGACTAATGTTATTCTTATAATGGCTGACAGGACGCATTGCTATTATGAATCTTAGCCTTTGTTAGTATCGTCATGTCCATGAACATGACTAGGTGCTTTCTTATAATGGCTGACAGGATGGATTGCTATTATGTATTCTTCGGTTGATACTTCTAATTGTGGATAAGACATCTTATCGTTGTGAACTCAGAAATTTAAAAAAAAAGCTTGAAGAGATGACACGGTTATGTGTTTGTCCCACCATGGATCATCAGGCTTACATAGAAGCTTTTGTTGATGCCTATATGGTAGTAGTTAGGTCCTCAGTGTGGGCTGTTACTAGTGCAGGAGGATTGGTCTTTACATGAGATTTATCTCTACATATCATAGTTAATGAATTTGCAGCAGGATGGTCATCATCATCTTGACATTGAAGCTACATGCAGATACTTACTCACATTTGTATCTGAAGTCTCCTACATTTACTTGTGGACTCCGAGCAAGAATAGCAAGGCAGTTATCCCTGCCTTATGTATGCAACTTGAAGATCAATGAGCAAATATGATTATGTTTTTTGGCACCTTGAGAGTATTCTGTATCACCTTGTGCCTTGGAGACAGAGACATTATGATGTTGCTGAAAAGAGCTTGAAGGCCTTCCCTGACAAACTCCAACCTGCTGGGGCACAAGCCTTAGCACGCTGCCCCTGCCTGCAGCCACCATGCGCCACCTGCCAGCCACCTCGCACTGCCCTGCAACCTCACACCTTGTTCCTTCAGCCTTGCCTCCCAACATGGTGCCCCTGCCTGGTCTGCAGCCACCAGTTGTTGCTGGCGCCCTCAGCCTCATGCTGCTCCCCAGCCTCCAGCTTTCACCTGTTCCCGCAGTCTGTCGCCACCTGTTTCTCAGCCAGTTGTCTTGCCCGGCCTGCCTTCAGACTGCATCACCCTCCCTCAGCCCTGCATTACATCTCCCAGATCTGCACCACCTTCTTTTACTGGAGCCCATGCTTTCACAGCTACTTCCTGCCTTATTCTCTTCCCAATGGCAGCCTCCCCCTCTTTGCCCCTGGCAGCTCTTCTCCAGTTCAACTCCCAAGCCTCTTCTCGTTGGGCTTGATTTTCCCTTCTCCTTTGGCCTCGGAATGAGCACAATAGGTTTCAGGAACACAGGGTTACCAGCCCAGCTAATCGATCGAACAAGCAAGACTTGCAAGGTAGCAGCCGGTCCTTTGCCTTCACCATCAGACTCTACTGCAGCTCTATGCGCACACTCTGCCGATGCTTTCCTGCCTATCCACCTTGCTCTAGACACGGAATTCGCCACTAGGGATGGAGTGGCAGCCTTGCATGTGTCAAATGTGGCGTCTCCACTGGTTGGAATTTGTCCATTCCCTAGTTTGAAGGATTCTATGTAGGCGAGGTTCGTAGGCGCAGCAGCAGGGGTAACACGAGTGGCCTTGGGAAAGAGGGGGGCTTTAGGGTTCACTTCAGCCTATTGCTCAAGGATGGCATTGCCATCACCATCCTTTTCTGAGGCCTTCGTGACTACTCTGTATCTTTTTGTTTGATATTGGTAGTGTGTTTGGCCACATCATCCGATTAGTGAGGTAGGCGACATTTACATCTTTAGTCAATCTCTATCGCATGTTAAGTGCACGAGGACTTCAATATAGTGGAGGCCTTCTGGGTTAGACATACAAAGCTTATTAGAGGAGGGTAGGGTAGCTTGGGAGGGGTTCATCTTCTAGATCACGGGACAAGATTCTTGGTACATGGAGTTTGACTGGCTCTCTCTAGTTCTCTAGGAGGGACATGGCAACATGAGCTAGGATCTTTCTAGGATTGGCCAATCTTATGTGATGATTGGGCTTGCGATGGAGTGTTTTATTTGGCATTATTCCTAATGCTACTCTCTCACATAACTCACATTTTTAGCTTGTCGTCCTCGGGAGAGTCAAGAGGAGTCCCTATTTTGTGTCAAGTTCCTCAATCACTTGAACTATGACAATGATCTCTAAGAGAAAATCACACAGATTTGGGGGCTTAGACCATTCTCACTTTGTTGAGCCTAAATTGACAATTGAATATTTGGGACTCGTGTCTTAAGGAATTTCAATTGACCCCATTAAAGTTTGTGATGTGGTGGGATGGTTATGTCCCACACTTGCTAAACAAGGTTGTGGATTTTGAGGAATCATTACATGGTATCATGTCTTCATTACAACCTTGCTTAAGAACAACATTAAGATTATTTGGATGGAGTAACATTATAAATCTTTTGATGGATGAAGTGCTCTACTAACTGCTTCAATCATGATATTTCTAGATAATGCAAGGTAGTGATAGATGCTAGTATGTTCCACAAGGGGAGAACTTAGGCAAAGATTCTTCATGAGGTTACTGTCGTAGGACACCTAAACTATGCCAAAAACCCTCAATGACCCTTGTCGAAGGTTTTTTTAGTATGCTCTCAAGATACATCTGCTTCATTATGTTGTTAGGAGTTACAAGAGGGATAGAGTAGTCATGGAGTAGCAAGAGGTTTAAATGTTTGCTAGTTAGAGAGGGGCAAGAGGTTTAAAGGTTTGTTGGACGAGGAAAAATCTTTTCACCAAAAATTAAGAAGGAAACATGTGAGATCCTTGAGGTATTTCAATATTCTTAAGGTAACCTTGTAGGAGCAATGAATAAATGATCAAAAGTTAGCAAGAAGAGATTGTAGGCTTGGAGGAATTGGATGGTTAGATAGCCTTAAGAAATCAAAGTGTTGATATTTAAGCATAGTTAGCAAAAGAGACAACAAAGACTATTGTGCTCACCAATGAGCTAAAGAATATCAACTTGTCCCCATGAGTTGAGCTTAACATGTCTTCAAGGGTCTACAAGGAACTATTAGGATTTACTAGCATAACATAAAGACCCTAAAAGTTGAGACTAGACAAGTTTGAGAGAAGATAAAAGTACTAGTTTAGAAATAGGTCTTAGAGCTAAACCAGGTGACTTTGGAAAGAGACATTCTAATGGAGCAAGCCTTGTTCACAAGCCACTTCATATTCATTCAACATTGTATCTAGGAGGAGGATGTGGAGAGCTTGAGAAAGAAAGTGGCCATAGTTGGAGCCACTCTCTAATATAATTGTAGCACTTATAAGAATGTTGGCTATAACAACTAGAAAATCAAAGATATGGGCTTCACCATGGCAACTACATCAAGGAGCCATCTACTTCTAGTATCACACCTCATGTTGAAAAAAAAAAAAGATCTAATAGAGATAGAAGGGCCATTACAAATGACCTCTCCCCACTACTAGTTTGTGATTATGAGTGAGGCATAGACCCAAAAAACCGGTCCTAGGACCGAAGTGAGGAGTACACAGATGGAGAGCCAACAATAAGGTTATGACAGCCAAACCCAAAAGTGGTTAGTAGAACGATTAGAACCTTTGGATCCTCAATCGACATGTTCCTAACATTTTGTTGGAGATGCCAAAGATGGAAGAATCAAGGGATTTAAGTACAAATTGAGGAATTCAAATCAACATATGTCTAGTCTGATGCTCCTAAAAAGAACTAGTAGAGATAGAGGGACCATTACAAATGACCTCTCTCCACTACTAGTTTGTGATCATTAGTGGGGCATAGATAAAAAAAACCGGTCCTAGGACCAAAGTGAGGAGTATACAAATGGAGAGCCAACAATAGGGTTATGATAACCAAACCCAAAAGTGGTTAGTAGAATGATAAGAACCTTTAGATCCTCAATCAACATGTTTCTAACATTTTGGAGATGCCAAAGATGGAAGAATCAAGGGATTTAAGTACAAATTGAGGAATTCAAATCAACATAAGTTTGGTTTGATGCTCCTATTGTCTCGAATTTGTGATTCCCCAAAACTCAAAACAATACTCCCTAACTGCACCATTAATTGGTTCATCACCATAAGTACTTTCATGCATAGGAGATCATTTAACCAAATAGACAAATATACTTTTGGAACAGTTAGGGGGAACAACCATCATGGAGGTACAACATCTTGGATACAAATGATTATGCCTTGTTTGTTTTTGTAGGATGATTGCAAAAGAGAGAACAAATTTGACATGTTATCCCTTCTTGAGGTGGCATGGAGCTTCCTTCAACCTTGAGACAGACATGAGGTACAACTTCTCAAAGATCCCCAATGTTGATGCCAAGGATCTAGATTAAACTTATCTCTTCCACCTAAGAGACTTGGTGCCAATATTTGTAGCCTTTGTCAGGACATTCACCAATCGTCTAGACCATCGTTTGCAACCTTTGTCAAGTCATTATCCAATTTTCTAGATCCAACATTCTTGATCACTTATTACTTTTGCCTACCGATTCTTCTTTTAAACTAGAAGCCTACTATGTTTGAGAAATGACTACAGTTATTGGAGGAAATGGCCAAGTCGATTCATCTACAATTGTTCTCACCACTTCCAAAATCTCCCATTTAGATGTGGCTAGTCATAAAGGATTGCCTAATGGGTGAGGCTTGCCTTGCTCAAACTCTATGCCCACTCCTTGAGGCATAAAAAATCCTTTTAAAAAGTAAAGGGAAAAAAATGGAGAAAAAAAAGAGAAAAAAAAGAGAGAAAAAGTTGACAAGTAGACATGCACATGCACTATCATTGCACTTAAGGACCATCTAGCTAGAGGTGTCCAGTGGCCTTGGTCAATTGACTACATCTTTGGCCCCGCCCACCTCCCCCACAACATGCTTTAGGACACATCAAGGGTAGGACACCTTGGGCTTGCTAAGTAGACTTGTCACCATGAATTTCAACACTTTTTTTTTTCATTGATTGGTCCTCAAGTGTTAGACATACCTAGGAGGCTTCGGCTTGCTTAGCATTGGATCCATCTCCTAGTTACACCTTCTAGTTGCATTGCACGAGCACTTACCACTACCACAATTAGGTGAGGCACTACCCACGGGGAGAGCATGATATTTATTTTAGATACATCTCAAAGGTACAACCATGAACCATCAACATCCACCTCACCTCCTTCAATAGCTCCATACTCCAAGAGTTTTGGTGAGTCTATGCAACTACAAACTTTGAATCTCTATTGTTTTCTTTGATTCATGGGATTGAGTGGAGAGGCAAAGATAGTTGAAAGCTAGAGTATGAGCTAGCTTTGTGAGAGATGGCATTGAACCATCTTAAGAAGGGAAGCTATTGAATGAATAAGAGTTCAATCGTAAGTCCCATCCATTGTACACAAGCTCAAAATGTACTAAACTTGATTGATGGATTTGCATCTTGTCATAAAAACAATTGTGAGACAAAATAAAGGTACCATGAGAATTAGTTTTAAGGTCTCCTTCATTACTTCAAGTTGTGATTGTAAAATTCGAAAGGGGAAGACGCCACATGTTCCCTCACATTATTTATTAAGAAGAAATTATGTGGCATCATCTTCTTCACCAACAATACATAATCCATACAACTCAATAAAGAAGAAATTAAGGACTATTAATTATCCACCCTTGTGAGCATATAGTAAGAGAAAAGTGGGGAAAAAGCATGCAAGATTTTGTGGAGCTCTATAGTGCTCTTTGCAACTCATCATTGTATCAATTCATCCAAGTCAAATGCTCAATGTGCTATTATCTCAACAATAGAGTGTGCATACACTCTATGGTGCTCTTTGCAACTCATCATTGCTTCAATTCTTCCAAGTCAAACCCTCAACGTATTACTACCTCAACAATAGAGTGTGCATACACCACAAGGTTTTGAACTCCCATTTAGTCAAGCAATATTAGTGGGAACTAGTCAAACACCACCACACCTTATCTTGGAGCCTCACCAAACTTAGCCATGCCTTAAAGAATGTCGTAAATATCATATTTGGCTTCAAACCATATCTTCAAGGTATTTTTAACTTAAATTCCTTGCCAGTCTTGAGGTCTTCGTACTATACCTCAAGGAAAGCATTGTAAGAAAGAGTGTTTGGCTAAGCACGCATTGAGGCTTTTCTTTTTCTTCAAGACTCCCAAAGCATACCCTTGAGGGTATATTTGTCAACATATCAAGTCCTTACACTACGTCCAAGTCAAGCTACCATCAAAACATTTTAGAGTAAAAGTGCCAGGCATTGCATGACTTTGAGAAGATATATGTGCATATTAGGACACACTTGTTAAGCATACCCTTGTGGTATCTTTACCTCAAGAGTAGTGTTTTCACCCATCTTAGGGGTTTAAGCTTCCATTAAACCAAGGCAAACATTGAGGGACTTAAGTCATAGTGGCCAAGAGATAGCCTCTAAGCGATGACTTCCAGTAGTGTAAAATTTAGTGAAGCTCTATAGTGCCCATGGAGTCTCTCTTTTTCTTCAACATATCAAATTCATACCATTGAGGTATTTCAATCTTGAGGGTAAGGTTCTGTACACCTTAGAGATCTTCACATCCACCTAAGTTTAACTTCATTTAGTAAGTCTTACAACTCCTAGGAGCATCACAAAGCCGAGAATGCACTCTTAAATGCTAAAGAAGGCCCATCTTTGTGGGAAATCATAGTTTGCAGCAAGAAGAATGTGCACAAGAGGGAGAAGAGAGCTCAAAGTAGAAGAACAAAATCTTGCTTACTAAGTTGATTAGAGTACAACGTGGGTACACTCTCTCACACTTGATAGTGACCCATAGGCTGTTTATATAGCCTCTGCCAAGCAAGGGTTAGGGTTTCCCTTGCCCCTTAAGACCATTTACATACATCTACCCTCATAGACCCTTGCTTAGGGTGGATTCCCATGCCTATATTCTAACAACCCCCTCAATGCTATAGGGTGGCATTGCATCACAAGACATATTAAAGTTCCCCCCCTCAATCAAATGGGATGCCTTTATAAATCAGACTACAAGGATATTCATAGGTAGAGGATGTTACAAGACTCAAAAGAGTTGGTCATTTGTGGATTGGGAGGCAAAGTTGGCCTCCAATTCCTTAGTTACTTCTAGAAAAGTGGGACACTTACTCGTGATATGCCCAGTCTTTTTGCATTTATTGCACTTCATTTCGTCAGGATCTTTATTCCAACAATTGCTTACAAAATGCCCTTTTTTGTGACATAAGGAGCACTTAGTCGAAGCAGTATGGACTAACGCTTGCTCACGTGGAGTGAATGCTGAAGTTCCTTCAGTATGGTTTCTGTTCTCTTCATTGAGGCAAGACTGGATGGTACTTGCCAAGGTTGGGTTTGGGATATTAGTTAGGGTAGTCACAAGGGCTGGAAAAACCTTCTTCACAGACTTCAAAAGGAGGAAATGGCATCTTCATTATGAATGGGTGCTTGAACGGAGGCAAGCTGTGCCATAAGCCCCTTCATATGTGAAATAAACTTGCTTAGATCTTCTCCTTGTTTGTATTCCAAGCTGAAAAACTCAATCTTTAGAAAGATCTTGGAGTTCTTTCCTGTAGCACCATAGAGCCTTTTAAGTTTATCCCACATCTCCTTGGCAGTGGAGAGTTGGTCAATATGATGAATTAAAGATTCATCTAAATGAAGCATGATGATGGCTTGAGCTCTTTCATCATCTTCTACATCAAGGGGATTGGATGGGTCAATAACTTTGGTCCCTTTTATGAAGGGCGAGTAGCCTCTTTCCATCATCTTGTATTTTACCAGGACTTGCCAAGGATGGAAATCTTTTCCATTAAACTTGCGAATTTGAGGCCTTACATCTGAATAGGCCATGGCCATTATAGGAAGGTCTTACCTATTGCCTTGAGCAATGGTAGTGTCTAGTCCTTTACAGGTGGCCAAGTATAAACCAAATAGTAGAATTGATAACCTTACAAATTATAACCAACTTTTAAAGTTGTAGAGTTGAAAACGGTTGGAAATCATACATATGCAATATCTCAAGATAGGATTAGGAGGTCCTATTCTTTGAATAACCCTTGATTTAAGCTTTACTGTTTTCCTAGGTTTTAATGAGATGTTGATCGGACTTCAAGCTCTTCCCCTCCTTGTAGTTTAGTATATGAGCATTTGGTTGAGCAAGGTTGATTAATGACCTTGACACTTGATGAAGAGTCCGAGGAGATTTCAATAACATCAATATTCAATATTCAAGATTGAGATGTTTAGGTATTACCTTGTCAAGCTTGGTGAGACAACTTATTTTCGGTATTGAAGTCACGCTTCTTGGTGAACATAAATTATGATGTCTCCTGAGTGTTGGAGCTACTCACAGACTAGGAATACACTTCAGAGCATATGCTTCAGTGATTAGAATCACTGTTAATGCTTAGAAATTGAAAGAATTGAAAAATGGAAAAGCTTGAAGCTTTCTAGCTATGGCTGCTAGAAACCCACAGTTAGGGTTTGGCTCATAGCAGACAATAGAGGGATAATTTATTCAAACCCTCTCAGAAGGAGATAGCCCACTGGGGGGGCTTTGAAAGCCCTATGGTGGTTGGGAGGATTGGTCGGTCTATAGGTCACGTTGAGCTTTGGGAGATGTCACCTGTAGATCTGCGCCATTTTCGCGATTTGTGCAATGTTGCCCCTCTAGGACGCCTTATGTTGCCCTCTGATGTCCTGAAATCTCTTCCTTATGTTCCTCAACTCTTGAGTTGAAACCTCCTCCTTTGTTCTCCCCAAGCCCTCCAAGGTCAGGGGGTCAAGGTTTGGCTATGGAGGTAAGAAGGAAAAGATGAAGATGATGAATACGCATGTGCACTTAGTGAAGCTGAGGATATAGAAAGTTGAAAGGATCAAAGAAGGCTCTGATACCATGTGGAAAATCTGAGTTTGCAGCAAGAAAAATGTGCACAAGAGGGAGAAGTGAGCTTAGAGTACAAGAACAAAATCTTGCTTAATAAGTTACTTAGAGTACAACTTGGGTACACTCTCCCACACTTCATAGTGACCCATAGGCTATTTATATAGCCTCTGCCAAGCTAGAGTTAGGGTTTCCCCTGCCCCTTAAGACCATTTATATATATCTACCCTCATAGACACTTGCTTAGAGTGGATTCCCATGCCTATATTCTAACAATCTTTACCTTCAAAATAACCATCAAGGGTAGATTTGTACTAGTTGAGCATAATCCCTTATTGGTGCTTGACATAGGCAACTCCAACATCTTGAACATAGAGGAGGCATGTCTTGTTAGAATATCAAGCTCCCGTTACTCTTCAGTCAGTCTATCTTTATGTGTGTGACAAACATTAGCTGGATACAGATGTACACGTGTGTGACATTCAATAAGTTGGTATAGTAAGTGACTTAACCATAGTTATTCTTGGTTAGTCATACCTATGTGTGTAAGTCTCTTTCAGTTAGTATGATGGAAGAATAATGGAAGAAGAACAACAACGAGCTGAGGCTCATCTTCCGCTCCACTCTGTCTCTCTCCCTCTCTTCCAACATGGTATCAGAGTGTGAACACCTGAAGCCCGAAGTCTTGGTAGTGGCCATTTGACATCAAGACATTGGATTTGAAGAAAATGTCATTAAAGGAGACTGTGCTTGTTGGCCGTTTTTTTGCAGAAGCTATATCTTGCTACATAAATGGTTTTTGGAGAAACGGCCCGCTATTCCTATCCATTTTGACATGTCTACAACTTTACAGAAGAAAGTTTTTTCAAATTCCTCACAGATTTTGAGAGATTTAGCATAGACATGTGCAGACTAGCTATTTATTGTAGTAAACAACAGGTGATTTCAAGGCACTGGTGGCTTTCATCCTAACAATGTATATGTCCTTATTATCATGCATTTGAGCATGATATTGGAGTGTTAAATGCTAAGTTTTGGAGCTTATTTGCAGGCTGGAAATAGTGAATTGGTTGATGTCCTGAATTTGGAAACAATATACCCACAGGGTTGAAGTACATGTGATTCTTATTTGCTATTGATAAAAGCTTGGATCATACCACTTGAGTGGTAGATGCTTTTTGGAATATTGTGAGTGTTGAAAGTCCAAAGTTTGGACTGATTCAGGGTATTGACTAGTTATTGTCTACAGGAAGGATACCTATCATTTTCACTTGACATACATGCCATATATTTTGACCAGTTGGACATGTATCAATTCCTGCAGAGAGTGGCAACTGAATGAGATGTTTTGGGGCTGTTTTGAGGTCTGAATACTCTTGTTTTAACAGAGAAATTACCGTTGCATATAGTAGTGGGCTGGTTGTATTCGATACTGCTACTTACATACAGTACAAACATTGATACTTGTATAGATATAATTTATTGTTGGGATATTTTGCTACTACCATAGAATGTTATGAACTAATTCAAGCTTGGTTTATGCTCAGTTGACTGTGTTTTTTCATTGTTGGAATACTGTTTATAGCAAGCAGGTTGTTAGCAAAATTGTCCTGAATTGTAGGAAACTTTCCTGAGTAGCAGGAAACTGGTCTTGAACTGTAAGAAAAGGAGTCAGATACTTACATGTTGTATACATCACTGAATACCTAAACCGCAACTATGGTAAATGCTCAAGGCATTGACAATATCACTCAAATTGTGGGAGAAAAGTTGGACAACAAAAATTTTGCTTTATGGAAGTTCTGTATGAAGAATTTTTTGGTTGGCAAAGGTTATTGGGACTTATGTATAAGTGATGAGGTTGAACCTGAAATACATGAAATGAATCCAACAAATAATCAGAAAAGGGCTTATAAGCTATGGACTGAGAGAGCATGCAAGGTGTTATATTGGTTTTTCTTATGTACATCAAATGCTACGGTTATATAGATTAATGGATGCAGTTTCCCAAAGGATGCATGGGACATACTCATGAAGAATTATGGAAATGTAACACATGCAAGAAATATTTAGCTAAAGCAACAGTTTAATAACATGTCTAGGAATGGTAGAAGCATTCAGGCCTATACTACAGAGATCAAGAACATAGCGGATGAGCTTGTCACCATTGGATCTTCAGTGTTGTTTGAGGATGATATGCTTGCAGTGACATTGAATGGACTTGGCAAAGAGTATAAAGCATTTGATACATCTATTTTTGTGAGAGCTAAATCCCTTGATTGGGATGAGCTGATTGCCTTGTTGCTGCATGAGGAAGTTAAGCTTGGGCTGAATACAGGTTCTAGTATGTCTCAAAGTAGAGACACTGTTCTTTGCTCTAGCCAGCGTGGCAGATGCGACAGAGGCCGTGGCTCTTTTCGAGGTCGAGGAGACACTCGAAATGCTTATGGACATCATCAACAGAATGCCTAGCATGGCACAAATACACAAGGCCAACGTGGATATGGCAGCTTTAGAGGCAGGGGGAGATCACCCCATGGTAGAGGTGGTGGATTAGGTTCATGGCAGTCAAATGATCAGTCAAACAAAGATAAGGTCTGCCATTACTGTGGCACATATTGACACATTGCAAAGGATTGTTACAAGAAGCAGGGAGATATGGAGGCAAAGGGCAAACAGTATGGGCACTATGCATCTTCTAGCAGTGTTGATGATGAGCATGTTGACAGATTGCTTGCCATGCAACATGTGTCTAAGAATGCATCTAGGCCTAGAACAGAGATGAGAGATGATACATTGATTTAGGGGCTTCAAATCATATGATACCCCATGGAGAATGGTTTGATGAGATGGTTGCAGGTTCACATGGTTGTATGTGTACTAGGGTTGACACCCAACATGACATTCAACACACAGGAATTGTTCTGTTGTTGATGCTTGATGGCAAGAAAAAAAGCATGCATGATGTACTACATGTACCTACAATAACCAAGAATCTTTTGTCAGTTGGACAAATGGTAGAACATAATCTGCATGTGAGATTTAATAGAGATGGATGCTTTGTTGAAGAATATGGTAATGGTTGCAAATTGATTGCTAGAGGTCAAAGAGATGGCAGAATGTTTACTCTTGATGTGTCAATTCTAGGATTGAAAGCAGCCATGTTTGCACATGATGATGGTGCTATACGGGATGTTGAGATATGGCATAAGCAGATTGGCCATGTGAATGTACAAAAGTTAAAATCTATGCAGCAAAAGGAGATTGTGCATGACTTTGGGCATGTATGTGATGCATGCCAATTTGGAAAGCAAGCACGATTTCCATTTTTGAGACTTGTATGGAATAGCTCATGACCCTTGCAGTTGGTACATTCAGATGTATGGGGTTCGTCTCATAATGCTTCGTTTGGTGGTGCTCATTACTATGTATCCTTCATTGATGATTTCAGCATGTATACTTGGCTTTACATACTGAAACATAAGGATGATGTGTTTGATGCATTTAAGGACTTCAAAAAGCATGTTGAAAATGAGTTGAGCTGTAAAATTTCATGTCTTAGATCAGATGGAGGCGGAGAATATGTCTCTAATTACTTTGACATGTACCTTGCTAAACATGGGATCAGAAGACAGTTAACTTGTAGCTATACATCGTAGCAAAATGGTATAGCAGAAAGGAAAAATAGAGTACTGATGGAATCAACAAGAGCTATGCTGAATGAGAAGAGTTTGCCAAATGGTTATTGGGCTGAAGTAGTAGTGACTGCTGTCTATGTGCTAAATAGAACCCCTATAGCAGGGATTCATGATGTAACTCCATATGAGAGGTTGTATGGTCATAAGCTTGACATTTCACACTTGAAGGTATTTGGCAGCATTGCATATGTGCATGTTCTTGATGAAAAGAGGAAGAAATTGGATCCTAAAGCTATCAAGAGTGTGTATCTTGGTTATGCACAAGACCGGAAAGCTTACAAGTGTTATGTACTGTCTACACATGAGACATTGATTAGCAGAGATGTTTTTGATGAGTTGGCATTGTGGTATGGTAATCCTATTGCGGTGGCTAACTACTGATGGACCATCTAGCACTAGTAATGCTGAAAATACACCTATAGTGAGTATATCGATGAGTGGTCCTACAGGTGATGGGTCACCTATAGTAAGTTCTTGGTCAGGACGCTTGTGGAGTCATACTCTTATATCCACTGATACGAATATGTTAGTGAGGGGAAGATTGGATAAGGGAAAAGAAAAGATGCTTGAGGATGTGACAGGTCCACTTACAACAAGTTATGAGTCATCTAACAGCAATAGTTTGGATAGTGAGTTGGGCATTCCACCTATTATGATGCTTGGAGAAAGGTAGAGTTGTTATGTACCGCCTCATGAGAGGCAAGCTCAAAGTGAGCCACAGTTATGGAGATCTGAGAGAGTCAGAAAACTAGTCGACAGGTTTACATACACTGGTTATTCAGCCCACCATTATGCATATATGGCTAGTGTGACAAGTTACAAAGAATCTACAAAGTTTGATGATGCAGTTACAAAGTTTGGTGTGTTGCCATGGATGAGGAGTATGCAGCCTTGGCTGAAAATGAGACATGGGAATTGGTTGAGTTGCTTGAAGGCAAAGTCCCCATTAGCTGCAAATGGGTATACAAGGTTAAGTGCAAGTCAGATGGTTCATTAGAATGCTATAAGGCCAGGTTGGTTGCAAAAGGATATGCACAACAATATGGCCTTGACTATGAGAAGACTTTCAATCCGGTGGCTAAAATGGCAATGGTCAAAACTATCATTGCTTTGGTAGCATGCAAAGGTTGGAAATTATGGCAAATGGGCATCAAGAATGCTTTCTTGAACGGTGATTTGGTTGAGGAAGTATATATGGAGCAACCTGAAGGCTATGTTCACCCGGACTTTCCTACACATGTATGTAAGCTGAAAAAGGCTTTATATGGATTGAAACAGGCACCTAGAGCATGGAATACTCAGATCAACAGTTATTTACAGCAACATCGATTTAGATTGGGTGATGCAGATCACAGTCTGTTCACGAAGAATACAGATTATGGATATGTGTTTCTAGTGGTTTATGTAGATGATCTTATCATTACTGGAGATGATGAAGAGGGCATTGCTGAAATTAAATCGTGTTTACAAGTTGAATTCAGAGTCAAAGACCTTAGTGAACTAAAGTATTTTCTTGGGATTGAGGTAGTCTCTATGCCTCAAGTTATATGGCTGCTACAGAAGCAGTATGCTCATGACATGTTACAGAAGTATGGTATCGCTGAATGCAAGCCTATGAAGACACCTCTTGATCAGAATGTTAAGCTGTAGATTGATGTTGGGAATGACATAAAGAATGTGACCATGTATCAACAGATAGTGGGTAGCTTGATATACTTGACTATTGCTCATCCTGACTTATGTTATGCAGTGGAACTGATTAGTTAGCTCATGCAGAAGCCTCGCAAACCACATTTAGATGCAGTCAGGAGGATCATGAGATATGTAAAAGGTACTACAGATTATGGGCTGTTTTATGCGTATGGAAAATCTATTGACTTGACAGGGTTTACTGATGCTGATTGGGCTGGTTGTGCCTATGACAGGAGGTCAACCAGTGGTTATGCATTTGGATTGGAAAATAGTATGAATAGTTTGGCAGAGTAAGAAACAACCTATTGTTGCATTGTCTAGTACAAAAGCTGAGTATAGAGGAGCTGCCTTAGCAGCTTGTGAAGCAATTTGGTTGATGAAACTGTTGAAAGACTTGGGAATACAGTTGGAAAGCAGAGTGAGATTGCATTGTGATAACCTGAGCAGTGTTATGTTGGCTAGCAATCCTGTCCACCATGCTAGGTCCAAACATATTGAGGGTCACTACCATTTCACCAAAGAAATGGTTCTTACAGGACATATTGACTTGATTCATGTGAAGACTGAAGACCAAGTAGCATATATATTTACCAAGTCTCTTGGTAAAGAAAAGTTCATATACTTCAGAAAACTACTTAAAGTTTATCAGATGGTTTGACTTGAGGGGGAGTGTTAGAATATCAAGCTCCCGTTACTCTTTAGTCAGTCTATCTTTATGTGTGTGACTGATATTAGCTGGATACAGTTGTACACGTGTGTGAAATTCAATAAGTCGGTGTAGTTAGTGACTTAAGCACAGTTAGTCTTAGTTAGTCATTCCTATGTGTGTAAGTCTCTTTTAGTTAGTATGATGGAAGAATAATGGAAGAAGAACAACAATGAGCCGAGGCTCATCTTCCGCTCCACTTTGTCTCTCCCTCTCTTCCAACATGTCTCACATAGAGAATGTGCTTCTTAACTTGCTTGTTCCAGGAGTTTAGTGGGCTTCAAATTCGGTTTTTTCAATAAAAAAGGTCATCCTCAAGGTATGATTACCTCAAAGGTAGAGTAAATATTTGACTTTGACTTCCCACTAAAGCACACAACTCAAGGTAGAGCAATAATTCACTTCAACTTCTTTTGATACCACTAAAGCACATAACTCAAGGTAGAGTAAATAACTCACTTTGACTTCTTTGATACCACTAAAACACATAACTTGCAAAGTCTTGAGTTCATCAACATCTAAGGGGTCTAATTTTCTTATTTGACCTTGAAGATCTTACTTCTATCCAAGGACACTCACTCACATAAGAAAAAAACATAATACCTTACCCTCAAGGTAATCTTACCTCAAGGGTAGAGTTTTGACAATTTCTATCCCACCTCTTAGGGCCACGACTTAACAAAGAAAAGAGCTTGTGAGAATTGAAGTAGACCTAGGCTAGTACAATCCAAGAGCCCTACATGGAGCCTTGTGAAATGAGAAAAGAACACTCCATCATAAAAGGTTAAGAATTGACCTTGCTTAGCATCATATTTGGCCTCCATCTTATGTAGCCACTTGAGAATTATCATTTTCTTGTCAAAGATGCTATGCAAAGCCAAAGAAATCATTCTACCTTTACCCAAATAGTTTTACCTCAAGGAAAGAACCTACAAGGGAGTTTTTTGTAGTCTTGCATTATTTGATTCTTCACCTCTTACAACACATCACCCATAGCTAGGAGTATATGAATGCTTATACACATATCTTATGTACTTATGCTTGGATTAAAACATCATAAGGAAACTTTGAGATAAATATACCTCAAGGTTAAGATTTGAGAGCAAACCCCCTTATCTCTTTAGTTGGAGCACCCTTGTAACACCACAACCACATTGATTGATATTCAAGGTTGATAGAGAAAACTCAAAAACATGATGGGTTATGAGGTAGCCTAAGTTTGAGATCCAAAGGGCTCTTCGATAGCAAACCCCTTATCTCTTATCTCTTTAGTTGGAGCACCCCTGTAACAACACAACCACATTGATTGATATTCTAGGTTGATAGAGAGAAAACTCAAAAACATGATGGGTTATGAGGTAGCCTAAGTTTGAGATCTAAAGGGTTCTTGAGATCTTATATATCCATACCTTGGACTTGCCATGGAATAGAGGATCTAGATCCTTTCAATGCATTGCGTGAAGATTAGTAATCTTTAATCCAATGAAGAGTGCTAATATCAATTCTATCCAGTGAAGAGCACCCCAAATACATTATCACTGGGACACAACCTTAAGTAATAAGAAGCACATCCACATGAAGAGGAAGAGTGTAGACCCATATCCGTACTAGATTAGAGACATTTACGCGAGTGTAAACAAAAGTCTTTGAGATACTTGGCCCAAGAAGATCTTGCCTAAAGCCAAAAAACCAAGACCATAACCCAAAAAGCTGAAGGTAAACATCTTGCAATAATAATTGTGACAACAATTAGAAGCATGCCTTCTACCTTAAAGAAATATGTAGTAATAGATAGTATATCCAAGAGTGGTTTATGCACTTGAGAAGTAGACCTAGTGTACCTCCGTCTAAGTCCCCCAAGACTTCCACTTTGTCATGTAGCCCTATCCAACCTAATCCTGAATTCCAAATTAGTTTTCACAATGAAATAATCAATTCAAGTAGTTAGTTGACCTTGAGAACACAAAAGTAGACCAACTCTCAAATCCTTTAAAAGTGGACACTCAGTTAATCTATATCAACCACTCATGAGTATCTTGAGGGTTTTAAACAACTTATAGTGAGAACCATAATATGCATGTTAAAATTTGATAAGAAATTCAACCAAAAGATAATATATGACTTAGATGAAATCCAACAACATGTGTCGAGTGCTTGAAAATAATTGAATATTATGTGATTTTTTGTTTTATATGTAAGAAATTTGTATTTTGAGCTTTCATTATGTGATTTTGAGATCTTTCAATTCTTTTTGGACACAATTAGAAATACTCGATGAAGTTTGAAATAAATTTTTTCTTTGATATTTTGAGCTTACTTTATATTAAAGTTTGGTTCTATGTGATTTTTGGAGTGTTCAAGATGCTTTTGAGTCCTATGTATGCCTTTGTTAAGCTATGGTTATCCTATGTAGAGAGTAGATATGAAGTTAAATCTTCATTGGTGATCCTTTGATGTGTTTTGAGTAGTTTATGGGGTATTTGTGGCTATTCATGAGTTTTGTTAGTTTCTATTTGGCTTTTCTTGTCTCTTATTAGCCTCCATGACTGTATGTGTACCTCTATGCTTTTGAATGAGTGACAATTACCTTAGGAATGTTACCATCTCTTGAAAAATGGTGTTTCTATGATGCTTTGTAGCTACCTAGATCAAGTTAGAGGCTTTATGGAAGACTCTATTGAAGACTCAAGTGACAATGAAGATTGAAGAGTTATGAGGAGGGGTATTGGTGTGGCACTAATGCCCTTTCAAATCAAAAGTGACCCTTTGAGTGTATCTCCACGACCAAGATGAGATATATGTCATTGAAATTTACTTCTGGAAATATGAGTGATAGTATGAGAGAGATAGCCATATTCTTCAATACATTATATTTGCATGAGAGAGATTGTGAGATGAACATTGTGAAACCTATGGAAACAATAGTTAAATCTTGGGGGGACTCTATAAAATGGAGATATTTATGCTATATGGTTTATGAGTTTCTTGTAATTCCTATTTTTCAGATTTTTTTTCTTAGTTTTAAGTGAAAACAGAGGGATAAAGTGGTTTTCATGCTATAAGACATATTTTCTTACAATATCATCTAGTTTTATTTGTTAATATCTAGGGAGATCCATAGTTTTGGTGTACAATTGAGAAAAATGCCATTAACAAGTAATGGAAGATTTGAAGGAGCCCAAAAACCAAGGATTGAAAACTTTCATTATGTGAGCAACCTATCATTAATGAATCATCCATCGAGGAATGAGAAATAGTGGAAGATTTGGACTTTTTTGAAGAATTTCCACCCAATGCCATGTGGAAGATAGTTAAGAAGCTACAAGAGTATTGGGTGAGAGGTTCACAATAAGGGAAAAAATTGGGACCTTTACATGGATGCTCTCCAACAAGATGCATGGGATATTTGGTGCATTAGTAACCTCCTCTTCATTTAATCGACAACCTACTAGTGAGTAGACCATGTGATGTTCACGATCTTTTATTAATGGAACTCAATGAAATTAGTGCTATTATTATGATGGCACTATGGAGTTTTGAAAGAGGATGAAGTTTTAGGATTTCAAAACTCCTTTCCTCCCTCTATATAGTGTAATGAAATTTGAATTCAACAAATTTCTAAAGAATAAGTGGAAGGAATATTGGCAAAAGAATTCTCCTAGCTCTAAGGAATGAAAATTACCATATGATCCCTTTTGTATAGCAATGATATCTAGGGTTGCAACATCACTATAATGAATAAAATAAGGCAAAGCTTTAGAAAACCTTCACAAGTATGTAAGAATCCAAAGATTGCAAGACATAACAATAGAAAAAGTAGTAGCCAAAGAATCATTTGATGCCCTTGTGGAACTAATTAAAGACGTCTTCATGGCAAACCAAGGCTCTCTTCGTAGCCAAATCCATTTGATGAATGTAGATGATCATCTTGCAAATGTAGTCCCCCTACCAACTTTTAAAGAAGATTATAGACCTTGATCTCATGTAAAAAGAGTCTCAATAGCATGTAGGGCCAACAATGCTAGAACTCCCAAGCATTGGCTAGCAATATTCCTTGCCACTTTCAAAGGCATAATGTTTCTATTATACGAGAGAAAAATACTGGGATTGCTTGGCACATGGGATGAGTTGACTTCCTAACTTTGTGAAGGTTTTGAAGAGTAGATGAGGAAAGGATTCATGAATTTAAATGATTTAATTTAGCAAGAGCTAAGAAAGTTTATGAAATTAAGAAATGTACATTTGTAGGAACTAGTGGAAGGTGTGAGAGACTATATGTTAAAGTAGAGGCTAAATTAGCCATGGATTGTCACGTATCCTTACCCATAGATGCCAACACCATCCCAATGTGGTGCTAAAATCCAATAATGGCCTTAGGCAATGCCTTTGATAATGAATAAAATATAGCAAAAATAGCAGCCTCAATTGATTCCATTGATGGTGCATTAGCAACAACAATGGTGGAACCCTTCCAACTAGAATCAAAGTGCAACTGGGAATCTTATTCAAAATTACAGTAGAGGCAATAAACCAACCAATTTATGTTGTGACCCTAGAATTCCATTGCTAATGTATTAGGAGGTGAAAGTGTTAAGAACTCCTCTAATTCAATAGAAAATATAAAAAATGAAGTGATATATATGGTAATAAAGCATCTTTAGACCCTAGAGACAAATATGGCCAACATGAAAAATGTAATAGAAGTAGTTGAAGATATCTTAAGGTCAAACACATGGCATGAAGAATGCCATCAAGAAGGACACTTAGGCACTAAGTATACCCAAAAATCAACAATCCTTTGTGCCTTTTGCTCTTACTATCTAAGAAGAACCACACTAAAGACATCTGTTCTTTGAAGGAGACACATGAGAGAAGAAGAAAAGAAGAGGAACCCATGTTTAATTTGCTAGAATCCAAAACAACAACTTAAGGTATTGGGCAAAACCCTAGGGAGTTTGAACCAAGTTTTAGTCCTAGGAAATTTCCCTCTCTTAGTTACAAAGAACATTAGCTTGGTGCTAACCAAAGGAAAAAAGTAGAATATTATAGATGTGCAGAGAGGTTACATTTTCCCAAATTACCTAAATCCAAAAATTTCAATGGGCTATAAGCCATTCTGCCAATGGCTCATGTTTTCTTGGTAAATGATTTCCTAGAGGTGATGATGAAGATCCATCGGGCTATTGAGCACAAAGTAGCTACATGAAAGGTAATATTGATTTTACTAACTATGTAACCTTTTGGAGGCCTCATTAAAAGAAAAATCATCAACTTAAGAGGTTGATGGTTCTTGCACCATAACTGAAAAAAGGAAATTATTTCATTAAACCACCAGTCGTGTCAAAATAGTCACAGTCCAGCACAATAGAAGCTAGTTTTAAGAGTGGATCCAAAAAGGAGATAGTTGCACTGAAGGAGATGGACTTATATCTAGAAGTGATTCAAGGTATGTTCATTAGAGAAGAGGAAGGAGAGAAATTACTCACCCTCATTGCAGTAGAGAAACCTAAATGCCACCTCAAAGTGGGATGTAGGCTACCCAACGAGGAGTCGATGTTCTTGCATCACAAGCAAACCTAGATGTACTTTCTTGGTCATACAAAGATTTAAAAGGGATTAGTCCCATTTTTTGCTAGCACCATATTAACTTGGAGCTTGACACTAAAGTTGGTACATCATTGCCAACATTGAATGAATCCAACCAACCTCCACCACCTTAGTGAACATAGAGTTTCTAAAACTCTTAGATGTACATTTTATCTATCCACCATTGATCAAATGAATGGGTTTTGCCTAGTATGATAGTGATTGAGAAGAATGGGAAGCTTTGCATTTGTGTGGACTTCTAAATGGGCAGCTTCGCATTTCTATGGACTTTTGGAAACTCAATTCCAAAACCAAGAAAGATGATTTCACTCTTCCCTTAATAGATCAATTATTAGATACAACTTGAGACTTACCCACCTAGAGAACTAGGGACTAATGTTTGGTAATCACCTATCCTAAATTGAAACCACCCAAATCCCATCAAACACACATGCTTAGTCGATTAGGTCACTTCTAGGTCTAGCTTATATGGGAAGTGCTTGGCTTGACCCATGAGGACTAACCTATGTTCCTAATGATGTAACTACAATCCTGTAAAGGAAATCTAGCATCGATTTAAGAGATCCACTTGTGTGACCACTCAAAGTTCAAGACAGACAATCACCACACTTGGTTCAATGAGGGAGAAATGAAAGGGAGTGGAACATTGACTCCTCTAGCCACATATGACATTGTCTCACCCCAACCCCCTAAAATGGTGTTGTTGGTATGCTGGTTCTAATACATGGACCCTAGGATGTCCATTGTTATCTACACCAACAAATTTAACTTATTCGAGAAGCACTTGACCAATTGATTCCACCCTTCCATAGGACACTCCCATCAAGGGAGCAATCCCCTCGCTTTCCATGCACACATACAAGGCATTCCGTAGTTTTCTAATTACCTAGCTTGATTATTAGAAACATTTACCACCGTTTTCCTTATTTTATCCACTAAGCATTAGTTTATTCGTGCAAATTATTGCACAAAAATGAAGACAATTGAATACAATCCTTAAAAAAAATCTCTTTATCATAAGCAAGAGAGAATATATCTTATTTTCCAGCCATTGGTCATAACCATATCCACACAATACACCATGCATCCACCATCTACCCCCTCCAACTAGTATGGGGAGCTTTTGGATCACTCTAGGTGTGTACGACATCCCTGTCTAGAAATTGTGATAGTCACCACGATTCTCAAGAAACTAATCACATTTATGGAGAGACTTCTTCTCTATAGGGCTAGTTTCAACACCACACATGAGATGGTAATAGTTCCGATGGAGGAACTAATAGTATGCTTGGGGATAGCCATCACCACTCTCTACACCAGTGGTATGGTTACCCAATCAATCTTTGTATTGAGAATCCATATACTGGCACCAGTAACATTTCTCATAGAAGTCAATACTTTGCAAATAGTGCTTCACAACTAGTGATTCCCTAGTTGCATCTACTATAGCAACAAAAAAAAACATATTTACAATCACATGACTATATGAAATTGGAAAATTCCTGAAAAGAGTAATCTATGTTTCTCTTTTAGATTTCATGGGTTACTTGAGACCGTATCCTTTTTGTTGTGCATGGATTCTAAAAATTCCAATTTCGTATTTTTAAGGCCTTTCAAAAAAAAGTTTCAATTCTAGATGCAAGGGAATTTAACTAAATATTTATTATATTTACCTATTGTAGAGTAACTTCCAGTGTCTCATTGAATTTACTATTGCAGTGAGAGGGGGCAATTTTTTTGGGTGTGATTTAGAATATCAATTAAAAAGTCTCAACTCAAGTTCTCATATCCATTCTTGAATATTCATCTATGGTCTATGAGTCTAAATTTAAAGGGCACATAATGATCACTCTTATCGCTCTTCAATTATTTCCTTCTAGTTACATTAAATCCTACTCATGCTGGCACCTAGTGAAAGAAGGTGGAGGTGGAAGAGCAGTTATGCTCGTATAAGAGCAACATTTTTCTCCATTCATTTTGTAATGAGGACTTGCCCGTCTTATCGTTGCTCTTCTCTTAGATGCCATGATGGTTTAATGCTCTCCTAAAGTGAGAAACTTCAAAGGGTTTGTAGAAGTCTTGATAGCTTTGAGTGGGAGTAGTTGGTACTTCTACAGAATTATTAACTCTTATGGAAATTGACTTGTTACTAGCTTATTCTCTTAAGAGCCTCTCTAATTTATGTTCTTTTCTCTCTAAATAAGGTTGAAAGTAAAGTTCAACTTGTAGACAAAACACATGGATGAAATAGGGAATTTCGAGGATAAAGCAAATATGATGGATTGGGCTAAGAAAAGGGGCCAATTTCTAGCCATAAGGATTGCCAAAAATAAAGGAGGTTTAGAGGGTTTAATATCCAAAAGAGCATAGCTGACCCTTTTGGAGGTTGGACAAAATAGGTGGTGATTTAGAAAGTTTGGGTAAAGTTTTTGGGAAATAAGGTTAGGATATAGGCTAGATTAAGGCACAGTAATGGGCTTTTCTATGTGGCTATGGGGGTTGCTCCATGCTTATATAGAGGCCCCTAGCCCCCTCAATTTTAGTCCTTTATAGTAGTTCAACCCCTATCAAGTTATGGGTTGATATGAATAAATTAACTAGAGATTTGAGTGGTTGACAAACTTGAGTTCATTATTGCTATTCACTACTATGAAAAATAATATTTTCATGTATTTTTTCATCTCAAATTAGACCAATGTTAACCCTTGCCTCACAATGGAGCAAGAATACTAGGAAGTGAGTGTTTGCAAATGATGTCCCACACATTTTGGATTATGTACCATGTAGCAATTCACCCATCAGAAGATGTTCTCAATGGAAAATGAGGGCCAGTAGGCTCGCTTCCATGCAAATTGTGGTTATTATTTGAGAAACTGAGTGAGCTTCATGTGAACACCTAAGTGCATGCAAGTGTGGGTGGACAAGAGGCTACAAGTGTGGGCTGGATGCTCAAAAGCATAGGAAACCCTAAATCTTTTGTATAAAAGATATAAGGGATAATGGAAAAGGGTATTTATCTATGCGCAAACTTGTAGTTTTCATGCTTTTGCTATCTTTTCTTGCAAGGTAGAGAGTAAGGTTGAGGGAGAGAGTGAGGGACATTGAGTGAGAAGCTTTTACACCTTTCTCTTTTTCTTAATCCATTATCTTGGATAAAATCAAGTGGTAGTGAGAACTTGTGAGGGAGGGAGAGCGAGGAAGCGAGCAGCACGGTGAGTGGAGTTTCCTCTATCACCTTCTTCCCCTTGAGCTATTCTTGGTGGTTCATGCAAGAGCAGCAAATGATGCAAGCAAGAAGACAAGCAAGTAGGTGTACATGTGGATTGTGGAGTGACATTGGCAATGTGTAGTGACTACAATAATGTGGCAAGTTTTGGTAAGCATGCTCACTACAACCACCTCAATTTGATTGGTCATTTGATAGATTAGTTTATTGTGTATCATGCACACACACTTCCACAACCCTTCCCTTTGGTATTTTCCACCAGAACCACCACCGCTCTTCTCTTGTCCTTCCCATAACCAGATTTTTTCATCCAACCCTCAAACCCACCACCTCCTTCCTCTCTACTATCCCCTATCCTCCATCTACACTCCCCCCCCCCCCCCGCACCATCATCTCTTTTCCACATAATCTCTCTGTATGACGTAACGACACCAAACCTCCACCACTTCTCTTTATCTACACCTTGGCACCACCTGATTGCTATTGCATGTGGAAAAAAGTCATTGACAAGGGGAAGCATTAATGCAAGTGAAAAATGCCACTGACAAGGGGAAACATGATCATGGTGATCAGTGTTGGAAGAGGAAGAGCTGTTGGGACTTAGAGCTAAGGAGGAGTTGCCAACCATCATAATAACCAAAAGATTTTCCATCATTAAAAAATCTATGCCTATTATCATTAAATTTGGAGTGTTGCATTGAATAGGGAGGTTACAACTAAAAATGGTTATTGCCAAGAAGTGGTCAATGTATCAAATTGTCATTTTTTAATTATCCTTACTATTAAGATATTGGAAGAATCTTTCTATAATTTAGACATGTTGATGAAAAACTATCAATGCAAACTTGTCAGTCCATGGAAACTGTCAAACTGAAATTGTCAACATGAACACGTCAATCTGAAACCATCAATGTGAACTTGTCAATATGGAATTACCAAACTAAAAGTATCAATGAGAACTAATCAATGTGAGCATGCCAACATTTACTTGTCAATGTGTCCTTCTTGATGAGTTCTTGTCAACAGGATCTTATCAAAGTAAACTTGTCAACATGTCTTTGTCAATAGGAACTTGCAAATGGGAAATTGTTAAGCTAAAATTGTTAATGTAAATTGGTTGATGCAAAATTTCAAACATAAAACTATCAATGAAAACTTGTCAACAAGAACTTATTAATGAGAACTTGTTGATGGGAAATTGTCAATGTGAACATGTGGGTGCAAAATTGTAAACATAAAACTATCAATAAAAACTTGTCAGCAAGAACTTATTAGTGAGAACTTGTTGACAGGTTGAGCTAAAATTGTCAATGTGAGCTCATCAATACAAATCCAAACCTGTCAATCTCAACCCAAATCGTCGACCTCTACAATGAACCCTAACTCGACCCATCAACAAAAACTTGTTGGTCTCAATCTGTCATTCTCGACCAGTCAATCCCAATTGTCAAACTAGGCCTCTTAACCCAAAGCTTGTCAATCCAAACTTTCCAATGTAAAATTGTCAATGTAAGAACCAAAACTTGTCAACTAAACTTGTGAAACTAAAGCTTGTCAATTCCAATTCATCAACTTGATCTTGTCAACTAAAATTTGTCGACCAAAACTTGTTGATCCAAACTTGTCCACAAGAACTCTTCAATCCAAACTCATCAAACTAAAACCATCAATCTCAAGCCATCGACTTCAACTTGTCGTCAAAGCAAATTCGTTGATCTAAAACTTGTAAATTTAAAACTCATCGATCTAACACTTGTCAATCTCAACATGTCAAACCAAAGCTTATCAACTCGAACTTATCAATCCAAACCTTTTAATCATAACTTGCTTATCAACGTGAACTTGTCAATGTGAACTTGTTAACATGAATTTGTTAACATAAGGCATGTCAACCTACGACTTGTCAATGTGATGTGTCAAGCTAGAACTACCAATCCTATCTTGTCAACCTAAAACATATCAAATCAAACCCATCAACTTGAACCCTTCAATCTAAAACTTGACAACCACAATTAGTCAATCTCAACTTGTCAATGGAAATTTGTCAGTGTGTGGAATTGTCAACATGAGCCTATCAACCCAAAAATTGTTGATCCAACTCATCAAACTAAAACTGCCAGTTCAAACCTACTTGCCCCAGCATGTCAATCCTAACCCAACCAAACTTCTCAAACCTAACTTCTAAAGTCATTAGGGAGGGGAAAATCTATCAATCTTGTGGGAAAACCTATCAACCTATCGGAAAATGTGTCATCTTAGCGATGAAACTTGTCATTGTGTCAACACAAAGCTAATCAAATCACTGAAACTTAAACAAAACTTGTCCAATAAAACTAGAGCTCTTTTAGAGAAACTACTCACATTAGGGAAATCTTGGCAACCTAACAAGCAACTCATCAAGCTATCAAGTTTTCAAGTTGTCAACCAATCAATCTATCGATAAAATTGTCAGTAAGAAAGACAATCTTGATAGATTAACTTGCTAAAATACAAACCTGTCAATTTGAGACTCAAATGTGCTAACTTGAAAATTGTAGTTCAAAAGAAACTTGTCAATACTTACCAAGGGAGAACCTCAACTTGTCCACTTATTGATAATAGAAATTTGAGGTTTTATCCATTGTCAACTTGACACACATTGATTGTCAAGCCATTAAGTGTCAACACTCAAATTAAATGATCCATCACCATGGGATGGGTATAACCATTAGGATAGAAGCTCGTAAAGCCCTCTCAGCAAAAATTCATTGATACCAAGCCACACCTTGTGAACTCATCAGTTAGTCAACCATTAGGATAGAAGCTAGTAAAGCCCTCTCAGCAAAAATTCATTGATACCAAGCCACACCTTGTGAACTCATCAGTTAGTCAACCTTGGAATGTGTGACATAATCTCCATTATTTGCCCACTCAAACATTGTCACTTACCAACCTCATAGCTTGACAACTTTCCAACCCATTAGAGGATGACTCACTAACTGAGCCATAATTAGAACACTCACTACATGTCAAAAATTAGGACACAATGGAAATTATCCTAGTAACCTAGGGGGATGTAACCATGTCAACTTGTCAAACTAATTGTGACTCAATTTTGCCAACTTTCTTATGTGAGTCAATGTGTTGACATGAATTTGTCAAGAAGTACAGTGTTAGTTGTGGGGACTAACTCTTGAATTGGCCAATTGTCTAGGTGTGTTGATGGATTGCTTGGGATGGAAAACTACATCATCTTAACAATTGCAAAAGCATCTTGTTTGTGATTATTAAGCAGTTGGAAAGTGAACTGTAGCATTGAATGATTGTCCTTGAGATCACAATTGTTTGGAAAAAGAAAGTAAACATTTTGATTGAGCACAAGCACTCATTGAATACCTTTTATTGCACATGTCACACTATTTGAAGAAAATAGAAAAGCCTAATTAAGCACAAGGCTAGGGTTCAAGTTGTTAATTGAAATTAAATGCAAATTTTACAACAATGATTGAGATATATGGATCTAAGAGACCATCAATGATAAATGAAACCCACAGTGCAAGGACTGAACAAAAACTATAAGAACAAAACTAGAAACTTCAAGAAAACAATGAGCATTTGATATGCAATCAAATTGACGTGGGATTGGAAACACTTTACCAAAACATAGTTAGTAACTTTGCAAAGGTATAATATGATGGAGAAGGGAGCGTTATTGAAGAAATATGCATGAATAATTAAGGGTAGCACTAGAAAACTTTCAAGCAGCTACAAACAAAGATGTTAGTGAAGTATTATCAATAGGGTTAGAAGAACAAAGTAGAACTTTGGTTAAACAAAGCAAGGACACACTAGATAAGTTGTTGGATTTGATCCTAGTGCTTAGCGCAAGAAAGAGAGTATGTGGCAAGCGATAGATGACATAAGATGAGTAATGCACAGCTTGAATGTCAGCAGGTCCTCCATTGATTCAATGAATTGATCCTAATGCCTAGCGCAAGAAAGAGAGTATGTGGCAAGCGATAGATGACATAAGATGAGTAATGCACAGCTTGAATGTCAGCAGGTCCTCCATTGATTCAATGAATTGACCCAGTACAATGAGGGTCGTTAGATAATTTGTACACTCTTCACATCAGAACACACATTGCCAACTCATCGTTGGTAGGACTCAAAGTTGGGCTAGGAAGGGACAAGTAAAAATCCCATTGGTTGCCAAGCAAATGGATAAGTATAGAGCTAGCGGGGATCCATATATCTTTGTAGAGAAATTTGAATAGGTGCGTGAGATGCACAATCTCATTTTATCGGTGACAAGAAGGCCTAGACCTTTGGTCTCTGCTTAAGTGACAAGGGTAGAACATGGTTGATAGGACTTGATGCAATCGAAAAAGCATGCTTCACGAAACTCGAAGACCTATTCATCATGTGATTTGTAAATGCCATATACGGGGATAACCTCATCATATGACTCATGAATCTACAATAACAATGGGAAGAAGAAAGCATACACAAATACATCTCCAAGTTTTGAAGGTTGTATAAACAAATCCCTCTTGTTGTTGTTGAAAGATAGAATCCCCAGGTTGTCTCAAAAGTATTTTTCAAGGGGATATGGGATGAACACATCCTTGAGGCCATGGCTAGTAACTCAATAGGTTGAACTTGAATGCGGTTTTAGACAAGGCCATGTGCATGAATGATTTGCATAGAGAAAGGAATTGAGACAAGGACATAACCAAAACTGTAATCAAGAAGTAGTGTAGAATTGAATGTAGCGAAGGATCTTTTGAGGCACAATATAAGACTAGGCTACATCATTTAGCCTCACCAGCTCCTAATAATGGGCAAAAGCAAGTAGCACAATGAGCTGAAATCAACTCATCTGGGATACCTCAATTGTTAGTCTCGATGTTCAAGAATCTATTTCTCTGATCGACTATATTCAGAAGAGGAGCTGCCTCCAGAATTCAAGCTGTATCTTCCAATTCAGAAAGCTTAACATTCTCAGAGAGGACGTATATTGTACCTGCATTTAGCACCATGAAAGTCTACTCTGGGAGCACAAAATCTGATGCGAGTCAGTTGTCATAAAGGGCATGAGCAAATACACACTGAAATGAAGCAATTTGGTGGAAATGTCTTTGTTTCAAGAACTGTGGTATTTAGAAACAACCGGAACACAAGTAATCTTAAATGGTGATAGTGGCATGACATTCCTTGATGGTATGCAACTTGAATGTTGATAGAAATCTAGGCCTCATGGCTGCTGCTAAGTGCCACCAGGCACAGAAAGTTATGAACTGATCGAAAGGCTTGCATACTATGGTATCACTTCAAATCTTGTCCTATACTTCACAGAGGAGCTGAATTTACAAACAGTTTCTGCAGTCAAAAGTGTGAACATCTAGACTGGGGTCATCACCATATTGCCTAACCTGGGAGTCTTCTTAGATGATGCATATTGAGGACAATACAACTAAGTCTTGAATCTGGATGAATTACTTGATGCCCTGAAAAGCAAGATCTTACGCTTTATTGTAAATCAGTGGTGGACAGATTGTAATGCTTTGTCATTTATTTTGTCTTTATACCCATAAGTCTTCAACACTGGTCTATGAAAAGAGCTTTATCAAAACATTGAGTTTGCCTACAATGCTTCCTACCAACAAAGCATTCAGATGACCCCTTTTCAAGCATTGTATGGGCACGATTGTCGAAGTCCTTTAAACTTCTCAGATCCAACCTTGAGGGTTGAAGCCTCAAAGTAGATGCTGGAAGATATGGATTACCAAATCAAGTCAATAAGACAAGACATCCAAGCCACCAAGGATAGACAAAAGGCTTACATGGACTTGAATCGTCAAGATAGATCCTTCGTTGAAGGAGATATGGTCTTCATTCACATACGTCCAAAGAAGAGTTCCCTATCCTTAGGTGAATGCAAGAAGCTAAGTCCAAGGTACTGTGGACCTTACAAGATTCTCAAGTGCCTAGGGCCTAATGCTCACAGACTTCAACTCCCTGAGAACCTAAAAATTCATAATGTATTCCATATCAGTCTACTGAAGAAGTATGTACCCAACCCTAGTCATGTGCTTGATGATCAACAAGTTGTAATGCCTAGCCAAAGAGTCCTTGAGCTACGGCCTGACAAGATCTTAGATGTTAGGGAGAGGCATTTGAGATCCAGAACCTTGAGAGAATACCTCGTCCAGTGGAAAGATTATCCCAAAGAGGATGTCACTTGGATGGATGAAAGTGCTCTCAACCAACAATACCCCCAGTTCTTCTCGAGATGAGGACATCTCGATTCCTCTAAGGGGGAGAGAATGTAATATTTCCGCATGAAATATTGAAGAATTTTGACCACTACACGGCTCACGCAAAAGCAGTGCAGAGTAAAAAGAGAGCATAGTGTTGATGCTCTCATTGATGAAGGAGCAGATTTCAATTTCTTGACTTACGAAGCATGGACTCTACTAGGTCAACCAGACCTCAAACCGACTGATGCAACTCTTAATCCTTACGGGGAACACCCACAAGCACTTCTAGGAAAGTGCAGAATCCTTGTAACTATTGAAACAGAAAGCTTGCCATACCTATTCTATGTTCCTCCAAATAGTGAAAATCGTGGAAAGGAAATCCTCCTAGGAAGACCCTTCAAAAAGGCAACGAAGTGTGAAGTCGACTATGTAGCATAGAAGATACACCTGACACTATCGGGTGTAAGGATAGTCACGACCTTTAGCAAGGGTGACCTCATCAAACCTCGAGGGAAGGGCAAGGAGCGTTCTGACATACCAAGCAAGCCTAGTAATGAGAGCAGGGAGTTGTTGAAAGAGTTGGTGCAAGCGCAGGTTGAACGGAGAGAACCAGTGAGTGAGGCCATACTTGAAACAAAGAGGTTAGGAGACAAGGCCAAGGATAGGGTTTGGACTTACAAATATCGTAGAAGATCACGAAAGAAGCCCAAGCCTTATAGACGAAGGCATCAATGGAGAGCTAGCACAACACCACAATGGATATCCAAGGCATTGCTTCGTGCTCAAGGGTATTATGCAGGCAACCGATGGATTTGGGTACCAAAACCCCTTGCTAAACCACCTCGGTCAGAAGCCCAAATTAGGTCAAAAGCAACGAGGCATGGGAGGAAACCTAAACGAAAATCTGAGTCTCGAACCAAAAATATTGGAGTGATTGCACCCCTTACGATTGAAATCAAGAAGCTAAACATGACCTATCAAAAACTAGAACCTCAGCCTAGCATGCTTAGCAAGCAGATATCAGAGGTATCCATCGATGCGTGTGCACAAGGTCCACTAGTGCCCAAGGAGCCTTTGACTTCCCAAGAGGATAATGAGCACCACAAGCACAACATCACTCATGATAAGGCTGACTGCTCAGCAAAGCTACTGACGGAATCCTCCAACAATCACGAGCAAATCATTCAGCCGCGGTGCCGCCTAAGAGTCCTAGGTCTCCTACGTCCTCTCTTCCCAAATGGACCCAGGAAGCACAACAACAATTGTCAAGGGCGGGCGCTCACTTCCACTCTCTGTCTCCATCAAAGCTTCCAAACACCCAAGAGGGGAAACATGACACTAGCCGTAGCTCTCGGCCCAAGGATATACTCGTGCAACCCAATGTGACTAGATCAACTCAGGATTAATCTACACAGGTGAATGCTCAGAGGACAACAAAAGACACGACCACATCCGATCGCCCCAGGGACTCGACACTACAATCCACCAAGAGTAACCAGCCCATTTGACTAAACGCCACTGCTTCCAATCAGGAATCGCAGCAGTCACAGCCCTCGGCCATGACTACACCCCTTTTTGTAGGATGTGTCCCTAGAAATTCATCTACTGAGGAGATGCCGCAACCAATATCCTTGACAACTCCAACCCGTCCCAAGCACCTAAAGCCTAGGCTCGAGGAGAAACCTCTCAAAGATGTGGCCAAGGAGATGACGCATCAAACCACTCAACCTAGCAAGGCTATTCAGCGGGCCACGGCTATGTTCCATGAGGACACACTAGAGAAAGGAAATGCTAAGGCCCAACCAGGCACAACAACGGTTGACCTAGTCTAGGGTCCTAAGTCATTGAGAGATGCGCCTTCACTGACCAAGAAAAAGAGGAGAAAGCAACGAAAACAACAATAGTTGCAGGTGGTTGGGGACCCCAAGAACCTCAAAACAAAGAGCGCTGGAGAGTTGATGAATAAAGCATCGACTCCACCCACCAATGGACCCATTGACGCCTCCCCTAATGGCGGTTAAACCTCAGGCACATCCGTGTGCTTTGAAGAATCAAAGCAGTTGTCACCAACAATGACTGCTTGCAACACTCAATCCACCGACAATAGAACTTGAATTCACCAGTCAAGAGTGGAAATAACACTATCACAACAGGGCGACAAATTCATACCAGTCACGTCCAAGGAGAACCATGACAATAACAAAGCCTCAAGAGAAACATGGAAACCCCAAGTGCATGAGCGCTCCTAGCGTTGACCAATCTTGCTCATCTAGGCATGAGCCCGCAGCTATGCTAAAGCCTAGGCAAACTTGTAGAACCTTGCGTGAGATGGCAATCGAGCAAGCCCTCGTTGAACATAGGAGTGTCGCAGAATGCCTAACTGAGTTGGATGCCAAGCTCAAGGTGTTCGCACGTGTCTATGTCCTACCAGACGCGCGCATTCTCTAAAGAGCAGCTCAGAGAATACTTGCCCTTTCCTTTATCTTGGGAAGAGCAAGAACATCTTGACGAGCACTATAGCAGGCTCCTGCACGAAAGCTTACTACTCATCTCGGGCGAGGAAGCTGACGAACTGCGCTTAACTGTCACATTCAATGATGCGCTCTGCCAATATCGAATCTCTTAGAGATAGAGGAACTAAAGCGATTGTCAGAAGGCTGAAGTCGATTTGAATATCATTGGTGTGAAAACCGCGTTGCAATGGCCGAACTAGGAGCTCAGATCATGACAGTCTCTGAGGAGCAATTGGCCAAATGGCGATCCCAAAGAGACCCAACCTATGTGGCACCAACTTCCCTTCGAGTGTTGACTGCCATTCGGGGCACGAACTTGGTTGAACCGAGCCAAGAAAACCCTGTGCTTGATAAGGTTCTCACTGAGGAGGAGTTTCATGTCGCCAGTAGACTCGGGCAAGGTTCCATGCTACTCGATGTGGCAAAATATCTATCAGTATTGAGTAAGCTGCCATGTGTACTAGATAGCCACGCTTCAGTACAATCTCGAGCTCTACAATTGGTTTCTATCCTCGTGAAGTGACAAGGATTCGTAAATATATATATATATATAAACCATGATTTTTGTGTCACCCTGTATAGACACTATCAACACACACAAGCAATAAAAAGTCAAGCACAGACAGAAGAGTCAGGGCCAATAGGCTTGGCTAGTCCGGTCCCCCTTTCACATGATCATGTCTGCCTCCAGGTGAAGGGCATGCACCCTGCATTGCCGCCATGGAAAGCCTTGACCAACATCTCTGATGATGTAAGCAGGGTGCAGTCCCTCTCTATACACTTTTCCCTTTTCGGCCTATCCTTCCGAGGATGAGCCCCCCCAAACGTAGGAACACCAACCGATGTAACTCGACGGGAGTCAAGATCTGCTAGCATTTAGAGGCTAAATGGACACCATTACGGGGGCCATCCCTCTACAACGAGTACAACATGTTCTACACCTTCTCTTCTAGTCATATGTGTTTGACAACCTACACTGAAATCCCTCCTATGCAAACAATCTTATTCCGTATCAAGGCCTAACCCTTGGATTGCATCTTGCAGGCCCCCACAAGGAAAACATGGAGAACCATGGGCAGCTGGCATGTAGAGACACTCTTCGCAGACGATGGGAGCACACAGCACGCGCCCCTCCACTGGTGCGCGATGTGCCCACCCTCAAGAGATATACCAAGAGACGTGGACCTAAACGGCACCGTCCTGGATGAAGGCCTAAAAATCCTCAGACCAGGAAAGTCAAAGCTCAACTAAGCGTGCAAGCCGTGGCAATACCAATTGCACAAATCCCCCACGAGCGCTCAAGCACCAGATGCCCAAGGGCAAGAAAGGCGGCCAGGGACAGGGCAGAGTTCGATGAATTATTTAAATGCATTTTGGAAATGGTGGCGGCCCGGGACTATACCATCCATGTCCCGGCCGACATGTGCCCTGCCCGACCTCATGACAATCCCGCACCAGCACCAGCCCAGTCGCCCAACCAATCGGACTCGCCCCGCCTATTAGAAATCGACTAAGCCCTAGGATGTACGAGCAGCTTAACAAGTTATTAGAACCTAACTTTTTGTCTTTTGAGGGTGAAAGGGCAACTCCCCATTTGTACAACTTCTGCCTATCGTTAATGTATGCCGCATCTTTGATAAGCGATCGCATGGGCATTGCAATTAACATCACAGCATTTCGAAAAGTCATATTTTAACATAATTACATCTGTTGAATTACTTAACGAAATCAAGCATGTGCTCTCACGATGTGACAAGTGGATGCAGGATAACACAGGTCTTCGTGCAAACATGTTCAACACCTGGGTCACTGCAAAACCACGATCGTGCAGTAATCGCCACAAAGTCACGTTGCTGAACGTGAACAATCACCTCGTGAGTGTCCACATCACACGAACCCATGTGTAGTCATGGGCTACACTCTCTTCTTGGGTCATGCTCCACACTCACGATGGGGGGCGCTGCAATCATACCGATATCGCAACAACGGCTCCCCTAACAACAAGGCTAGGGCCAAATCATCACGGTCATATCCATTTTTTGAGCCTACGAGGCTTGACATGTCCCGACCTATTGAGAGGCTCATAGCCTTTGCATATTGCAATGGTTGTACTATGGCCAAAAAAAAAAAAGCACCCACGATCACAACACCGCACCTAGGGGCCCTCACATCAAGTGCGTCCAGTGCCTTGGTCGGCTGGCTCCGTCCCTAATCCCCTAGCCCTTTGTACATCCCCCACAATTGTTCAGGGCACATCAAGGGCATGACATACCTAGGGAGCTCGCCTCCCCTATGGTTAGACCTGTCACCCTGAACCACTTGCACAATCCTTTTGCACTCCATCTCAATGCCATTACAATCAATAGTGGTAAGCAAGGCATGAAAGACAAGGGAAAAGTACACCATACTTTTCAAGCACTACAAGTAGCCACTAGCTACCAAAAGCTAAGACATCAAGGAGCTCAATTATGCTACATTGCCTTGACAAGACCATGATGATGTCTCGAGCAATCTTCAAGTGTACTCCCCGTCTTCATCGACAAATTTTTCCATCCACTTAGCCCCTTGGTTCACTGACCCATTGCTATACACAAAACCAGGCAGACAGTCTTCTAACTAAGTAATACCTAACTATGCTCGTGTACTCACTTAATATTCACACTATCACCTATACACGGTTTGGGTCCTCAAGTGCAAGACAATTCGACCTGTCTCCCAAACTAATCAAAATATGTCTTGTGCATGATAAGAAGACTAGCACTACCCCTTAGGGAGAGACTACATGAGAGGTTTTCCAATTATAGGTGTTAAAGACTCCCACGAAAGTGCCGTCGGCTCTACATCAATGCTCAACTCTAAACGCTCGTCCTTCACTCCACCATGCCAATCACCAGAGAATCATCACGCGCAAACTCCACCAAGAGCATCCCACGCACACCAACCCCGTGCCAGCTATGAGTGGCCATTCCCAACAAAGAGTTACCCTATCGCCCCCTACAACAATCATATCATCAAGCCATTGGAACAGCTAGTGCCCCAACGACCTTCCTTCGCACCACCCTCAGAACTCCCCCAAGGCACGTCGGCTATGTGAGAGGTAGCCATTAGTGCTCGGCTTGGAACACTTGAAACAATAAAAAGCAGTCTGTGGGTCTTGGTGGTTGAGCGAAAGCTCCCACAATGAAAGAGACCTTCTCAACAACATCTAGACTAGGAAACCATGTTCGCTCCTTTTCTCCTAAGCAAAGTTCAAAATCTTATGCTTAGTTGGCATCACCAATAAGCATTTTAGCCTCATAAACTTACTAAATTTTCTTGATAAATCTACAAGGGTCCTCATCAATGCAATACTTGTCTAGCTGTTTTGCAAGCTGAGGGATTTTTTTAAAAATCTCTAGTGCCAGGAGTGTTTCCCATTCTAGTTAGGATAGTTTGTGCAATGTGTGGATCCCTACTTGCATCATATTAGATTAGTTAAAGAGGCATTGTTGCACAAGATTCAAGAAGGAATCCTATGAAGGGCTTGTAACATTTTGTAGATGCTTTTCATTTTTTTTTCTTGCATGATTGCAAATTGATGTCTCATATCATTATTAAGATCTAGTAGTTAGCTAAATGTATTTGCCTCCTGGCCTTGCAACTCTCAAAGTTTTCTTTCCATGGCCTCAAATATAATGGTTTGGTCAATAAATTTTGCAGCTTGTTGGAAGCAGTTGATTGAGGCCTGGAAGTCATCTGAGATGTCTCTTGAGCCCTCACCTCTCTTCATTATGCTTGATGTTGTCCCAATGGTTTCACTTGCCTCTAGGTGGACTATTTGGGTAACCTAGTTGATTAGGTCATAGACATGGGTGTTTTCAATGTCTATGGATCTATTAGGATTAGGGTCTCTACTTGATGTTGGCGTTGGAAGGTCACACCCACTTTGTAAGCGCATGTGTCTACATTGCGAACTTAAGTCCTAGGAATTCTTGTCTATTTCTTATTTTGGTCCTTATCCTTTATCCTTGATTTTCTTAAGTCTCCTATCTTTATCTTTCTGTTTTATGATCATTGAATATTGACCAATCAAGGTTTTCTTGTTGTGCTTGTGCACTATGTGCAAAAATGCTTTCTCTTTCCTCAAACAATGTGTATAAGATACTTATATCTAACACTTTAACTTTTTAAGAAAATACATTTTTGAATTCAAGCTGCATGTGGATTTTTTTAATTTACTTGGTTGTGTTTTTTACTCTATTCATTTTGTTTCACTTGTTGTGGCAATCATTAGGAGAGTTTTGAGGTCTCAAAAATACATTTTAGGATATATAGAGAGAGTGCTCTAGACCAATGAAAGCAAAGCCTCCGTAAAATAGAAGTTTGATTTTTGAAAAAGAAAAATACCATTTTATAAATAGATATGGATATGATATTACTACAAGTTTGTATTATAAATATCTATTTTTATCTACCTAAAAATGATAATTATGACATCCTTTACATAAATGACATAGGGTCTTAGCCACTTTACATTAATGATATATCTGGGATTGTATGATAATGAGAATTCAAACTAGATTCAAATGACCAAAGAGCTTAATATTCATCTTTTTTTACTCCCTTGTTTTGTTGTTCTCGTCTCTTTCCTTCCTTTGTGGTAGTTTGTTTCTCTCTCTTCCCTTTCTTTGCTATGGATATATAAATTTGATATTCAACAAAGTGTCCAAGCTCTTAAACCTCATCCATGTTTGTGTTGAATTCATTTCAAATAGATGAAAGATGGATTTCTACCATTATTAGAGTAAAGATATGTATATTACCATGTAATAAGCAAAACATAAGAAAAGATAAAGATGCCAGAGCTCTTTTATCTCTGCTTGGAAGGGTAGGATAAAATATTTCAAACCTGGAGAAAACAAGAATAGGATAAAAGAGGTTTTTGTACAATATGTATTTATGCATAGAGAGTTGTATTTAGAACCTAGAGCTTCAAGTCTTCCATTGCATGGACCAAATTGTAAGTATTTTCTTCTTAATTATTTTTTATTAAATTGGTATTAGATTTTATTATGATAAATTTTATTTTCATCTATACATGTCTACCCTTCTAATATTGAGGAATGGAAACCCCCATAGAGTCTATTATTGATGTTATTAATGTTATACATGGTTTGATTGGAGAAGAAAAATGTACAAAGGCATAGAATAAAAACATAGCTTGCAGAGAATGGGATTTTTTAAATGACCATTCTTATATTATCTCTATGCATAATGACTAGTGGAGAGCAATATCGATGCTTCCTTTGCTTGATTTTACAAGCCTTGATGGTCTTTACCAAGTCTAGCCACCAGTGAGAGCTACATATATAAAATATTTTTTGAGATATAGAGAGCATTAAAACCTAATGTCTCAAGTAGGTTAAGCAAGATTACTTTGTTTATACCTATTAATGTGCCTATTTATTTATTTTTTAATGCTAAGATAAGAAGATCAAAGGCCATGTTGTCAATCAAGAGGGTGGCATATGATCATGTCTTACAATTTATCGATGAGGGGTGAGATACCAAGATAGAAGGCAAGATAACTTGGAAGATGGATTAAGACTCTATTGCTTGTAAATACATGCTTGCTACTTCAAATTTTATACTTAGCTTTTATTACAATAGATGGCATTATGTTAGTGGTAGTCTAGTTGCTTTAGGTCAAAATTTTGAGGATTTTAGCGAAGATCCTATTGTGGATCTTAATATTAGGCTCAACGAGAATATTAATACAATATTAAAGGTTAGATAATCATATACACTACATCAAGTGAGGATAGTTTTACAAAATGAAGATATTGGATTGCCATATTCATTTGCATTCCAACTTAACAAAAAATGGGTAGGTTTATACATTAGTTGTATGTGTGTGTGTGTGTGCACATACATATTAAAGAGAAGAGAGAAAAATATATAGTGCAAATATATTGAAGAAAAAATCTATTTATTTTCAATATAGATATAAGTTCAGATATTACAACAAATTTGTATTTTCTTTCTTCATGATCTATATATATGAGGTTTTACAAGATAAAATACAAAAGCTAGTTTTTTTAAAGAGGAATATTGTTTTTAGGAGTTCGTTTGTCATTCTTTGATACTTTAGTTGCCTTAGTTGTTGAGGGACCCTCCTTGTATACTTTTGTACCCTCTATCTCTTTATTTTCTCCTTGTTTTTATTGTATGCAATTTACAAGTATGTACTTGAAAAGCTTTGCTTGTATATATCAAACATGCTCACTGTTATAACAATACTGGAAAATTTATGATGCATTTGAAAAAAAGAATTAAAGTTCAGTGTTATTTTGCAATGCACTCTTTTTTAAGTCAAACACTTTCTTAAAGTTAAACTTCTTCCATACTACCTTTATAAATTTATCATCATTAAGATAAATAAACTTGACTAATCTCTTAGCATTTACAATTACCCCTCCAACCATAAGAATGACTATCATCTTGATGAGGGCTCTACAAAAACAATAATAGAAAGTAAAATTATACAACTTATTTATGGTAGTTTATAGAAGTAAGTATCTTGATGTATTTTGATAAAAACTTACCACAACTTGTCTATGTTCTAATTGTGCAAGTAGATTAGAAGACATAGGAGACTTTTTTGTAGCACTTCAATCAATCTTTCTGTAGCTCTATATAAAATAATAATAAAATTTAGAGTACTTAAAAAAAATAAGAGTTTAATTGATAAAAAAGAATTGGGATTATTCAACTTACATCTTAGCATTTCCATGTATTCCTTTAAAACCATTGATTTGAAATAACTTCTTAACTACATAGCCTATGGTAATCAGGCTCCAATAAAAGCTAAAAATAATTATAAGAAAATAATTTATTATAATAAAATATTTTAAAATAAAAAATTAAAACAACTTATTTTTCATGATATGGAATCAAAACAAGCTCCAAGGTGTCAATTCTACTAAGCCAATGGTCAAATACATTTGCTTCAAGCTCACTTAGCCTTATATAATGTGAGATTGAAGAATTAAGAATCTTAAATTTTTATCGTATATCAAAAGGAATTGTATGCACCATATACCTAGAAAAAACAATAAGATAGCTAGTATATTTAAAAAATTATTGCTAAAAAATATCGTTCTTAAAAACAAACAAATTTAGATATATTATACCTTAGTCCAACAAGGAGAATGGAGTCGTTTACTTCTCTTCTTTTATCCTATAATAATAAGAGGCCCTAAAAACTATGTTTCACATAGCTACCATTAAACTTCCAAATGCAACTTTCTCTATCTCCATCAAAGTGAAGCTAAGCCCTCTTGTGCCCTATTGAAAGAAAACACAAGCATTCATCCTTAAATCAGACAGTGTAAGTGATCAAATCAACTCATTTTTAATCTCAATGTCAAATAAAGCACAATGTTTAAAGCTATGGGTATGCTTTACTAACTTCCAATTGCATTTCATCCAAACTCACTATTTTTCAAGTTGCTCAAGTTTATGTGTTGTATGAAATGCGACCTCAATAGTGGTATTGTTTGTTGGTTGCAACTAATCTTGCATTTTATACGTCAAGGATTTGTTGTGTACATATTCCACTTGATTTTTCAAAATGCTCCCAGGACAACTTTGATTACTAGGCATTATCTTATAGAGATGAGGAGTTTAGAAGGTGTGAAACAAATTGTCCTTTTTATAGGGATTAACAACAATGTCTTTTGATTCAAAAAAGATATAGGTTTTCTTATGTTTCTCCAATATATGAAAGATTCTTCTTTAGATAAAGTGCAAGAGGAAGAGGGAGAAGATGCTATATACATAGATCAAGAGGTTAAAGAGAAGGCAAAGATTTTTCAAGAGAGTGTTGAGAACCAACTCATACAATGCTTTGATTATAATGTATTTAAGAAAAGATCACAAAGGTAGAAGAATAGGAGATGGAATTGAGTATAGAGATTGAAGAAGGCTCTCTTTATTGTATCCCTACATTTCCTACCTACCTTATCAACAAAAAAAAGAATTGCGTTTCTTAACAATATTCAATATCTTTTTTATCTTAGAGAAGATTATTGCTTAGTCATCCTAGTAGCACGAGGCCAAATTGACAATGATTGCATAAGTTATGAACCATACCCACTAGCAAGTATGGATGTTAAGGGGGAGAATTTTCAAAATAGCTCCATGGCCTTGCACATATGTATTAATCAAATTGTGAAATATGAAAAGAAAGTGCTATCTACAAAAGAGTTCTTAGAGGTCCAACAAAGACTTGCCAACAAAGACTTGGCATTGAGGGCATGGGGTATGAATGTAGACTAAAACCTTCATTATAGAGGAGAAGCCAAATTTCATTATAGAGGAGAAGCCAAACAACTCAATAAATCTTTATGATGAGAGCCTTCTTGAAGTTGATAAAAACTCAAAGCTATGAAATATATTTATAAGATCTTCATATGCATAATAGAGTTTTACTATGCTTAATGGATAAGTGACTTTAAGATTTCCATCTATTGATAAGGAAAACTTTTTTGTTTCTTATGCAAATTGAAATTGAAGGCACTAACAACTTTCTTGGAAGAGCTAGAAGCTCTAGACCATTGAAGCTTGGAAAAGTTCAAGGACTTAGCCACGATATTGGAAGCTTAAATAATCAAACTAATGCAATTTATCACAAAAGATTCTCAAGCTCTCCAACTTTGCCAATGATGACTTTAAAAGCTATTTCCAAAGTCATTGGATATGAAGTTTTCAACAAAGGAGTGGAGAAGATAATTTTGGTAGAGAAGGAAGAATCCATAAGGGTTTTTGGCTACATTCTTAGTTAGAGTGGGTCTAGAGCTAGATACTTTGGAGTTCTTAGCTCCTATTTACTCTCCTATGTAGGAGACACAAAATATTGAAGCTTTTATCAAGCTATAGAAAGTCTTTAGATATCCCTATTTTATTTTTTGGGTAAGCATTTGTATGGTTTTTACCAAAGATGATGTATTGCATGATGTGGTTGTATCCTTAAGCTTAAATTTATGTGTAAAACCATTGAAAAACCTTTAATCAACTATTTGCTTTGACTCTTCCTCCTCCATGTTTTATGTGCCTAAAGTAATTTTTTCTTGCTTGATAATGTGATTTTTCCATGCCTTAGGTTGATCAGAGATATGCTTTTATATTGTTTGATGAAATATGGAGCATAATTATATACAATGTGTAGCACATTTAAAAATAAAGAGAGTTAATTAAAAATATTATGAGTTAGATAAAGGAAAAACATAACAAATTCTTACCTATAGTGAGTGAAGTGTTGATTATCCCAAGCTTCTATCATTGGCTTTTAAAAAAGATTCAGTTGGTCTTTGAAATCTTTGAGATATTCATCTTTTCAATCAAATTTATCATAGTAAAAACATATCTTTTCTAGGATTTTTCAAACATTGGCTTTCTTGTTTTGAGCCTGTTTAGTATCGACATGATCGTTAACTACATTATGTAGGGATTTTTATTTATTATATTTACTTATTGAACCTCCATTTCTAGAGTTAATAGTGTCAAGCTTTCTATGAAAGATTAGGAACCTTGTAGCCTTTACTCCACTAATACATGGCTTTTTTGGGATACAATTTCCATCATTGGACTTTTGAAGATTCGGTTCAGTAACAACATTATCTCTATGCAAACCAATTGTAGATAAAACTTGCTCAATCTTTGTTATAGCATCTTGTCTAGTTAATAAGGGTTTTGGCTTCCAAGCAAACCCTATGTAAAGATAAACAAACTTTTCAATTATTTTACGGAGTGCATGAAGTGTACATATTTGAGCATTGGCCAAAGAAATATCTAAAACTAGCTTGAAGTGTAGGTCTTTGATATGCATGGACAGGATTCTATTCTAATTGCTTGAGCTCAACTATGTGCCATGGACATAAAATTTAGGTAGAGACATATAGATTTTCCCCTTTAGATACATTGTACACGCACTTTAGTAACTTCAAGTCACCATCTATGTGCCATTCAACCTTGTAGTTTTTAAATTCCTTGACAAATAGCTCTTCTCTTACTTTTTGGCTCTTAATCACATCAAGTATTTAATTTTAATGGAAACCCTAATATAGTATATCAAAATCCTCTCTGCCTACTTCAAAAGCTCCTAACCACCAGATATTGTATTCAAATTGAACACTAAATGGCATTGAATCACTATGGTGACTTGATGAAAGTGCTCTATTCATCAAGATAATGGAGACCCTTTCTATTTTTGTACACTTTATACAATATTACTTTCATCAAGTTTAATCATAAACCTAGCTACTCATTGTGCCTCTTTAAAAAAAAAAGACAAATCATAGCATCTAATCATTAAACATTGTAAGATAGGTAGATCAAGGAAAATGTTGTTAAATTCATTGCAAGAACCTCTTTCTTCTTGCTCTTGAAGCTAGCCTTGATATAGAAAGGCCCACCCAAAATTTCCATCACCTTACCATTAACTCTTTGTCTGATAATTCTCACCATAGATGGCCTTGGAAGTAAACAATTACAAAGCTAACCTTGTTTCATATTTGATTATATTACCTTTTTTTTTTTGTGTATAAGCGTCTCAATTTTTACCAATACTATCAAAAGTCTTCTACATTAGCTCAAAATCCGGAGAATAATGCTTAATAAAAGAATCCAAGCATTGTCTCTTTACTTTTTTGAATATCTTATTTCTCAAGAATATCCTTTGAGATTGCTAAGGGCACAAGATGATAATAAAACAAAGATGTATTTAAAGTATCTCTCTCACTTATATTTGGTTGAAGAAGAGACTTAAACAAAATTAAAATAACTCAGATACTATTATAAGCAAAGTTATATTTAAAATTACTTAAGTAAAAAGATATACCTTGTTGCATGGGTTCTTTAACTATAACTGTCTCCTCCTCATTTGAGATGCTCAATATTCTTAAGAGTTTTTTGTCAATTTCAAATGCCTATATGGTTTATTTTTATTGGTATGCTTTGATGTATATACCCAATGAATGATTATCCTGTAGTTTTTGCAACAACTTATCTCTATGTTTTGGTAATAAGTGATTCTCCAATCTAAGAACATCCTTCTTTGCAATATGATTAAGCATATAACCTAAAAATCCATTATAACCATTACTAATAAAATGCATCAAGGAAGAGCTATTATAAAAAGGAGGAGTGCTATTTTTGATAGGATCTTTGGGGTGTAACCTTCCATCCAATCAAACATCAAGATTTTATTTCCTTCTATTAACCCTGGTGCAAAGAAAGTGAAAATAAAATAAAAAAGAAACAAGACAAAGCGAAAAAAGGCATCCCAATGGAAAAAAAATGAGGAAAAGGGCCAAAAGCACAAGAAGAAAACTCAAAAGTCTAAGGCAAGTGCAAAAGGAGAAATGTGCATAAAAGCATATCCTAAATCCTTGTAAAAAAGTGCCAGGTTCCCTCTTGTGCAATTTGTAAATGTAGACGGGCATGGGTGAAGGAACAATGTAAATAGAAAGGGAATAGGGAAAGAGGACCTAGGCTAAAATGGTCCATCATGTAAAAAAGAGATGGGTGCCCAACAAGAGTAGGGCATGTATAAAAAGGCAAAAAGTGAATGAAGAAGCTCATTCTTATGTGTGGCCAAAACTAGCTCTCTTCTTCTTCCTCTTCTTCTTGTGCTTGAGAGAGGGAGTGTGAGGGAGTGAGTGTCTGAGGGTGAGGGACTGTGGTGGAGAAGCTCTCCATCTTCTCCTCTCTTCTTCTTCTCTTCTCTTCTCTTCACTTGTCTCACGCATAGCAATGGAGCTTGGAGCTTGGAGCTTGGAGCTTGAGGATCCAAGCTTGCACATTAGATCATGGAGATACCAGAGAGCTTGTGGGAGGAGGCAACTCGATCGATTGTAAAGGTAAGCTCACTATATTTGTACGTGTGAGAACGCACACGACTATGTGAGAGGTAGCTATTGCACTTTGCTTGAAACGCTTGAAGTAATAAGTGGTCCATGGGTCTTAGCGGTTGAATGAGAGTTCCCACATTTTGGTTTTGTTTTTGAGACCTATGGATTTAAGCTCGAGTGCTTGTATGCTCCAAATCGAGTGACAAAGTAAGAGCTCATTTCAGAACTAGCACTTGATTTTAGGTAGGAAGCAAGGGAGTCAAAGGCTATTTTTTCAAATTTGAGACATTAAGGTTTGGAAAATAAGGAAAAAGAAGGAAAAGATAACTCTCTAGATAACTTGAAAATAGGGAAACTAGGGAAGAAAGGAAAGAGATACGGAGTGATAGGTCTACATGTAGTAGCGTCTATACGATCCTTGCCATTGATGCATTCACCCCTTCTAGGTATGTTCTGAATCTTTGTTGGTTGATTGTTGCACTATTTTGGAATCCTGGGTGCACGAAATAGTGAGCATTAAGCTATACAAAGGGTGTGCGTGTCATTTGGTGGGTTTTTGGGCACTGCTCGAATGGTGATCAAAGGCCTCAGATGGCCAAGTCATGACTTGGGTCAGATGTTTGAGCCACTTAAGTGATCCCCTTGGACATTTGACTTGGATGGATTTGTTGACCACTAGGCCTCAGACGGCCACTCAGATGCTTGAACGGACACCCCTTGTCTGTGTCTAAGCCTGATTACTCGGATGGCCAAATACCTTGAGGAATCCACTCGGATGTCTAAATCTATGGGTCGGACGATCGAGTCCAGGAAATAGACTAGTTGTCCAAAACCCTGTTTTGACTGATTTTTGATCATTCTTCTACTTGTTACGGTCCCTATTCCTGACTTACTAGCAAAACAGATTGAATTTCGGACGAGTAGGTGAAACCATAGGATTGTTTACACTCAAAAACCTGGACTTAGGAGTTCATGGGGGGATTGAAAGAACCGACCATTGGCCACTACCTAGATAGAGACCCAAGTTGACTCACTTGGCTGAACGCATTGACAGACTACCTATCACACGACCCATAGAGAACCTAATTTCAACTATTAGGAGTAATCAAATTGTCACTGTTGACTCCTTTAAAGGTCATACTCGGTAGGGTAAGTGTTAATCACATGTGAAAGTTGGAAAGCTTGATTTCGCACAATGCACATCGAGTCGCAGCACTGTTGGTATATGAGGGTTGCACATTTGTAAACTATTAGATTAATAAGGAATACACTAACAAGGATTAAGCTAAAAATGAACCCACTAGTAGGAGTACAATCCCTAGGATCAAACAAGTGGCCCAGAACACCAAGAATAAAGACCTAGAGGAAGGGGACAAAACCATCACACTATCGAGAGAAGGAAAGGCTCACAAAGATTAGGGATACATCTTCAGCTGGCTTAATTGACATCATAGATGCACTAGTGGGTCAAGAGGCAACTACTATGGCAGGCACCATCTCAAATGAGAATAGTCTCGACGTTGATCTTTACCTTAACATAGTAGAGCACTCGAACGACATCCAATGACTTGTTACACAATATGACCAATAGACAAGGATAGCGCAGTATGGAAGACCAGTAGCCGATGTCATAGTTGACCTTGAGGAAGAGAAGAGATTGGTAAGGATAGCATTGCGGCACATTGCAAGTTATAGCCAGGAAAAAAGGGCTCAGAGGTTGGATTAGGTGAGAGCTCAATGAGGTTCACAGGATCCTAGCCATCACTCGGCAGGGTAGGTGTTTAAGCACATGTGAAAGTTGGAAAGCCTGATTTTGCACAACGCACATCGAGTCGCACTGTTGGTATATGAGGGTTGCACATTTATAAACTGTTAGGTTAATAAGGAACACACTAAGGGGGATTAAGCTAAAAATGAACCCACTAGTAGGAGTACAATCCCAAGGATTAGACAAGTGACCCACAACACCAAGAATAAAGATGTAGAGGAGACATAACCATCACATTGCTGAGAGAAGGAAAGGCTCACCAAGATTAGGGATACATCTTTCGCTGGCTTAGTTGACATCATAGATGCACTAGTGCGTCAAGAGGCAACTACTATTACAAGCACCAACTTGAAGGAGAATAGTCTTGACCTCGACCTTGACCTTAACATAGTAGAGCACCCAAACGACATTCGATGACTTGTTGCACAATACGACAACACACGAGGATAGAACACCATGGAAGACCAGTAGCTGATGTCATAGCCAACCTTGAGGAAGAGAGGAGATTGGTAATGATAGTATTGCAGTGCATTGCGAGTTATAGCCATGAACAAAGGGCTCAGAGGTTGCATTAGGAGAGAGAGCTCAATGAGGTTCACAGGATCCTAGCCATCTCAGGTAGGAATACAACAGGGGCAATGCCAATAGGGAGAGAGCCCTAGAAGAAAACCTTACAGTAAGCGATCTACTCACAAAAAGATTGCTAGACAATACTAGCATTGAGCAAAGTGGGGCAGCCTTGGCGGCATCATTGCTAGTCGGATTGGGAGCCAAATGAAAATACCCATAGTTGCAAAACAACTTGATAAATACCGGGCAAGCAATGGCCCCTACATCTTTGTCGAGCTGTTTGAGTAGGTGTGTGAGGCTAATAACGTCACGGAACCTGCTCAACAAGCACAAGCATTCGGTCTTTACTTGGGAGACAAGGGACAGGGACTTAGTTCACTAGTCTAGACAATATTGAACGTAATAACTTCACTCAATTGTTGAAGGATCTCTTCATTAAGAGATTCTTGGAGGCAAGATACTCTAACAACCTCATTGTTAAGCTGATGAATGTTAGCTAGAAAGACAAAGAGGGAATACAAGACTATGTCACACATGTGCGGAGTCTCTATAAGAGGATACCTATAGAGCTGAGTGACCTAATGAGAGAGTGATCTCTATTGTGTTCATTAATGGGATCTTCAATGAAGAACTCTATAAGGCTCTTGCAAGCAACTCAAACATGCAAAGGGATGTGCTTGCAAGAGTCTTTGAGGAGGCCATAATGGTAGATGACTTGCTCAGGGAGAGAAGCTCTCGAGCTGTGGAGCAAGGTAGCAATGCATTTAGGAATATTGAGAGAGCTACAACAACTACTGAACCAACACCCGCCCCCCCCCCCCCCCCCCCCCAACAATGAACAAGAAAAAGAGAAGAGTGTTGACTAGACCTAAGCTACAATAGATCTAAAATCAGAGTTGACCAGATTGCAAGAATCAATATGAAGGCCAGTATGACCTCATGTGTAGTGTGTGCAGTACGGAGGGAACCACCTACCTTTTGAATATCTGGATCCTGTATCAAGGCCTTATGCCAATTACGGAAAATTCAGGCATAACATCATGCATTGCTGCCAGTCGCCTTACCAGCAACCTTACACTCAACCATACTATCTAGGAGTTAGGCAACCATATTTTAGAGGGGGAGCTCCTTTGGCTCTTCTTGCACCTACGCTAGTTGCCTCGAGGATAGACATTAACCGGATAAGAATCCCTAGACCTCCAAGATCTATCATGACCCATCCACCAAGCGATGCTCTAATACACTTTGTGGATAAACCATTGGAGGAATATTATTACTTGAACCCTTATGTCTCTTATGAGGAAGAGGGTAATCCCATATTGATGGACTATAGACTTGTGTCGGTAGGTAGAGGAAGAGGTAGAGGCCTAGGAGTAGCTTAGAACCAAGAATCCATTGCATGTTGGATGTGTGGCCATGGCATATCTCTCTCGCTACCCTGAAAAGGAGAAAGCAAATAAAGAGAAGGCCAACTTGAGATGCCCCGAATGCAAAGTCACACACTTGCTTGCCATTTGCCTCAGGTGAAAATCCTCCATTAGCTCAGGAATCATACCATCTATGCCACTCAAACTCTTCTATGCCGAGTCACCCCACAATGATGCCACACTTATTCCCCTAAATGTCATGACACGAGCTCAAACAAAGCAAATCAAGATGCATCCTCTATAGGGAAAAATAACACTCAAGACTAAGAGTGAGACCACATTAACCAAGGGAAAACAAGTCATTGATGCTAACACAGAAACATCTGCTCCTAAGACGAGAGATAAGGGAAATGCTAAGGTTGGAGAGTACCTTGACAACAATTGAGGGCTACAAGACAAGGTCAAGGGTGGATAAAAGAAGCGTAAGATTTCCTTCAAGATGCTAAATCTATCATTGAGGATGAGATTAATGAACTCACAATTGTGAGCCCACTAGTCTCTCCCACATATCTGAGGATAGGGGAGACAACACCATCAGGTGAATAGCTACATGGCAAAATAAGGGGGCCCTGACTATGCAAATGGCTCACAACCATTGGAAGGGAACCCATGAATTTGAAGAGGGAAAGATGGATAGCATATTGCTAACCAAACTAAAGACAACTCTTATGACATTGCCATTGGGAGAATTGCTTAGGCAAAACTTTGCACTATTTGGCAATAATTGAAGCGATGGGTAGAACTCAATAATGAACATAAATTGCAAGATTTCCTATACCATGATGCAGTGACACATATACCAAGCCTAATGCTGAATCAAATGTTTAAGTTCCCACAAGTAAATTCCTTTGGGAGGGCACTGAGATGCACAAGTCTTACCTATCATTGCCTTAGGAGATACTACACTAAAGGGGATAGTGGACACAAGAGTAGGGGCTGGTGTACTTAGCCATATAGTCTTGCAAGCTTGGGGAAACCCACCGATGGAAACCACAAGGTTCAATGTCACTCTAGCGAATGGGATGAAGGTTAGACCCTTCAGAGTCTTGAAGGGCTAGCCTCTAAAGATAGTGGGAATCCAATTCTCAATGAACTTCATAGTTATGAAGGGAGTGGATTATGATATCCTGCTCAGGAGACCTTGGATGAGGAATGTCAGAGTGATAGAGGAGTGGAATAATGGCATGATATTATTAGGCAATAGATTAGAAGCAATCTGAGTAGAGATGGACACATGGAAAACCTCAGTAGTGGACTTAGATGCCATCTCTACCTTGCTAAAGGGTGATTCGAGGCCTAGAAGCAATTACAGACCTCTAACAAGGTACATTCCTTTCTTTAAGGATGAGCGAGACTGGATGCATGTATTCGAAACCATTGATCTCCCATTCTTGGAGGATGAGGGTAAATCCATGCAAGTCATAGACTCAGCTAAGCGACCCTAACATTGCCATCACTATTAACCTACCCACGGTACCCTTGTGCATGATGGTCGGGAGTTCCATGGGTCAACCAATGCTAGTCACTTATCATGTCCAACAAACAAATTAGAACTTCTCAAAATCCTTGAGTACCTATCTATTAGCTTGTAAGTAACCCAACTGCCAATTTAAAGCCTCTCAAGGATCTTATGGAAAGTAAAGAGTGGCAATGGACTAAGGTGTACAACCTAAATTTGTCAACTAGACTCTCATGACAAGTGTGGCAGAGCTCGGAAGTAGGAACCTTGCAAGTGACACACAGTTTTAGTATGAGGATTCTAATGATGGGTATTAAGACCACTGTTCCATCCCTGTTGAGGAGAGCGAAGAGGAAGTAGGGACCATAGAATATGACATGGATGGAAGAGTGATTGAGAAAATCAAATTAGACATTAAACCAAGAGGTCAACACGTTTTGAGTGAGCAAAGGAGTTGCTAAGGTAGATTCTGATCAAGCTTGGCTAGAATGCCTCAAGGTGGTAGATTATGAACAAGTGGGACTAATTCATCCTTCCACCACAACACTATTTGGAGTGAAGTCAACTTCAAGGTTGCGAGCATGAGGGGAGACAACCTCTTCTAGTGAAGATGACGAGTACAATTCTGAGTTGTCAGAGGTGTGCTCTGATAGTGACCTTGAAATATCGCAGTCAACACACCAAGGGGGACCTTGACCAACACCTGGGACCCAACACACCAAGGGGGACCTTTGAGTCCACCTAAGATGCAGAAGGCTAAAGGAAGAGAAAAGGAAACAGTCAAAGTCATCAGAAGAAGATGAACAACAGAAGAAACCCCAGGACCTGCACAAGCACTCCATGAAGTACAAAAAGGGTGATAGAATAGTGGTGTTGGTAGAGGGCCAAGCAGAAAGGGAGAGCAAGTGAACCCGACCAACAAATGAACCTATCGAAGGACCAGTCAGGGTTAAAAAGGCCAACTTGGCAAGAAATGAGGGCAAGACTCAACTTGTGTACATAGCAGATGACCTAACTGAGGAGGAAGAGCATGATCTCATAAATCTCCTAATGGCATTCACTGATGTGTTTGCATGGTCCTTAGATGAATTGAAGGGAATAGATCCGAGTATCGTGACTCACATCATTCCCATGACCCAGGAAGCAATACTAGTCAAGCAACGACCATATGCAATGAATCCTAAGCATGCACTTGCTGTAAATGAGGAGATTGATAAGCTATTGAAGGCAAGATTCATTTACAAGATAGAGCACACAGAATAGGTATCGCCCATATTCATAGTAATGAAAAAGAATGGGAAGATTCAAGTGTGTGCAAACTATAAGAAGGTCAATGCAGCCACCAAGAGAGACAATTAACCGCTACCATACACAAAGCACATGCTAGAGAGAGTGGTAGGAAAGGAAGCCTATAACTTTCTGGATGGCTTCTCAGGCTATAACCAAGTGTAAGTCCATCCGGACAACAGGCACAAGATGGCATTTGCCATCGAATGGGGGATGTTTAAATGGTGTCTCATTGAACCTGTTAAAGTGCTAGTTTTGGGTGAAGCATCGTTGCATTTTAGGGCACCTTGTGTTGAGGAATGGGATAGCCATAGATTTCTCTAAATTCAAGGTGATTATGGACCTTCCCCCTCCGACCAAATTCAAAGGAGTTCAATGTTTCTTAGGCCACACAGGATACTACATACCGGCAGTTTGTATAGAACTATGCATTGATTGCTAAACCTTTGTACAAGCTATTGATAGTATTCGAGTGGACCAAATAATGTCAACATGCCTATGAAAGGATTAAACAGGCTCTAACTTCAGCTCCTATCTTAAGAGCTCCAAATTGGTCCATTACCTTTCACGTGCACATTGATGCATTAAAATTTATTGTGGGGGCATTGTTGTGCCAACCTGGCAAACATAACCTAGACTATCTAGTGAGCTTTGCTAGTAGACAACTCATTGAGAAAGAAATGAACTACTCCACAAAGGAGAGGGAAGGGTTATCCCATGGTGTTTGCCGTAAAGAAGTTCAGACACTATCTTCTAGTGACATCCTTTACCTTCTTTGTGGATAATCAAGCATTGCTTTATCTTGTGGATAAACCCTATGCAACATGATGCATTGCGCGATGGTTATTTCTACTTTTGGAATTTTACTTCTCTATGGTCATATGCAAGGGCAAACAACATTATATGGCAAATCATGTGTCCCGCATATCCATAGGAGAAGTTGTGGGACAGGGAATCAATGATGATCTACCATATGCACATCTTTTTAGAATGTCTAGTAAACAAGATTTGTTTATAGTAGACATCATACCATATTGGGTGGATGACATAGTCCACATCCTTGAGAATAGATTACTGGAGTGACCCAGAGAGAAAGCTAGGCTTAAAAATTAATCTTGAAGATCCAACCCTATCATTTGATTATAGGTCAATTGTATTGGGTAGGATAGGATGGACTCTTAAGGAGATGTGTCTGTGAACATGGAATATATGATGTGCTCAAGGAAGCACATGGCGGGATAGTTGGAGGGCACTTCAATGGAGATACTACAGCATGGAGGGTGCTCCAGTCCCAATTGTGATGGCCAATGCTATTGTGCAATGCAACTAAGTTTGTGAAGCATTGTGACAGGTGCCAATGGACCAAAGTTCCTACTCATAAGGACAAAATGGAGTTAACCCCACCCCGTGATCGCACACCAACCATTCAAGAAGTGGGGAATCGACTTCATTGGTCCAATCGGCCCTATATCACAATACTCCCAATCCAAGTACATCATTGTTACCACACAGACTATCTTACCAAGTGGATGAAAGCTCGAGCAACTCACAAAAATGGTGCTAGGACCATGGCCAAGCTCCTTTGGGAGCAAGTCCTCTCCATATTATCCTCAATCCAACGGTCAAGTTGAATCCACGAACAAAATCTTAGTGTGTGTTCTAACAAAAGTGGTCTATGCCTTGCATAGTGACTGGGGCAACACAACAACCTCATGGTGTGGCAGCTTTATGGGCATATAGGATCGCATACAAAATAGCCATAGGACAAACTCCATTCAAATTGACCTACGAAATCGAAGCTATTTTGCTAATGAAATTCTTTATTCCAAGCTTGAGAATAGCAGCCCAAGAGAGATGGAAGGGCCAAGAAGTATGGACAAATTAGTTAGTAAAGCGAGGACGGCTTTGTCTCATTACAATCCATACCCTAATTTGTGAAAAAGCACAATGTAAGATTTGGTTTAAAAAATATGTCAAACAACAAGACTTTAGGCAAGGGGACTTAGTCTTGCTATACTTTATCCCTTTGGGGGTGCAATCCTATCCACTCTTGGGAAAATGTAAACTAATGGTTTCTATCAAGACTAAGAGCCTACCCATATTCTTTTACGTGCTACCTAGCAAGAAAAGTGTTGGTAAGGAATCACTGCAAGGGTGCATGTTCAAAAAACAAGTTCATTATAATATTGACTATGACTTGCATCACATCCACCTTGCCATCGGTCATGTTAGAATAGTAACGGCTTCTAGCAAGGGCACCATTGTTGTCCCAAAGCTTGTAGTGCCACTAGTAGCTAAACCTAGTGTCAACCCTAAGGAGGGGGATAGTACATCACAATGCACTCCCATAGTATCTTTAGAGTTGCATTAGGGAACCACAATCCAAACTATAGTCCAAACGCTCAAGTGGGTCCCTAAGCATAGACCATAGTGTCACAAAAGTCAATCATTGGGGGTATATAGTCTCTGTGCCTCAAATTCTAGGCCTAAACAAGGGACTTAGCTCTCCTATAGTTCACACGTGATTGAGCAACACTAGGTTCCAAAGACCTACTGCTGCAAGCTCAAGGATACTATGAGGGTAACACTTTGATGTTGTTGCCTAAACTCTCGAGTGCTATGTATGATCCTCAATCTCATGACCCAAAAACCAAGGTTTAGAAACATCAACCAAACAAGGGGAGGAGAAGAACCAAAAGGAATGATGCTCAATCCTTGAGTGCTCAAATGGCCTATTGACCCAAAGCTCAACCAAGAGGCTACCATCAATGGCTCATGAGTGATCCGATGTCTAATGACTCTAAGGAGATCACCACTGCAAAACACAATGATGTAGCCTCAATTGAACTCCAAAACTCTCAAACCAAGTCTACCACATCCACTGAGAATCTTCAAGTGGAAGTACCATGCATCAACTTGTCGTGTTCAACTAAGCCCAAAATCACCAACGGGCCTTAGCTCACCACCATCATGCAATGATCCATTCTTGAAGTGGCTTACAACATGGCCATGGACACATGGGATGACTTGGAAATGTGCATTTGATGACTAGACTCAACTTTCATGTTGTTTACTAGAAGTTATAAATGTTTGGACCTAGGCTTACTTGACAAGCCCATAGCAAACAAGGTACGCCCTTGCCGTGTTCTTTGGAAGAATACAAATTCATTCTTACTAAGACTTCCACTATTGTAGATGAAATGATTGGCAATGAAATTTCATGAGCAAAGTTCATAAGCCAATGCTTAATCACTTCCTATAAGAAAAGCAAAATTCCCATGCCACCATAGGAACTTTCTGAACTCCAATAACTAGTTGAGTCCGAGTCCCCAACATCTTATGCAAGTGGTATAATGTGCACCTTTCATGGGCTCAAGAGGGTTACCAAATCATGACCAATATGGAACAATGATGTGCCATCAAGAATTCTGAGTAAAACCAAACCTATGTGGCCCCAACCTCATTTAGAGTGTTGGCCATAACTAGGAATCGGCCATTGGAAGACAATATCTTGCTTCACCCATACTTGGATACAATTCTTATATAGGAGGAACTACACATTGCAAGTCGACTCAACTTTAGTGATCTCTTGACTAATGTATTAATGTATATCATGTAAGTAGGCATTTTCCCACAGGTTATGCGACTCTAGAGTATAACCCCAAGTTTTACAACTGGCTCTTGGGAAAGTGAGACACCATGGATGCACTAAATGCACATACACCTTGATTTCAACAATCCTAGGAAGGCTTTTCATCTTCTCCAAGGTGAAGGAGATAAAATTGAAAAAATGGATGAAACGTCAAAATAGAAATAGATTTTTGAATGTGTAAAAATGAGTGGATTGATTGGTATGAGAATTCTCACTTTGTGGGTCATATTTCTCATTGTCAGACACTAATCTTTCTAACCATTTTACTTTCTATGCAAGGAATTCCCTTTAAAGAGAACTAATTGTGGGATATTGTGTGGCCAAAGAACATAAATGGCAAGTCAGCAGGATAAAGCCAACATGCTACCCTTTTCAGAGGAGGAGCATAGAAGATATCAATTAGCAATGGAGATGCGAGCATTCAATCAATTAAAATACCACAACATCCACAATCTAAAAGGATTGATGACATCTGGAGGTAGTGGCACAAATGATAGAATGATGTAATCTTGCCAATTACTTGGAAAAGGTGGGGGAAGACATCAATCATAGCAAATGTACAGAGTTCCTAAGAACTTTTAATGCCCAAAGGAACAACGACACGGCAAGTAGAAACCTCTAAAAGGGTGGAAGTTGCCCTTAATCCAAAAATCGTGGGGAAGGCCTTGGGATTAGCAGATAAGCTAGAGAAAAGACCAAAGAGAGATGTATATGGGATGCTAGGGATGGACAAAAAGAAGGTCTACACAAATGATAGAATCATCCTAATCGACATTCCTCACCCCACCATCCGACAGTATGCAAAAATGGTCCATACCCTTTTCTCAAGCTAGAGATATAATGCTCTCATGAATAGAATAGGTGTACGATTGCTAGAGATCCTTGTAGCAAATGTCTAACAAAGTGAATTGGAATGCCTACATCTAAAAGACAACACAAGGATAGGCAAAGATACTAGCCACAACACCAATGGTAGTGGGAGGGGAGTCTTGGCTACCATAGTGGAGTCAGAGAGGGAAAAACGTGCCTCCAAGGCTTCAACCGTAGGCTTTGGAGGAATACTAATGGTCATAATTCAGGAAGCTTTAAGGGAGGCAGAAAGAGAAGTAGTAGAGGAGACCTCAGAGCCATCACTTATCCAAGAGGAGCATCACTCCCCTACTCCAACATGCCTGCTTATCTTGCTTTCAGCAGGAGAAAAAGGGGAGAATGAATTCCACAAGGAAAAATAGAACAATATAAAAGAGTTGCTAATGAAAAGGAGACTAACCTCCCCCAACAACAAGAAGCCTTGAGTGAGAGAACAGTCAATCTGAGCAGCAATGCTTACAGTTGTTGAGCCAAGGGGGGAGGAAAAATATCATTCTTAAAATCCCCATAAGAAGAACTTGGTTCACTTTTGAGGAAATCAATGAGCTACAAAGGGTGGAGGAGAAATAAAAAAGACTTGAAGAAGAGCACAAGAAGAAATAAGAAGAGGAGGAAGAATGACAAAGGCAATAGGAGGAGGAGATTGCCTTGGCCATTCAGAGATCAATGGGGCAGCCCCCCCTCCCGATCTTAGGGATTGGCAATGATGAGCCTATCATGAGATGACATGCCAAGCACGAGCATAGTAGCTAAAGAGGTAGGACCAAGACCGGTGGTGGAATGCAAGGGTAAATCCCCTCTACACCTAACCCCACTAGTCATGGCCACCCCTACAATCACCCTAACACAAGGAACTACAGAAGGGGCAGTCAACAAAAGCAACATCATGGCCTGGGTGCAATAATTAGTAAGAAAATTACAAGAAATTACTCTTGCACCTACCAAAGGAGCCCTCCTTGTAGGAAGAAAGAGGTCAGTAGTAGCAATAACAACTGATATAGAATCACGCCAAGGGTAGAAGTGTCAACCACTTTAGTGCCTTCAACCATGCGCAACACTAAAGATTAAGACGAATTGGCAAAGGAGCTTTAAAGCCAACTCAACAAGGTGCCACAGGAGAAAAAGGCCACGCTTGCAGAGCTTGAAAAAGAGAAGATTGCATTTGTAGCTTATAGGGTAGAACAAGAAAGGGTGATGACCATCATAAACAGGGAGATAATCACACTAAAAGAGGCCTGAAATGCCAAAAAAGGAGAAGAGAGTCTAAAGGATTTTTATGATGAAGAAAGAGAGAATCACATGTCCCTAGAAAACATGTGCACCTTCAACTCTAGGGAAAACAGGCACCTAGAGCTCAAAATAAAGGAGTTGAAGAGGCAAAAAGAAGAGGCAAGGACAAAGCTACATGCGATAAGGACCCAAAGAGATGAGGAGACCACGAAGAAGATGATAGAGCTGCACATTTTAGCTTCAATCAGCACTCCACGAGCAAGCCATACTAAGGGAACAAGTAGAATGCAAAAATCAAGAGCAGCAACAAATGTACACCTTGTGGCAGGAACAAGAATAGGTGATTGCCACCCTAGCTCAGTACCAAAATCAAGGGTTAGAGCAGATGAAGGAGAAAGTAGAGGAATGAGCAACTAGGAAGAACAAAGACAGAGTCAAAGACTTAGCTTATAAGTTGGCCCATTTTCCAAGAGTGAATGCTTCTTGGCGGAAAGCAAAGCCGTGGTTGAAGACAGGAATGTTGGATTAACAACACATTTTTCAGCACAATGGTGAATGTTATGCAGTCAGGAGGAGAAGAAACATTGGAACAAGTGAAAAGAAAACTAGAACTTGCAAGGAGGGTGTTGCAACATGAACTCCATGCCAAGGCACCCAAGCCTAGCACCAGCTCAAGTGTAGAGGAGCAATGTGTCCACCTAATCTTAGCTCGCTTAACCTCACAGGAACTCACCTTGCTAGGGCTTGGGGAACTAGAACAACAAGTGCAGCCACCTCATAAGAGCTAATAGAGTCGGTTCAAGAAGAAGGGCCCAATTTTGAACCAGGCCAACAAGAGGAAAAACAAGTGCAAGAACCAAGCCTCGCCCCCCTCCCCCCTTTAGCCACAAGTACAGCCAAAAGAGCAAGGGGAGGAAGTTGGGCTACTTGAATGGATGGTGGAAATGAGGCATAAATGTAGAGAATAGGTGGATTTTTCCCAAATGAAGTTTCAAGTCAAGACATTGCAAGTTCCACAGGTGGCAATCCTTCAAAGCAAGGAGTGCAACCATGCCAACTAGAGCTAGGAACTTGCAGTGTGGGAGAAATGGGAAAACCGTGGTTGCCCCTTTGAATTCTTCTTCACATTCCCTTGTACATTGGATAGAGGAATGAATGAGACATTACTAGGAAGATAAGGTAATGGAGGTACATCGGAGGGTGGAGGGATATGAGGCATAACCTAGTGGCATAGGAACATATGGGACTCTGGCCTTTGAGGCCTTGATTGCTTTCTACAGCACCCTGCCGCATGAACGAGATGATCCCACCTACATGCCCTACCCAAGAAGAATTGGAGTTGATTTCAACCATGAGGTGCATGGTAGATACAACTTCCCTTTGATCTACAACATAAATGCCTCAACCCCTAAAGAAAGCTTAATCTTCACCGAAAGGAACCTCCGCCCATCTATAGCAAGTTTCCTCAAAGACTTTTCCTCATGCCCCGATCCTGCCTTCATCACCACATGTAACTATCTCTGCCTATTGCAAATATTATTTTAAAAAAACAACTACTGTAGAGGAAGAGCGGTCGTCGCCTCTCTTTTTTTATATCAATGTTGGGATACATAGCTGTGCAATGGTGCGCCTCATAATGAGAGCCGCCCTCTTGCTAGCATTTTCTATGAACCTCTTAGAATACATGAGTGAAAATAGATTCATTGGGTGAAACCACCCATTCTTATCATCTACTCCACTCATTATAAGAGCTAACTTGAAGAGGTATCTATAGAGCAGGGCCTTCCTAAGCAAAGCCCTCAAGCCACCACGCAACCTAGCCCCTGCTTATCAAGGAGATGCTTCTTAGTGTGCTCCCTTTATAATTCAAATAAAAAGGAGAAAAAGAAAAGAAAAGAAAAGAAAAGAGAAAAAAGAAAAAAAAAGGAAAAGCATAAGAAGAAAATAAGTGGGAAGAAAGGAAACACAACGATGAAATGAGCCCATTTGTACTCTGCGAGCATTACAAGCACTATACCTAGGGACCATACTAGTCCCATCCCCCACTTCACATACTTAGGGCACGTCAAAGGCAGGACACACCTAGAGAGCTCCCACTCCCCTATAGTTAGACCTGACTCTCTAAGTCACACCACAGCACCTCCTCTTGTACACGAACTGGGTCCTCAAGTGCGGGACAATACCATGGGCTTTTGCATGAGGTTCAATCCAACTCCCAATTCCACTGGCATGGACACCATGCACTACACGGTGAGGTAGTCACACCCCCAGGTAGTACACTTCACGGTGAGGTAGTCACACCCCCAGGTAGTATACTTACTTTTCCTTTTCAGGTATATTTGACAATCCGTGATTAACCACCGACATCGGATGCCCCCATCACCCACTCAATCTATCCTCGGATTCCTCAACTTCTCGTCATTTTTTTTTAATTCTTCTCCCCACGGCCAATCTCCCCAAAACCCCATCATTGACTCTCATGACAAACCTTCAATCACCCAAGTCCTCATCAACAAGTACCATGGGACTAGCACGCGGCTAGAAGGGGAGTAATGTTAACCCCAATGCAAAGAAAGAAAAAGAAAATAAAAAAGACGCATGACAAAGCAAAAAAAGGAGACCCATTGAAAAACCAGGATGAAAAGGGCCAAAAGTGTAAGAAGTAAACTCAAATGTCCAAGGCAAGTGCAAAAGGGTACATGCGCATTTTAAATATAAAAGCACACTCTAAATCCTTGTAAAAGAGCGCCAAGCTCCCTCTTGTGCAATTTGTAAATGTAGATGGGCATGGGTGAAGGAACAATATAAATAGGAAGGTAATAAGGAAAGAGGACCTAGACTAAAATGGCCGGTTATGTAAAAAAGGGATGGGTAGCCAAGAGGAGTAGGGTATGTATAAAAAGGTTAAAAGTGAATGAATAAGCTCATTATTGTGTGTGGCCAAAACTAGCTCTCTTCTTCTTCTTCTTGTTCTTGCTTGTGCTTGTGCTTGAGAGAGGGAGTGTGAGGGAATGAGTGTGTGAGGGTGAGGGACCGTGGTGGAGAAGCTCTCCATCTTCTCCTCTCTTCTTCTTCTATTCTCTTCTCTTCATTTCTCTCATTCGTGGCAATGGAGCTTGGAGCTTGGAGCTTTAGAATTGAGCTTCCTTGAGCTTACACCTTGGATCATGGAGCTACCACACAAAGCCTGTGGAAGGAGGAAACTTGATCGGGCATGAAGGTAAGCTCACTGCACTCACAGGTGTGAGAGTGTGAACAACTATGTGAGAGGTAGCCATTGCACTTGGATTGAAATGCTTGAAGCAATAAGCAATCCGTGGGTCTTGGTGGTTGAGCAAGAGTTCCCACACCTTCAAATCAAAACATGTGTTTCATGGACTTTAAAATAGTTCTTTATTTTCTTATTTTCTTGATTGGTTCATACTCACATTCTAGCTCAATATGAAAATGATAGAGAGCTATTTTACTAGTGTTACAAGGTTCATTGGATGATTGATCTATAGCTAAAGATATGGGATATAACTTTGAATAGAAATACTATGTGAATCAAAAAAGAAAAAGAGTAAGTAAGTAACTAACAAGGAGAAGAATAAGGAAAGTAGAGAATGAGGATGTGGGAAGTTAATCAAATGTTAAGAAAATCAAATTTAATATTTTCTTTCACTTCTATAAAGACAAGGTAGGATCTTCATTAAGTCAATAATCATCATCTTTATAGCAACCTAAATTTCTAGGTTTGTTACAAGCCAAGAGAATATTATGATAATGACATTTTAACAATATTACATATGTTTAGTTATCAAAATATAAAAATTTTAAAAAATCCAAATAAATTTTATTTTTTACTATTTTTTCTCTCTAGGATCTCTTATAGGGCATTTTTGAGACCTCAAATCTCCCCTATTGTTTTCTTTTTTGTTCAACATATATGTGTATGTGTGACTACATGCTAATGGTGGAATGTAGAATTAAGTGGGGTGCGTTAGTGCATGTGGCCCATGGTTATGTGTGAGGGAGGTTTACTAATATGCATGCTCACTAGTAGTTAGAGTATCTAAGTGTGTGCTTGATGTGTAGGCTATGCTAGGATGAATAGATGGGGATGGCACTGGGTACTGTGTGTCGATGTGTATGAGTACTAAGTGATCTGTACTAGGTGTGTACCAGTGCACATGTGTGACATGCAATGTAAGGTATACAGAATACACTGGTGTAAGCGTTCGTCATCTTTTAGGCTGTCGAGCAAAGGTTGTGTGACTACGTGTGCACTATTATGGTTATTCAATACATTTGGCAAGATATCTCATTTTTCCTCGATATTCTATGAGCTCTCATTTTCAAACATGATGAGAGTCAAGGGGTTTGGAAAAAAGAGACTCCTTGTGGTTGTGGTGGCATGCCTATGCACACTAATGGATATGCAAGGGGTAAATGCACAATGGGCCTTGAGGTGAGTTCTAGTGCAAATGTGCACTAGGGTACTACCCTAAAATGTGCACTAGGGTACTATGATAGTGTACTAAATTGGAGATGTAAATGTAGGGTCATGCAAGGTAGCAATGTGACCTAAGGTTTCTGCACTTAGCTAAGTGTAGTGAGTGTGAAAGGTTATGCATGCAAGGGTAGTACAATGGTGCACTTATGCATGTGTACAAGAACAATGCATTATTATGGGTTCCCTATCATTCCTTAAGGAAATCAAATACAAATTGAGAAGAAGGGTGTACAAAGGTACTAAATTTAGTGTCCTATGCTAGTGCATTGTGCACAAGTGCAGCTAAGTGCAAGTGCAAGTGCATGATCAAGTGTGCTCATGTGCACACAAGTGTGAGTATGCCTAATTGCAAGTGCACTTAAGTGCACTCAACCACTCTCAAGTGTGCAAAAATGCACACATGCATAAAAGTGCACTTAAGCATATGTGAGTACACATAAGTTCCCTCAAATGTGCAATGATTGGCTTAATGCAAGCTCATGTGTCCTAGGTTGAGATATCTAGAGTTACTAGTACAAATTCTCACAAGTGCATGTGTCTTTGTCAATATGTGCTAGTGTTAGTGAAAGTACACCTAAGTGCACTCAAGTGCACACAACTGAGCTAGATGAGGCTAGATGTAGGGTTTACAACAATGGAAGTAGAGTGAGTGAGGGTGTGGGCACAAGTTCACACAAGGGTACTTAAGTTCATGTACATGTGCCAGTACGTGTGATAGTGATAGTGCTAGTGTTAAACACTAGTGCATAGTAGTACACTGCAAGGTGTCACCTTCCTCCCTCCTTCCCTCTACCCTTCCTTGTAAACAAGCTTGGTTGGATTAGTATTGAGACAAAAGAGAATATAGCAAGTGCACATGGGTGTGGTACGATGTTGCAGACTTGTCTATGCCCTTGGGATGGTAGTGTATAGGGGGTGCACAGGGGTCTAAATGAATTTATCCTAATTGTGAGTGCACAAGGCGTACATGTATAGTGCAAGTGGTTATGCAAGACTATGTGCGAGGTCTAGTGGGACTAAGTGGGATAGTGCATAGGTGTATATGCACTAGGGTAGCAGGTTGTACATAATACATGTAGGTGTAGTGCCCTAGGTAAAGTACACAACAGGTAACAAGGTGAGGGTTTAGTGTATAGTAGTGCACTAAGAGTAGGAGGAGAATGTAGGTGATGGTGTGTTAGTGTACTTGGGTGATGGGTTATATGTGAGTGCACATGCCCTTGGGAAATGCACCAAGCTTAGTACACTAGGATGAAGCTAATGAGCTATGGGGTGCAGGGATGTTGTGGATTAAGTGTCAAGGGTGGGTTTAATGTAAGTGCCAACTTCTAGTTCACACAAGTGCAAGTTTTGGCAAATGCATAGGGGTGTGTTATGGAATACATCAAGTGCACATGCAAGGCCTCCTTGTCTTGCCTTACTCCTTCTAGAACCTCTCTTGTGAATAGGGTGGGTGTTGGAGTTGCAATGAAAGAAAGAGGGGCTCTTTCTGTGTGCACTAGGGTCAACTAAAATGTAGTATATCTAGAGTAACTACACTAGGCTATGCTATAGTGTAGTTGTGGTTAGGAGTAGTGCACTAGTGCAAGGTGTAGTGCACTATGGTGAGTCCTAAGGTGCTAGGTGAGTGCATAGATGTGTAGTGACCTTTATGCAAGTGTAAGAGATTCTTGAGTGTGTGTATCCAGTGCAAGATGCAAGTCTAGGTGTATAAGAGTGCACACAAGTGAGTCAATACAAGTGCCCATGCACTAGAGTGCATAAGAGTGCACATAAGCACACACAAGTATAGATAGGTGTAGGGTCTCCTCGTTGATTTTCTAATGAGTGGTAGCATGGCACATGAGCACTATGAGATGCATTTTTCCTTGCTCCTTTGTCTCATTGGTCCTCCCTTGTGAATAGGATGGGTTCTTAAACAAAGAGATAAGGAAACAAATCCATCATGATCTTGAACGAGTGTGTGTGCATGGTGATTCGTAGTGGGGGATATGCAAGATTCAAGTGGTTACAATTGCACAAGCACTTGAGTGCACATAGTACATGTGTCAGTGCAATGCATCAGTGTATCTGCCACTGTGAGGTTGTGCACTATGTAGTACTCATGGAGATAGAATAAAAAAATTTAAATTCAACCAAGATTCATAGCCTAAAATTTTACCAAAGTCTTGGTCTTCATCAATGAAACAAAGCAATGCACCTCAACCCCTTATGTGTCAGGTGACCCTATCCCCCCACAATCTCTTTCATAAATACACTGCACTCTCCTGCCAAATAGATGCATGCATCAAGCATAAGTTTAAGTGTAATCTTACCTCTATATGGGTTGAACTATTGCTTCCTTTAGCTCTGCTCTTGGTAGCTCTTTCCTTCTTATGGTAGTCTCTTTCGGTTGCTTATTGGCTCTTTTTTCTTCTCAGCCACTCCTCTTTCTTCTGAAACTTCCTAGGATAAAATCAAAGCCAAGCTCTCCTTGCATGCATGGTATATGAAGAAGGAGAGGATGAAAGATTTTGAAGATGATTCAAGAGAAAGTGTGATGATGAGGTTATCCAAGAGCTTGTGGGTAGTAGATAGCTTCAATGTGGCATGTTCTTTGATCAATGCAAGGGTAGTAGGATCTGTGGTGTGGAAGAGACCAACATGAAGAAGGTAAGTCCTCAATCCCAAGATCCTTGAAGCAATGGGCAACTGAGAGATGTTTGCTTGCAACAACTTGAAGATTAGACAGTGCAATCAAGAAAGAAGATGTGGGTAGTGTTGCTAATGGAAATTGTGGTAGTAATAGTCAAGATGATGGTGCCCATAGATCACGTGTTTTCTACCCCTTATTGTCTACAAGCCATGCTTTCATCCTTGCACCCTGTGGGCTACTTTTAAAGAGATTGCTCAATAAGAAATTGGGTTTTGATTAAGGGTTATAAGGAGAAGATGATTAGGTTGGTTGCATAGGTCATCGGCTACATCAACATGCATAGATTTCATGTTGATTTTAGCACCAACAAGGTGGCTTTCTCCTAGTTGCATGGTACCCTTTGTGGCTAGAAAAATCTTGAAGATTGTCTATTCAAACCCCATGATATTTGAGAAAGACTTGACCATTGGAAAGATTAAAGCAAAAAGGAGATTGGCGGTAGCAACTTATTTGCAGATCTTGCCTATTTGTCAACAACAAATCACCAAGTGGGCAAAACAAAATACTCCTCCTAATGGCACCTTCTATTTGTTGAATTCATAAGTAGGAGAGAGCAAACATCATATGCTTGCAATTGATACCTTGTTCTGAGCTTGTTCACTGCAAGAAGAAGAAGAGATGTTAGTGTAGGTTGTGGTAGACATCCTAGAGTACATGTGCATATTCTAAACATGAGCAACAATGCTTTTCTTTCAAGAATAAAAAAAGGCAGGGTTAATACCCTTAATCTCTATCCTAGGGTTCAAACCATAAATCAAGCTCGCTTTTCTACACTTTCTTTCCTCTCCAATTTATCTTTTCCTCTTATTTATCATCCTGACAAGGTGACCCAATCACGAGAGGTGTGATGCTCGTGTGATGTGCCCTCTTACAAGCACCTTACCTTGTACATCAAGATATTTTCCTAATAAGTGCTATGTAACCATTTTCTCAAGTCCTCGACACATGTAGGAAAAATATGTTTCTTTTCAACGAGTATTCTTGAGATTGCTACTAGTAGATTTGAGGTAGACACTGCATTTAATCATTCTTTCATTCCATTTAATCCTTATTTCATTCCATGGTAACATTCTATGTGTCTAGATGGTCTTACACATATGAATATAAACATCCAAATTTAAAGAAGAAGAGTTTATCTTGCCAACATGCAAACACAAGTCTTAGCTATTGCATATCTATTTCAGAGTTAGTTTTTGTGTATCCCTTCTATTCTACCGTGCAAGTAAGCAACCAATATACATGGTCAATGTGTTGTTGATCTCGACACAAAACCAAAATATTCCACTCCACAAGATCAATGATAGGAATTCGGATACCGTCTTATTTTTTCAAGAGGTTCAACCACAAAGCATAATGGCCATCTCTCACCTAGCCTCTTAGTTGTGTCATGAACATCAAGATTCACTTGTAAGGAACTTGCATAGCCTTCTTTTAAGCATGAAGGATGCTCTTGTAAAGCTCCATGATCCACAAGTGTTCTCCTTTCATTCTCAACCCTCTACATATGAGGAAAAAGTATGAGCTTAGGTATGAGAAATTACTTAAAAAAAAGAAAAAGGAAACTTCACCCACATGGTCCCTCATCCTCACTCTCACTCTCACACTCACACTCACACTCACTCAACTCTCACTCTCTCACAAATGAAAAGCAAGAAGGCAAGTACTCAATATTTCCACACACATGAGTAGCCTATTCTATTCTTTCTCACCCTTTAGATATAAGAAAATTAGGGTTAGGGCATCCTGCACCTTTTGTGATCCTTTCAATTGCTCGTGGCTCTTCTTTATATGCAAGAAAACCTTAACCTTGGTGAAAAACTAAATCGAAAGCATCGTGATAGCTGCTAAATATAATTTGCATAGGAGAGAGCCCCATTGTCATAAAAGTAACGGCAATAAGTGTTATAAAAATTGCTCTTTTTTCCAAAATTTTGTAGGCCTCTCTCTTGATCTTCTTCATGCAATTAACAATATCTATTCTCATGATGAATGTGGACCTTTCTAACTTGCCATTGTTGGATTCTAGGTCCCCAAAAATCATTGGGAGAGAGCTAAGAAAGATTCTTGCTCGATGGCAATGGTGTCTAAAGAACAACCATGAGCCCAATGTGCTGATATTCAAAGAGCTCCTTCCATAGCACGATTGGAAATGGACAAGGTTGCACTAGGCTTTACTTGATTATCATGATGCTTTAGTAGCATCCTTGATGAAGGTCAATTGAGTGAGGAGAAAAGGATGTGAGCAAGTTTGAAGAAAGTTTCATTGGTGAAGATGATGGATGACGCATTTAGAGAATGATTTAAATACAAAAACCATAAAACAAATCATAGCCGATCCTAGACCAAAAAAGGTGGATGGATTGTTGTTGATTTATGAGTTGTTAGAGTAAAGTCTAATCTAGAATGGTTGAAATATTTGGCGGTGCTCAATCATGAATGATTAGTATTTCAGCCTCACACCTTATTTCGGCTCCTCACATATTCAATATTATAGAAGCATAAAACAAAAATGCAAGCTCACATGAAGAATCAAACAAGATAAGCTCATAGTCAGATGAGACCACAGATTCTTATTAAGAGATTCCACCTTAAATGTACCAGTACATTTAAGGTGGAAAAAGCTAAAGGAAACCCGAAAAAACAAAGACTCTGATAATGATAATTTAAAAAATCCACAAGATCTCCAGAAGAGGTTCACTTGCTTCAAGAAGGGAGATTTTTTGTCATTCTATTAGGAGCAAGACATGAAGAAAAATCTAGCAAACCAACGGAAGGACCCGCAAAGGCTAAGTGAATCTTGGAGAGAAAGGAGAACCTTCTAAACCCACATATATTGGCGACAACCTTGCAAAAGAGGATGAGAAAAAACTCATTGCACTTCTTAAGGAATTCCGAGGTGTGTCTGCATGTAGCTATATCGAACTTAAAAGAGTACCACTGCACATGCTCACCCATACTATCCCACACAAATTTGAACATCAAACCCAAAAAACAAATACCATATCCAATCAAGGTAACCACGAAATGTTTCACCCCGTAAACTTTGTGTTTCACCCTCAAATTTTTTACCTTTGGGCAAGCCCCAACCAAAATGCCAAGTGAGACGATTGAATAATACATATGAGATGATTTTCTTTATAAACAATGAGTTGCAACTCACACATTTATACCATGTGAACTCTTTCACATCAACAAATGATGCTTATCCTATATGTATAGTGTTAAAGCTCTCAAAAAAGAAAGAAAAAACAATTGTTTTCATCTTCTTTTAGTTAGCCATTTCACTCAAGGCATTTCACATTTCAGTGAAACATTTCAAGCATTGCAAGTGTTTCACATTTCAATGCCACAAAACACATTTGTTGGCTACATTGTATCCAACGAACCCAAGATAGTTGGACAAGCTCTTCTAAAATAAGGGTTCATTTATGAAATAGAATACACAAATTGGGTATCTTCTATCATTGTAGTACTCAACAAAAATATAAAAAATTGACTGTGCATTAACTATAAAAAGGTAAATGCATACCCTAATGGCATGCATAAAACTACCTTTGCCATTGAATGGGGAGGTATTCGTGTACATTGGCATGCCCTTTGGTTTGAGAATCATTGTGGACTTTCAACACCTAATGTCATTTTTAAAGACATGCTTCACAAATATCTCAAAGTTTTTGTCGATGACTCTATATCAATTTCCCATGGAATGAACACTTAGGGAAACTTCTAGCTATCTTCAAGCAGTGTTTCACTTGTCGTTAAATCCACTTAAGTGTGAGTTTTGGGTGAAACATGGTATCATCCTAGGGCAGTCATGTCTAAGAATGGGATAGCAAATTTACACTTCAAAGATTTTGTCATTGGGTAATTGTCACCATTGTCAAAAAATACTGAGGGAATTAAGTGCTTTCTCGAACACATAGGTTATCGTAGATGCTTTGTACTCAACTACGCTTCCATTGCAAGACCATTGTATAGGCTTTTGATAATCTAGGCATGGACCGATGAATGCCAACAAGCTTATGAACCTTTAAAAATGGCTATAATTAGTGCACCTATCCCATGAGCCCTTGATTGAAGCTAGCATTCCATATGTTTATTGATGCGTCCAAAACCACTATTGGAGCTATGTTTCTCCAGCATAGAGAATGCAACATGGATATTTGTGTGAGCTTTGCTAGTTGACAACTCACAAAAACCAAAAGGAACTACTCTACCACGGAATGAGGACTTAGCATAGTATACATTGTTTAAAAAAATTGCTACTATTTCCTTGTGCCATCCCTTTCACCTTCTTTAGAGACCATCAAGCCATGCTATATTTGTTGAATAAGTCATGTGCCATAAGATGCATTGCTAGATGGCTACTATTGTTGCTAGATTTTGGCTTCAACGTTATCATGAGGAAGGGTAGGCAACACTACATTCTAGACTATATGTTGAGAGTCAAAAGTGAACATGATGCAACTAGAATTAACAATAATAAAGCTCACTAAAAATCTCGGTTCGACAAACATATGTAGCAAAGATCATTCAAGAAAATACTTGATTCTCCTTTATTTTCTCAAGGGACACAAACAAAAGTTGAAATTCAAGGGATTAGGGCCATAATGTGTTCATGCCATTAGTTCAACAAGAAACATAGAGCTCAAAACTCTTGATGGGAAGGGATCATCCACTTTAATGGAAGCAACATCACAAAATGTTACCCCCTGGACATCAATGTGAGAAACTTGCAACACCCACATAGGAAGTAAAAATTAAAAACAAAATGATAGCACCTAAACACAACCCCCAAACTCTCCACGTTCGAGCCATCTCAATCATTGATGTGATTAGGAGGAGGAAATGATTATGGCACTAGCATATCTACATCTCAAGTTGACTGCTTTAAAAGTGATTCTTATCAATGCTCTCATTGACGAAGGAGCTAATTGTAATATCTTGCCTTACGTGTTCTGGTAACAAATCGGACAATCCTCATTGATACCATTCAATGCAAAATTAAACCCATATAGAGGCTCATTGTACTTAGTATTAGATAAGTGCATATTAGTGGTAGTGGTTATCAAGATCAAAAGCATGCCTAATAAGATCTTGGCCGTTAGGTAAGGGCCTTTTTGTAGGAACTTATTTTTAGTTGCTTTAGATAAAAGCCAATTTAAGCAACAAACTTGCAATTCAACCCAAGATACTAATTCAGCTACTAGTGCTTTTTTTGGTTCTCCCAAATCAAGGTGATGTGGGATGAGAGATTTTACTAGGATGTCCATTCAAGTATAAAACACAATGACATGTTGATTTTGTGGAGCAATGTATTCACATAAACCTCCTTGGGGCTAGAATTATCTCTTGGAGACTTGATTGATAGACTACCATGTTCTACCAAACCCAACTAGCTAGTGATGCCTACAAAAAAGAACATAAGATCTATTGAAAGAACTCTCTTTGGCCCAATATAAATAGCTCCTACTGATTAGTAATTCAAAAATTGCATGACATTACGCCAATCCACACAAATTAGTTCTCAAGAAATTACGGTAATCCATGGACAAATTGCTAGTAGACTAGACCTTAATCTCACATCAATTCCACATTGGAATCTAAGGCATTATTACACATAGAATGCTACTACAAGGGCAATCTCTTCATTTGGGCCCCCAAAAGAATGTGTCATGCTCATCAAAATCAACCAATAAAGCCCTACAATGTGCAACCAAAACATAACCAATCAATCCATAATCCTAAAATCCATGACATCATGATTGTAGCTAAATGAACTATTTGGGTATGCAAAACCAAGGCTGCATAAAACATAGCTACAACTTCACCTGCTACACTCAAAAAGATGATGCTTGAATCACAATTACTAAGAAAGCAATCATATGCAAACCCTACCCATGAGGATGTAAAAACTGCAATCAATTGGCTCACTCAATAGAAAAAAACAACGCTATGACTAAGACCACTACTATAGTACCCTTCATAAGTGTCACAAAGCCACCATTGCTAGGTAGATTGAAGTTGTCTTCCACTTACTGATCAATTTATCAAATGGCCATAGACTTGGCTAGTCCGATCAATCTACCAATAGCATATTGTTTCACTCAAATTGATAATACATTTGAAACACTTGCGCATAGTTATGAAATAATTGATCTAGTAATCATTAAAAAGAAGTTGATAAATCTTTTATCCCTTTGGGAGACTACTTGGGAGGATAACAAACACATCTTCTGCAAGAGTAAAGCAATTCACAAAACTATTCCCATGACACTTTTGAAGATAAGTGCTAAAACCATGCACCTCATCTCAAGTTGCTACAATCACAAAGGCAAATAACCCCACTAAAGTGTCTAAAATCCAATAAAAATGTGAATCATGGCATCTGCTTCCTAAGGGTTTTGTATGATCATTACCTTGACATTTTCCACTAATAGTAGTCACTTAATGATCAATGTGGAACATCAACATTTAGTAAAAATCATAAAATGCGACCCTATGCATTGCAATGGAATTTCACTTCGAGCCATCTTCATCACTCAATATCTACCATACCCTTCTAAATTGAAGCAACACCCCCAATTGGAAAAAATGTTACTAGAGGAATTACTTCATATAGTAACCTAACTAGAAGGCCCAAATCTACTCAGTAACTTAGTGATCTACCTTTACAAACTACCATGCCAACTATTCAATCTAGATGTACTTGCCAAACTCCATAACCCCAATACAAAGACAAGTAGCTTCATCAAGTCACTATGTCAAATGACCCTTCTCAAGGTAAGATGTCGACCTTTCTCAAGGTAATACATCTTTTTTACATATAAAATCACAAGTTATTTTTATTTACAAAAATTTAAATAATACAAAAACAAAACAAAACATGCATACCTATTAAACATAGTCGGCATACAAATAAGAAGCTATCTATCTCCACTACTACGAGGGGGGAAATCATATTGGTCATGCAAAATTTTATTGTAGTGATAAATCATTGTTATCAATCGTATTCAATTGTCTTTGCTATTTTCTCTTATCAACCATAATTGGAGCCCCGAGAGGAACACCAAGGAAAAGGGAATTCTCTTGCAAGAAAATCTATCTTGTAACATCAACAAGCTTGTCTATCATGTTTCATATGATCACAATGAAGAAAAGAACACCAGGCACAACAAATCTTCATGCAGCATCATGTAAATCTCCCACGGATTTAATAGAATCAACCATATTCTTCAACATCTTCACAAAATCCATCAATAGAACAAAGAAAACAAAGAAATACACCATCTTTGAATGGAAATACATCACATAGTATTCATCTTCAATATCTTCATAGTCTTCTCTCTCAATCTCTCTTATACAATCACTCTGTTTTAGTAGAATTGGCTATCTCTGACTCTTTCTCACACACTCCATCAATAATACATCATATCCTCACTACAATCTCTCAAAAATTACTCTCAATAATCACTCTTAGGTCGTGGATACCCCTCCCAAGAGGTATGTCTGATATGAAAGGTCACCAGAGCCACTACAGTGTCTCTTCACAGCTCACTACTGTCACTTCACTCTAGTCTTCTCTTGAGTCTTCAGCAGCTACTTCTTCCACTTCTTTCAGCTCTTTTGCACTTGTATTCACCTCTTTCCAAGGCTAGAAAACTTCCCCAAAAGTCACACATACATTCCACAGAACAGTCTACAGAACAGTACCAGAACAGCTACAGTACAGAACAGAACAGAAACAGAACAGAAGCAGAAGCTCTACAGAAGACCTACAGAAGGTTACAGAAGGTCATCAAAACCACATAACTCATTCTCAAACCATTCCAAACTCTCACAAACCATTCAATATACTTTCACAATATCTCATTCTTCATCAATCAATACTCCTTCCCTCCTTACAGAAGACCATCAGAACAAAACAGACCAAAACAGAACAAAACAGAAGGTATACAGAACCTATCAGAACCTATCAAAACATCACAGAACCATCAACAAACATCATGATCTTCCAAAACACTCTCATTATCATCCAAAACACTCTCAAACCACTTCCTAATCAATCAATCATCCCACAAAATCAACCATTCAGCTCTCAAAAACAACAAAAATCAGCCAAAAAACAAGTCATTTCAACACTCAACATATCCCCACACTTAATAAGGAAGCGTCCTCGCGACCCAGGAAAAAGGGAATACAAGTTCAAGGAAAAGCTTCACTTTGATCTTCATTATCTTCTAAAAAAGAATCCATCCACCACGACCTCATCTTATAACCTGTTTCTGATATAAAAATACAAAGAAAGGAAAACTCTTTTGAAATTAACACCTCTTATCAAACTAAAAATCACCACAAATTTGTAAAGGATATAAGAGTTTGCTTCTTCTTCATCATCTTCATCTTCTTCAACTCTCCAACCACGACCCCATCTCAACAAATCTCCAAAACATAGCTCGTACACAAAATCCAATAGAAAACCACCACGTTCGTTTGACATAAATGAACTTACAACACAAACACTAATACACAACACAACCATCTGAATGACTTCTTCAAAAAGAAGAGTTTGGTATTAAAAAGCTTGCACCATACATTGGAAAGGCATCAATGAAGATGATCCCTCTTAAAAGATTGATGTTGTCGGAATCGATCCATAGATAAGGATTCATCTACAAAGTTTTTAGGAGGATTTTGGAAAAATTGGAGACAGCACATCCTTTCCAACAGGACCAAGTATCTGCTAGGCAAACAGAGGGCATGAAAATACAGTATCTCCAGCTGTTGAGAATCAATGCTAACATTGACATTCATGCACAACTTTGGGATAGGCTTTGAATCAGTATGAGAGTGCCTATGCATATACGCCAGGTACCAAGCAAAGTGAGCAGTTAATCTCACTGAGGGATCTGCAGACTGTGAATATTGTTGGGCAAAATGAACATAGTTTTGATAAGCTTGACTGGAAGCTGTCCATTCCCCTGGAATTACTGGCCAATTAATCTGCGGTCCTGTAAGGCAATCATCCGAACTCCATCCCCTTCTTCTAGAAATCTGAGTATCAAAACCGGCACAGTCACTAACCAACTGAGGTGGTTGAGATATGGAAGTGTTAGGAGAGGGTAATGGAATAAGGGAAAGTGGATGTAGGGAAGGATATGAAAAATCATAAAAGGAAGAAAAGGTTAAAGAAGGAGTGGCAGAAATTTGTAAGGAATCACTAAGGAAAGGTGTTAACTGATAAATAGGAAATGTGGAGGGTACATTGATGAGGGGTGAAGAACAGGGTGGAGAAGGGGAAAATACCCTATCCTCAATAAAGGAACAGTAAGTGAAAATAGGAATTTGAGGGAAATTGGAAGGTTGAAAAAGAAGTGGTAAAATTACTGTGGAATTTGTTTGAGAAAGGGAAATATATACAGCATAGCGGTGAGCCAATTGTTGGTAATAGAGGAGGGTAGGAACAGAAGGTCCTAAGAGAGATCGTCTATGATAGGCATCAAAGAAAGTAGCATCAAATGGATTATGTTTGGAAAGATAGGTTAAGATATCCATCCTCAGTTGGTTAGTACTCTGTACAAAGGTAGGAGCTGTGTTTTGTCTTTGATTGAGGACCACCGAATCAATCATGGGATGCCACGAATTATCCTGACAATCAGCTACTTTGGAGGAATAACTCTGGAACATATCGGCTATGCGCAACTCCAAATGATTGACATAGAGAACAGCCTGTAAGACCACATCCCCCACATACCATGCCATATCTACCTCATCTGGAATTAACAAATCTCCTCGGAGATACATGTATGACATCAGCATGGTGTCTGGCATGACAGAATCTTCAAAGAGCATTCTGACTATCTCTGTCAACAACTCAGCAGACCAAGCTCCACTCCAGCCATCCTCTGGAAAAGGTAAATCCATCGTGGAAAGCTTCATATAGAAGACCAACTTCTGCAAGTGGTAGTGGACAAAGAAAGAATGGTCTGGTAAGACATATTCCTGAAACTGTTCAAAGGTAGACCATAACAAGTCCATTCTGGACTGCAATCTTTCCACTTTGTCTTGGAATAGAGGGCACAAAGTAGCCTGTCTCTGTAAGGCAGCCAAGTCCTGCTGTGAAAGAGAAGGAATTAATGGAACAGGAGGGCTGGGAGGAACAGAGCGGGACTTTGCAAGCTGATCTTGCAACTGCTGGATTTGGGAGGCTTGGTTGGCCACTGTGTCTTTAGCCATCTGTAAAGCTGAAAGCTTGTCATCTAAAAGAACTTGGAATTCTTTCGCTTCGCTGGACATCCGCTCCTTCTCTGCTGAAAGGCTAGTAACCTGTGACTGAGCCTCGAATAACTGGGTCTTTAATGAAGAAATCTCATCGCTTTGAGTGGCAACCAGTTGGGTTTGCTGTTCCATTTGCTTAAATAGATCTGCTAGGGTATCCTTAGCACATGCTAACTCAGATGTTGCCTTATGCAACTGGTCTTTGGACTGCATGAGCTCTTCATAGAAAGATGCGTACAGCTGTTGAACACAGGCTGTCACTGACAACTCAATGGAACTTTGAATATCCTTGCAGAGGAAAGGAATGGCATCTCCTGAAACGAGACTGTTCAGGGAAGGAACTGAGATCTCCAAGGATCCTTCTCTATGTGCTCGGAACAGGTTATTGCAAGTGAGATACCCAAGGAGTTCACTGCCAGAAGTAGCAGGGATAGACACTGAGGGAAGTACAGCAGGGGCTTTGTCCGCTACCCGCTTCAAGCGTTTGCGCTGGATCACCAGGGGAGGCGGAGAATCATCATCCTCTATGTCAATAGGTGCTGACTCTTCGGAAGGTGGAGGAGGAGGTACTGGATCTGATGGAGGAGGTGGAGGTACAGTCTTCTGTAAACCTGAATAGGTCAAGAAGGCTGACAAATAGGATCCATAGGTAACATTGGTAACATTACCCCTCGTGACTTTAACAAAATGCTGATCCATCTTAGTAAGGAGGTATGTGCTCCAATCAATGGCAACTCCTTTTAGCACCATCCTGGAAGCTGTGAAAAGCTCTTTGGACAAATAGTGGGATGGCGTTTTGGCAGGCATGAACCTGTCCTGAAGGAACTGACACATCATCTTCCAGACGGGATCAGTGATCATAGAAAACGAAACTCCTGAAGAGTTTATCACCTTCTTAACATCAAGGACTTCCCTTGTCTGCTTCTGCAACAGCTTGAGAATCTCTTCATTAGAGAAGAGCTGACGAGTGGTTACAAAAGGTTCTCCTTTGAAGGGTAAGGACAGAGCCTTCCCTAAGCCGCGAGACGTCAATGTCATAGACATGCCTTGGACTACTCCTGTCTTCTTGCTGTAAGAGGCCAGGAACTCATCACATAAGGACGGATCCTCTGGAAGTAATGGAAAAGGAGTGGCCACAAAAGCAGCAAGTCCTGCCTTCGTGAGGGGCTCAAAAGTAAGTAGGGACGAGTAATCCCTACTAACTAATGGGACGTACTGGATAGGGGGAGGAGCATGAGAAGGCGCCATTCAGATGGTTACACACACACCACAAACACAGACAATCAAGGAGAATGCCTGCAAAGCAACAGACAAAAAACCAAGGATAAGAGAATTACCAAATAAGACATGACTCGACTTACTAACCCCAAGCAAACCACATCCTAGAAAAAATTTGACATGACCTTGAGACAAATGCGACCGAAAGCTTCATGCGATGCATCAAACAAACACCCTGAACCCCGTATCAGGCAACAAAAGAAAAAAACTGCATACCGTACCCGTAACCGTAACTAAGACAGGAAACCAAAACCATACCATATCCAACATAGATCAATACGACATCTGTGATAGAACCAAGACTGGACCATGGAAAATAACACTAATGACTGCGTATACCCATCCCACGAAACGGTTCATTAAAAAGGGGATTAAGTGCAGTGAGGGGGGATAATTTTAATGAAGGGTTGATTTTAATCATTTATTAAAAATGGGTGAATTTTTATTAGGTGATAAACCTTAATAAGAAAATGGCGGTTCCTTATTATAAATTTATTTACCAATTATTAGGTTAAACCAGTGCTTTTATGCGATTCCCGGACTTCGATTCCCGACTGGGTCGCTAAATGCAATTCATTGATTATAATTTAAGGTGATGTGGAGCTCTTTTTTGCCAGCGCGTGCTCAAGTGACGACTGGTTTATTTTAATTTAAAAATTTTAAAGTGCCTCTTTAGCGCACGTAGCGCGTGCGAAGTGAACGGCTGGTTTATTTTAATTAAAAAAATGTGTGTTTAGCGCGAATGCGCGTGGAAACGGTGGGTGGATTAAAGAATTTATTTTAACAATTAATTCGTGATTAAGGGGGAAAATAAATAAATAAATAACATAAAATAAATACCTGGAAGGGTGTGTATGGAATGCAAGAAAGCGCACGGAAGAGTCCCAGTAAAGGAAAAGCAAAAAGCACTGATGAAACAACAATGAACACCTTAGCAGATGTGTTAATTTGGTTTATGTTGGTTTTTTAATTTTTATTTATTTTATTTTATTTGTAGTTGTGATTTTTTATGTTGAAATAAATGGAAAATGAGCAAGGGAGGTGAGGGAAATTTTTTAGAATGTTTTTAGAATTTTTTACAAATTTTAAAATGATTTTTCCATATTTTTTTGGCAATTTAGGGGTAATTTTAGGAAAGATGGATTTTCTGTAATTATAGAAAAGGCAATTCTGAGCAGACAAAGGTCCAAAAATTGGCAATGGCAGAAGGAAATTTTAGAAATTTTTTTGAAATTTTTTAATGGAAAAATTAATGGAGTGATTAATTAAGTCACATTAAGCACATTAGTCACATTAGACATAAGTCGGGTTAGTCAGGTTAGTAGGAGTAAGTCAGGTTAGTCTACCTAAGGCTAGTCTGGTAAGTCTACCTAGGTTAGTCTGGTAAGTCAACCTAGGTTAGTCTGGTAAGTCAACCTAGGTTAGTTAACCTAAGGCAAATCAACTAAGTGAGGGTTAGTTAATTAAGTGAGGGTAGGATTAGGTTAGTCGGGGTTAACTATAGTTAGGGAAACACTAACCTAACTATGGGTAAGTTAGGGTTAGGGGGTGGGGTTAGGGTTAGTTTGTAACCTAACTAGGGTTAGTTAGGAAGGTTAGGTTTAGTTTTAACTAAACTAGATTAGTGTTAACTACAACTAGGTTAGTGTTAACCTGGGAGGGAGGTGGTGGAGGAGGTGGAGGTGGCGCCGGCGGCGAGGTGGCGCTGCGGCGGCGGTCGTGGCGGCGACCAGGCGAGGAGGCGCGGCGTCGGGCGATCCGGGCGGCGACGGCGGGCGACGAGGGCGGCGCGTCACGGCGGTCCGGCGAGGAGGCGCGGCGCTGGGTAGGAGAAGAAGGAGGTGGGAGCGCAGGAGGGAGTAGAAGGCGGGGTGGGGGGAAGTATGGAGGCGAAGGAGGAGGGAGGAGGAGGCGAACTGGGGGGAGGAGAAGGAATGGGGGGAAGAGAAGGAATGGGAGAGGCGATGGAGGGCGGAGACAGGAGGTGAAGGGAGGAGGAAGGAGGAAGAAGGATTGGGGAAGGCGCAGAGAGGAGAAGGAGGAAAGGGAGAGGAGGAGGAGTGGGAGGAGAGGGAGAAGAGAGAAGGGCGCTGGAGGTGGCGCTGCTGAGAGGGAGGGAGAAGTGGAGGGAGGAGATGGAGTGGGGGTGGAAGGAGAGAGACGGAGAGAAGGTGGAGATGGAGGGAGAAGAGGAAGAAGGTACGCGCAGAGAGGGAGAGAGAGAGAGAGAGAGAGAGAGAGAGAAAGAAAGAAAAAGAGAGAGAGAGAGTGGGGGAAGACGGTTGGGATTCGGGGGGGAAGGGTGTCCGTTGGGGGGATGGGTGGGGTAAAAAAAATTGTATTTTAGTTTTTTTTTTAAATAAGGTAATTAATTAATGTTAAAAAAAAAGAAAAGAGGGAAAGGGAAGACGCCCCTGTCCCGCGCGCATGCGCGGGGCGGGGTAAAAAAAATTTGCGGTGACGGAAGGGAAAGGGCACTCGGATACAGGAACGGAGCACGCGGACATGACCAGGGCGCGTGGAGATTTGTAAAATCGAAAAAGGGCGCGTTCACGCGCAAAACGAGCACGCGAATACACGTAAAAAGAAAGAAAAATTAATAACTCCCAATCCGGATGTCAAAACGAAATATCGTAAAAACGAAAAGTGGGCAGGACGACAGGGGGGAAACAAGAAAAATACCGGACGGGGATTCCGGGAGGGGTAAAGGGCGTTCACGTGCAAAAAACACAAAAAAGAACAAAAAACGCTATTTAAAAAATTAATATCGAAACATTCGTGCATCGGAATGAAGTGCCGAAAAAAGGAAAATTGTGCAGAAAGTTGTGCCCGACAATCCTATCATGTCAAAACATAATTCCGACTAAGATAACACACGTTCACATGGAAAAAACCCAAAAAACAAACCCGAAAATGGGATCGGAAATTAATATCGGACAAACCATTGACCGGAATGACATGCAATAAGAAGGAAAAATGTCCGTAGGAAGGGGTGGCACAGGGTTATCATGTTAAAACGCAGTTCCGGCAGAAATAGGAGGGGTTCGCATGTGAAAAACTCCAAAAAGACTCCCGAAAACTCATTTAAAAATTAATAAGTAAAAATCCAGAAGTCGAAAAAGGGTGGAGGAAAAAGGAAAAAGGTAGAGGAAGGCACGGGGGACACAGCTGTCAAATCAAATTGGAATTCCGATGCAAACAGGGCAGGTTCACATGGAAAAATGTCAAAAATACACATGAAAAAGTCTTAAAAAACCAGAAAATTAATAACGGACAAACCATGTATCAAAATGATGCGATATAAAAAGGAAAAATGTCAGGGAAAAAGCGTTGGTCAGGGCTATGACGTCAGATCACGGTTCCGAAGCAAGAAAAGCGCGTTCACATGGAAAACCGGCTAAATTGTGCAAAATGCTTCAAAAATTAATAACTCAAAAACCGTGCACCGGAACAGGGGTAGGTAAAAAAGGAAAATGATCATGTCAATGGGGGGAACAAGGTTATGAGGTTGGATTTGGATTTTGGTGAACGTAAGAGGCATTCACATAGCAGGACCTCAAAATCAGGGAATGAAGGAAAACTGCAAGGAAACAGCCCCAAGGGTGGGTGGAAAGGGATCCCATTAGGATAAAAGCAAGTCATGGCATACATGCATGAGCAAAATAAGGCATATGCAGAAGGCTATGCAATATAGACGCGCAGGGACGCGTCCCCACACTTAAGACCTTAACAGATAGGGTTAACCGAGCAACAGGGACCTAGGACCATGCCACAGACCATCCACTAACTTCCCCACACTTAAAACATGACCAGCACGAAGAAACCAAAGTGTAGGGTTAGAAAAACTTGGCCCGTTTCGTCAAGAATCAAGGTTGAGTATCGATGGCACGTCCAATGTGGTTGTTGGCGCTGGAGGAACCAAGGCATCTCTACAGCACACGTTCGTCATGGCAGGGACCACGCGGCCGTACCCAGGGAGGTAGCTGATGGAAGGAATCGCAAGAAATTCGTCGATGATGAGGGATATTGCACTCAACTCACAGTCACTCAAATGAAATGAAAGAACAGTCATTCGCCCCATGACTAATATCACTCGCGGAAGAATGATTAAAACCCATATCTCATACCTGGTTGAGGAATCATCAAAGGGGGAATGGTGCAGAAAGAGTATGCCAGGGTGCACATTTGATGGTGCATTAGTGCGTCCAACCCGTCTGGCATAAGTGCAAGGAGGAAGGCAAGGGAGCCTTACAGTGCCGTGTATAGAACAGGGTGACGTGTCTTGTGTTGACGGTAAAAACCCATCCCGTGGGTGCATAGGGAAACGGGAACATAACTGACTCCAAGTGTCGTAACGTCCCTCAATCTCACCTCTCGGTAATTGATTGAAGAAACTCCTGTCACACTCAACCCACCCTCTGTCTCACGCTCTGTTGATAGATACAGGAGGGCAGCCTTTTCCTGAAACCCATTGATGTAATCCTCGCAGTCGCTTGTGTAAAGGGTGTATGCCTTGTGCGCATTTGATGGTGCAATTGTGCATCCTATCCTGTGTCGGCATACGGTGCAAGAAGGAAGGCCAGGGAGCCTTATAGTGTAGTGCACAGAACGAATTGTGCTTTGTGCATTGAGAGGCCCATCCCGTGCGTGCAACACTTCATTCACACTTCTCACCTCTTATTCGATTTGAAGGGAAAAGATTGGTCTCTCGCCCCACCCCCTGTCTCACTCGTTGTTGATAGATACAGAGGGCAACCATACTCACTTCCCCATCCGGTTAGGATGAAAGCTCACATCACTCAATTGTTTGTCGATGAAGATCGCGTCATCAGTTGTTGAAGAGGCGTACCCAGGGAGGTAGCCATCAAATCGAACATTGTATTGGATAGGAACATGTCATCTGGTAGAGGACAGTTAGTCACTTTGCAAAGAGACCCAGGACACAGCGTACCAAGGGAGGCAGCTTCGGAATTGGATCCTAGGGATATCAATTAATGAATCCACTTTCTGGACTGCTGGGTGTTACCACCTTTCCCACAGCCAGCTTCTCGCCCAAGGGTGTTTACCACCTTTTCTTGGAACGAGGCCTGCTATGACAGGGAATTGCTTCCTTTTCTCTCATAACAGATTTGTTTTGTTTTTTTTTTTGTTTCCTTTTTTTTCCTTCTTTTTTTTTTTTTTCTATTCCCGAGGGTGTTTCCACCTTTTCTCGAAGAATAGGTCGGCATGACAGGGACCTAAGTCCTTTTTTCCCATGACCGATATGTTTTTTTTCTTTTTTTTTCTTTTTCCTTCTTTCTTTCTTTTCTTTTATTTTCTCTTCTTTTTCTCTTTTTTTTCGAATTGAGCAAGAGAATGGTAGAACTACCATTTGTCAGAACCCACCTCGCCACTGTCGCTGGTGGAAAATAGAGAATAAGAGATCAAGGCTGAAAGGGGGTTTTGAGGGGACAGAGGGTTGCGTCCAACTCATCAGAAGTGATTGAAGAACGGCTATCAGAAGTAGCATCATAAGAAGTACAGTGCCGCGCCAACGAGGGAAAAGATCAAGTGACCGTAATTGTCAAGATCCCCAAGGAGGGAAGTACTTCTTCAGGCGATATCCATTAATCAGAAAGGGATCATCAGAGGCATCCAGGGTCTGTACTTGAACAGAACCATTAGGGTTGACTGCAAGTACCACCAACTGGAAGGGTGTCTGTCCCATTGCTGCTTTATGGGAGGTTCTGTACGCCCAAAGGGCCTCTGTAAGTCGATCATCCCAATCACGACGATGTGCAGCGATCGTTCTTGTCAGAATCGAGCAGAGGATGCGATTGGTGACTTCGACTTGGCCGTTGGCTCTGGGGTAATAGGGAGTGGACTTGCGATGGCGGATCTTATACAACTCTGTCAACTCTTCCATGACTTTGTTAAGGAAATGAGTGCCTCTGTCACTTACCAGCTCTAAGGGACTGCCAAAACGGGTGATGATATTCTCGTACATGAACAGGGCCACGCTGTTACCATCGTCCCGCTTGAGGGCTTTAGCTTCACACCACTTTGTGACATAATCCGTACATACGAGGATGTATCTGTTCTGTTTCCTTCTAGTGGGAGGATCGATCGGACCTACGAAGTCAATGCCCCACTTCTCAAACGGCTTCAAAGGAAGGATAGGTTGCAGTGGCATGGCACTTGTCTTCGTGGGTTTCCCCATTCTTTGACAAGCATCACATCTTTTACAGTAATCATAGGAATCTTTGTGGATGGTAGGCCACCAATATCCTGCTAGCAGAGCCTTCCTGGCTGTAGCTTCTCCTGCAAAGTGACCTCCACATGGCTCGTCGTGGCAAGCCTTCAAAACAATCCCAATCTCTTCTCCTGCAACACATCTTCTGAGTACTTCATCTTTGCCTTTCTTGTACAGTGCTCCGCCTAGCAAGGTGTATGGGGTTGATTCTAGCATAAGCTTCTTCCTTTCCCGACTAGAGATACCATGAGGGTACTGTTGGGTTGCCAGCAGATTGGCAATGTCCGCATACCAAGGAGTGACAGTTTCTACCAAGAATAGGGAAGCATCAGGGAGGTCTGGATCATCCTGCTCCTCGTCTGCAGTTTGTGGGATACGCGACAGATGATCAGCTAGAACATGGGAACGACCAGGCTTAGTAATCACCTCAAAGTCGAACTCCTGGAATAAAAGGAGCCATCTCATCATTCGTCCTTTCACATCTGCTTTGTTCATTAAGAAGGACAGGGCCTCATGATCCACATAAAATTTAAAGTGGGTAGATAGGAGGTAATGGCGAAACTTCTCCAGGGCAAACACCATTGCCAAGCACTCCAGCTCGGTCACTGTATAGTTCCGTTCCCTATCAGTGACTTTGCGGCTTGCATAGTAGATCGGTTGATCCAACTTCGAGGAGCCCTTTTGGCATAGGACAGCACCTAAGCCTTCAATTGACGCATCAGTGTGTACGTGAAACTCTTTCGTCCAATCAGGAGGTTGCAGAATGGGTGCCTCAATCAGACACTGCTTCAGAGTGTGGAAGGCTTTGTCACATTCTTCCGTCCAAGTAAACTCTGCATCTTTCCTCAAAAGCTTGTGCAAGGAAGTTGCCTTTGTCGCAAAATGGGCTATGAACCTTCTGTAGTAACCCACATGGCCTAGGAATCCCCTCAATTGTTTGAGGTTGGTGGGTGCTGTCAGAGCTGCAATCTTTTCGATCTTTGCAGGGTCTGTTGATATCCCTTGTGCAGAGACAATGTGGCCCAACAGAACTCCAGAAGAGACCCCAAAGATGCATTTGTCGGGGTTGAGGGAAATCCCATACTCCCGGCATCGGTCAAAGCATTGTTCCAAATGTCCCCAGTGTTCACTGATCAAACTATAGACACAAAAGTCATCCAAATATACCTCAATAAAGTCGTGCAGATGATTTTGAAATGCAGCCATCATGACTCGTTGGAAAGTAGCAGGGGCATTGCAGAGCCCAAATGGCATCACTCGGTAAGCGTAGGTCTCCCATTCTGTGGTGAAGGTTGTTTTGGATTGGTCTTCTTCTGCGATCTGGACTTGGTTGTATCCGCTGAATCCATCCAGAAGAGAATAAAGTTCATGTCCTGCCACTGTATCCAACAGTTGGTCTGTGAAAGGGATAGGAAAATGATCCTTCTTTGTCTTGGAATTAAGCTTTCGAAAATCCACACATATTCGCAATTTGCCATTCTTCTTGGGTACAACCACGATGGGTGAAACCCATTCACTGTTTGCCACTGGATAGATGAACTCGGCTTCTAGAAGCTTCAACAGCTCCGCTTTCACCAATGTGGAATAATTCGGGTTCATTCGCCTCTGTCGTTGCCGTACTGGTTTGGCATCAGGCTCCAAGTCAATATGATGTTGACATATTGTGGGATCAATCCCCTTTAGGTCTTTGTAAGACCACGCAAGCACGTCCAAATTTTCTTTCAACAAGTTGTACAAGGTTAACAACTCCTCTTCTGGGAGACTGCTACCCACCTTCAAGTGGCGTTCAGTGCCTTCTGCATCCACAAAGGTTAACTGCCTTTCACCTTCTACTTCACGGATGAAGGTCCCGCGGACTGCTTCTGGGTAGAGATCCGACTCCTTCAAGGGAGTGGTATCCTCTTCGGATGTCCCACTAGAACTCACTTCTTCTTTTGGTGTAGACTTAGGTTGCTCCTTAAGATGTTGAAATGGAATTAGAGCCGTTCCGGGTTTGGTTTCAAAGTTAATTACCTCTTGGCTTGAAGACTCATCTTCTGAAGATACATCCAGGAACGTCACATAACAGGGACCCTCTGATGCCTGTTGGGTTGGTGGGACTGGTGCTTGTTGGCACGGTGCATCATCATCATCTTTCTTCGACAAAAATAGGTTAGGACGGCAGGAGCCACACTTGAAAGACGGCTTGTTCTTCTTAATCCATTTCTTATAAATGTTTTGCATATGAGAAGATCCATTTACCAGACCAAATGGTATCATCATCGTTCTGTCCCATAGCATGAGCTCATTAGCTTCTGATACTTCTGGAACTTCTTCTTCAAATGTATCCTCTTCAAGTGGGATAGACTCTTCTGGCTCACTTTCATAATCTTCTTCGTCCATATCATATCCATCCTCTTCTGTCTCTGTCTCTGTTTCTGCTTCTGCTTCTGCTTCTGTCTCTGTAGGAGCTCTGTAACAGAAGAACAGATTCTCTGGTTCCTCTCCTGCCTCTGTCTCTGTAGGAGCTCTGTAACAGAAGAACAGATTCTCTGGTTCCTCTCCTGCCTCTGTCTCTGGCTCTGCTGTGGCCATGTAACAGGGAGAGCAGTACATCCATGCCTCTATCTCACTATCAGAAGTGACTTCAGAAGTCATTCCCGGTTCAGGCAGGAAGTATTCACCCATTGATAATGGCTTTGCATCCTTTGGAAGTCGGCTTACTGTATCCACTGTTAAGGAATGTGCCACTATTTTCTTAGGAAGGATCTGTTTGACAGCATCTTCGTCTGCTGATGTTCCATCTGTAGCCTCGTTAGGGGAATCAGAAGATAATTCCAAGGAGGTGGATCCATGTCCTTTTTGAGAACCATACAGTTTCAGCACCACTTTGTTGGGTCCTCTACCCAAGGTCAAGGTTCCTTTGAACCAATCCGTCCTTGCTCTGGCTTCAAAAAGCCAAGGTCTGCCCAGTAACAGAGGATAGGATGTACCATAAGAGTTTGGCTTCACCACCAAATAGGTCAGTCAATAATCTTTTCCAGCCACTGTAGTCTTCACATATGGAAGAATGCCCAAAGGCTTGATTCTACTCTGATCCGCCAGTCTGATGAGCCATTGGGTTGGTTGCACACCTTGTAGGCCTAGATCCTTCATTGTCACATCCGTCATAATGTTCACTGATGAACCTCCATCAATCAGTGCATTTGAAATAAAGCAACCTTCTATCCACACGCCAGTCTCTGGAGTACCCGGATCTAGGAAAGCATTAGCCACATCCACTTCTTTTACAGGCTCTGGAGCCTTGTTGGACTTTGTCACTGTTGAGGGAGCAATCCTTAAACCACGTCTTTTCGTCAGTATACTTTTGAACCTTTTCCGGCAACTGGGAGACGACAACAATAATTGTCGGAATGTGAGGTTTGGTTTAAAGGTATCTAGATCTCTAACTAGATCGTATTCCTTAATAGGATCCACTGGCTTTTCTAATCGATTAGGGAATGGGGCAACACCCATTTTCATTTTCCCTCTTTCTTCCAACAGAGGAATTACAGGAACTTCTTCTGCCACTTCTGGCACTTCCTCCTCTTCTGTATCCTGGACCTCTCGTCCTGTCTCTGTAACTGTCTCTGTAACTCTTTGTGGCACTGTAGTGCTCTGTACGGCACTGTTAGGCTCTGTTCTGTTCTGTTCTTCTGGTGGAAGATTGAACTTCACTGTTCTGGCAGGAGGGTTATTTTCTTTCTGGATAGGTGGTTCCTTCTGCTTTGCACGCGTGATGGCAGCAACTTCCAATTCCACTAAATTGGAGGTAGGCTCTTGGGCCTTGGACGGACTATCAGTAGCACTGTTTTTCACTGGGGCTGGGCTTGGACAGTCTTTTGCAGTGTGGCCTTCTCCTTTGCAATGACTGCATAAGGGCTTGTAATCCACTGACCTTCGAGGATTTGGACAATTTGGTGAGATGTGTCCCTTTTCTCCGCATCTGTAACACTCCACTTCTGATCTCTGACCACCGCCAGACTGTCTTCCTCTGTAACTTTGAAAGGGAAATCTTCTGGGTCCGAAATTAGGACCAAACTCTCTAGGCTTGGGTCCAATATCTTGTGTTGTCATTTTGGATTCCAGCAAGTTGAATCTTGCGTCTTCTTCCCTTCTTCTCCTATCATGCATCTCCTTCAGAGAGCAAATGTCCTCTGTATGATTCTTCCGCAAACAGTAGGAACAGAAGGCTCCAGGGATGGTTGGTTTCCGTGTACATTCAGTGGCTAAATGGCCTGCTTGATGACACTTACCACACCAAGTATTTGACCGCATCACATCTCTTCCTGCTCCTGCAACATTGGATATGCTTGATGTGTTCACTTTCAACGTCTGTAGTTGTTCCGTAATCACATCCATCAACTCCTTTTTTATGTTTGCAACTAAGTTGGATAAATAATCCTTCAAGCTTTCTCCTCCGAACGTACTGGCAGGAGGGTTTTGAGGAGTCTCTGTAATCACTGCATAAACGGGTTGAGCTGGTACAGAGGGGTCTCTGTTCTGGTTCTGATTCAGAGCTCCTGTTTGAACTGTTGGCTGTTGACTCCAGTTGGTAGGGTTCCACTGTTGCTGTTGATTTGGCATTGAGGAAATTGGTTGAGACCATTGTTGTGGTGGTTGGGCCATCATTTGAGGCATGGATTGTGGCCACTGAGGATTTGGTGCACTATACTGTGATACTGAGGGCATCTGTTGGTAGGAATAGGGAACAGTCCCTGGGACTGCATTTGGTGGGTACATCATTCCTGGCACCAGAGGAGGTAGGACTCCTCTTCCTGTATTCATTGCTAATCGAGCTTCCACTTCATCGTACAGTCTGGCACCTTCTGTTGCAGCTTGCAGGGTGGCTGGTCTTTGCAGCTCCACAAACTTACGGACTTCTAGTTGTAATCCTCTGAGAAACACTCCCTTCTGAATGCCATCATCTAGATTATGGTTAGTCCATCTCTTCAGGATGGATTCCATTCGTGAGACATAGGCTTCCACTCTTTCTCCAGAGGACTGACTTAGGTTCATAAATTCCTCTCTCATCCGCTCTTCAAAACCTTCACGCCTGAATTTAGTGAGGAAGGCCAACTTCAGGTCGTCCCATGTGCCAAAAGTTCCTGCTGCTTGTCTCTCATACCACTGAAACGCCGCGCCCTTGAAAGTGGTGGAGAATATCACTAACCAATGCTCAGGGGTTCTGGCATTGTTAGCCACACATGCTACCATAAACTCTGCTACATGAAGATCGGGGTCTTCATTGTACTCTCCCTTAAAAACTGGCAATGGGACTACGTTCGTTGGTCTGTCATCAATATTTCCAGGACGGATCTGGCTTGGAAGTGGACCTCCAGCAGGAGGAGGAAGGGCTTGATGTGCCATTGGGACTTCTGTAAAGAGTTCCGCAAGGGCGTCAAAGGCGACTTCTGCTGCGAGCTCGCTCTCGGCTCTGATTCTTGCTTTCTCTCTTCTTACGTACCTCTGGACTCGTTCCAACGCTTGCCTTTTTATTGCGTCATTCATCAGGGGGTTGACTCCACTATGTTGTTAGTGCTCCACAGAGGGTTAACAGAAGGCTTCAGTCTCTGGAGGACTCTCTTGCCAACATTTCTTCTACTTCTTTCCTCTCAACGTCCCTAAATTCTGCTTTCATGCCACTGCACAGAGGAAGGTATTCGGTTCTGAAGGTGTCAAAATGCATACGTCTGAGCATTGTGGTGGTGCCATCATCATAGTAATGCCAGCTTCTAATGGTTTCAATAGTGTATGTTGTGAAAAACACTCTGTCTACCAACTTCCAGTGGGTTGCTAATTGAATAAACAGGAGATTATCAGTACACCAAGCATCCCATGTATCTTGCTGTTGAGCATCCACAAACAAATTCCAACTCTTTTCCTTCTTGTCCTTGTGAACCTCTACAGACCAAGACTCCTGAAGCTTCTTCACAATCTCCCACTTGATGTTGTCTGGAAACTTCTCAATGAATGCCAAATCGTCCATGGATGTTCATTCTCTCTGTTTTTGCTCTTCAGTTTGTTCCCAAACAGTTTGCCACCAAGATCCAAGTTTCTGCTGCTTCAATAGGAAGAGGAAACTGTCCACCACATAGAGCATGCATCATGATGGTGATGTGTTTCCGCCATTGTGGGATGAACTTCTTGTGAAAAGTGGCTTTGATTATGAGAAATTCCAACTCTTCCGTAGAAGAAGGAACTTTACAATCATCCATTGAATTCTTCTCTTCTTGGCAATGCCAATTCCTTCATTTTCAGCCTCTTTTGGTGCTTGTTGATGGCAAGTTTCCCCGGCTGCGCACCAAAAACATGGAGCCCCGAGAGGAACACCAAGGAAAAGGGAATTCTCTTGCAAGAAAATCTATCTTGTAACATCAACAAGCTTGTCTATCATGTTTCATATGATCACAATGAAGAAAAGAACACCAGGCACAACAAATCTTCATGCAGCATCATGTAAATCTCCCACGGATTTAATAGAATCAACCATATTCTTCAACATCTTCACAAAATCCATCAATAGAACAAAGAAAACAAAGAAATACACCATCTTTGAATGGAAATACATCACATAGTATTCATCTTCAATATCTTCATAGTCTTCTCTCTCAATCTCTCTTATACAATCACTCTGTTTTAGTAGAATTGGCTATCTCTGACTCTTTCTCACACACTCCATCAATAATACATCATATCCTCACTACAATCTCTCAAAAATTACTCTCAATAATCACTCTTAGGTCGTGGATACCCCTCCCAAGAGGTATGTCTGATATGAAAGGTCACCAGAGCCACTACAGTGTCTCTTCACAGCTCACTACTGTCACTTCACTCTAGTCTTCTCTTGAGTCTTCAGCAGCTACTTCTTCCACTTCTTTCAGCTCTTTTGCACTTGTATTCACCTCTTTCCAAGGCTAGAAAACTTTCCCAAAAGTCACACATACATTCCACAGAACACTTACAGAACAGCTACAGTACAGAATAGAACAGAAACAGAACAGAAGCAGAAGCTCTACAGAAGACCTACAGAAGGTTACAGAAGGTCATCAAAACCACATAACTCATTCTCAAACCATTCCAAACTCTCACAAACCATTCAATATACTTTCACAATATCTCATTCTTCATCAATCAATACTCCTTCCCTCCTTACAGAAGACCATCAGAACAAAACAGACCAAAACAGAACAAAACAGAAGGTATACAGAACCTATCAGAACCTATCAGAACATCACAGAACCATCAACAAACATCATGATCTTCCAAAACACTCTCATTATCATCCAAAACACTCTCAAACCACTTCCTAATCAATCAATCATCCCACAAAATCAACCATTCAGCTCTCAAAAACAACAAAAATCAGCCAAAAAACAAGTCATTTCAACACTCAACAATAATGAATTGTCCTTTCTTATAATTCTCACAACTTGTTACTATCAATTGTGCAGATGACAACTCCTCCTATAAGAATGATTGACCTTGAATTTTTCTCATTAACCAATGATCTTAAGATTAAAGAAAAATTTATTCTTAGGATAGAAGAAAAAGTTGTTCTTAGCATAGAAGAAAAAATTGTTCTTAGCATAGAAGAAAAAATTGTTCTTAGCATAGATCAATGTAACAAGTACAAATTACAACCCACCATGTGGGATCTAAGGGATCATACTTTCTGGCTAATTAGAAACTTTGAGGAGTTGATTAAGACAAGCACATGACTAGGAAACTTGTGGAATGTTGTGGCTTGCAAACTTATACTAAAGTGTGTCATGCACCAAATCACTTAATCACGTGCCTAAGTTTCATTCGTAATTATGACCCTAACTCTAAAACAAGCATGTTATCCTAGTAGGAAAGAGGCAAACAAGTAATCGATAAAGTGACTCTTACATCACAACTTGTAGAGCTTGCCTTGGGAATGTAAAATAAGCAAGGAAAGTATACAGGACCCATGAGATTTCTCGCAATTCTATAAACATGGAAAGTATCACATAATCTTACGCAACATGATGTACAATTCAATGCCATTGCCAAAAAAGAGTTGTGCACAACGTCCACGTTTTCCATCTTATTCTTCCAAAATAAGGATTCTCAAAATACTCATGGGAGACATCCTCACTAAGAAACTTGTGATGGCTAGAGATGGAAATGATCTTTGGATAGGAGTTCATGAAACAATCATGAACATGCAAAAAACACTAGTACAAAACCTCAATGTAAGCTCCTCCGAACCTAAAGGGATGGTAGTAGGCTTTGCAAGTACACTTACTAGAGTGATCAATGTGGGACTAGGACTCTGCTAATGTACCACCAACCCTAGGAATAGTCATATTTTTGGGATAGCCACCACTACATTAGAGCACTTGCACATAGGAGGACCTAATGGAGAGAGAGAGAGAGAGAGGGGGGGGGGGAGGGGGAGAAAAAAGAACAAGTTGAAAAAAGACAAAGAGATCAAGAAGAGCAAGAAAGAAGAACTCAAACTTCTAGCTGGAGAAGAGAGCACCCAACACAAGAAATAGAGAAATAGAGAGAGTGAAAAAAGTGCATCTACCTCAAGCTCTAATGATCACAACACCCCCAAAGAACGAGCACAAGCCCATATTGCTAAGAAAATGAGTGAGAAGAAAGCAAAAATAATAGAGGCAAAGATGAAGAAACACACTCAAAATATTCAAAGGACCATTTTATAGTCATCTATTGAGCAAAGATAGGAAATCAACCACACACTTGTTCAACAAATTTAAGCAAGTATGCTAGAGAAGGGGAAAGATAGCTCAAGCAAGGGAAAAGAAAAGGTTGTTGAGAGTTTGTAAAGCCTTGACCCAAAATTGATTCGATAACTAGCACATCAAACACAAGGCTTGCAGAACAAAATCAACAATTTAAAGAAAGGCAATATAAGGGAATATGGTTGTTGCCTGTGGTCAATTAACATATTGTGCATGCGTGCGTGTGCGTATGCGCACACGTGTGTGTGTGTGTGGAGAGAGAGAGAGAGAGGCGACAAGTAATGCAAGAGGGGGGAGCAGCGCTGTGCAAGGAACAAAGGGAAATGCACACAATTGGTAGAGGCACGCACAAGGAGAGTTAAGGCTATGCATGCACATGTGTGCACGTGCACACACATTTGGCAATGGTGGTGGTGATGGTAGTGGCAAGGGAGGGTAATGGCAAAGGATCAAACAAGTAAACTATGTGGAATAAACATGAGAGGATTGCTAAACAAGCTTACTCCAAAGTTCATTTCTTGCCCTTCCCCCTGACCAACATTTTCTCATAGATTGCTTGCATTACTCTCTTATAGTACTCAAAATCTTGTGCTTTTTTTAAGTTGACATAGCAAAAAATTTGGCATCCTTTTTCATTCTTAAAGGGGACCTCTTGTAGTGCCATAACTACTTGCAAACTCTCCCAAGCACTTTGATAGTAAATCTAGCAAATGATGTTAGCACTTGGATGATGTCTTGGAAAATAATATTTATGCTTGTTTATTTGGTTTATATGATGAAAATAAAATCATGTGCTTGAGGTTAGTGAGAATGATAATGCAAGCCGACAACTTTATTGTGTACTTGGTTGTTGCATGTTCCATGCATTTGCAATTCTTAAATATTCTAAGGTGTGGACCTTAAAGGTGGGCACAATATTCAAAGACATCCTTAAGAATTTTTATTGTGGTGATGTTAACCATAGTCATATTGAAAGTGGAATAGTTTGTTGCACCATGCGCATTCAACATATAGATTAAATGTCAATATTGGATTCTAACATAGTTATGCTACCATTATATGACTACATTTAAAGGAAGAACCCCAAGTCTTATTCACATTATTCCCCACAATGGAAACATTTGCAAAGCTAGCATCGTGCAACTTCAAGGAATCATGCAAAGTTGTGATAACAATTAACTCACATCGTTCATGAAAATTTTCAATTATTGCATAAGAAAGTACTTTCTACTATTTCTCACATTGCTATTCATGCACATGCTAGACTTGTTCTACCAATTCCTCATTGTTTTGTCATGCTTAATGTTTCATAAACCTAGAATAAGAGAGAAAAGGTGATGTTGAAGGTAATGACAGACCTTTTCAAGAGAGCACACACTGATCAAACCTGCTTTCCAAGACGTAGCCTAAGAAGACCCCAATGGTATGTTTACCATAAGATTGCTCATGCCCAAGCGAATCTCCCAATGCAAGTGGATGAGGTCGCTCTCTAATAAGAGGCCCCATTTCAAAGATATGCCCAAGATGGATCTAATAGAATCCTCATAGTGAAGCATTAGCACGTCCACCAATGTCACACCTCATGTTCCCTTAACTTGCACAAGCTGCTCAATAAATATGAGTGCATCAACAAGTGCCTTGCCAATACAAGATCCTCCATGATATAGAATATGTCTATCCATAAGATACGCCCATAGAGGTACCAAAAAGAGAATCTCATAAGAGAACACAATCATAGCAAGCCTATAGGACATCAAAATTAGCTTGGACCATGGTCAACAAACTTCCACAAATTGAAGATATTGACCTGTCGGTGAAACCAAACTAAAGAAATCCTCGAACCAAAGCCATGCAAACAATGTGAATTCACCAAAGGTAGTGTCTTCCATGAAGTGGATCAAGAAGCATGAACAATTATGAGCCATAGGTGAAGATAGTGCTTTTTCTTTCCCAAGAAGTGAATCAATGATGTAGCAAATATGTACAATAGAGTAGATGTAGTGTTTTGCTTGAGTTGGATCAAGAAGGAAGAAACAAATGTGCGATGCAAATTCTAGCCCCAAAGAAACTCAATGCACTACCTAGAGGTGTTCCCAGTACTAACACGAATGCTAGTGCACCAACCAAGGTTCATAAAGGGAGGCAATTATACAAAATGCAACATGAAGCTATATGTGGATGTTTGGTAATATCCAATCCAAGGAAACACAAGTGTAAAAAAAATCTATTTAAGTCAACCCTCAGATCATTCTAAAACCCCATTCTTGTTCTTAGCATTCCATTACTCAATATTTTTTATGTTATTTACTATCCATCATAGTCAGCTTGCTCTAGATCCTCCATGTTTCTGTGAAGGATGTGAATGTTCCTGACCTTTTCATGGTTCTGATGTAGTGGCCCCACCTGTAGTAGTAGCTCCTGTTGTTTTTCTGTGTTGACAAGTGAGGGCTTTCTAGTGCCTCTTCACCTGGTGTCAAGTCATTGAGGTGTTAGCTCTTACATTGGGTGGTGGTCATGGATTTGAGAGAGTGGTGAAGGTAGTTGATGATAGAATCCTTGATACAACTGCTTTCTCCTACTGTCCGAGTGACACAAGGACTGCCACCTCCAATTCAATTGTCTCTTGCAATTTACAGGTCCCCTCTATTAATACAATCAACACTTGCCTTATCATCATCTTGGATGTAGGGTGTCTAATGGTAAGGCCATACCCAGTGGAAGATGGGCGTCTGAAAACAGCACATCCTCTGAGTGTTACTACAAATTGTCCAATCCGTAAGTCCAACAATTCTCATTTAGAAGCAGCCTGTGAGAATTAATGGGATGTGTGACATGCAAGAAGTCTGACAAAATAAAGCACTCTGTTGTTCAGTACATGGGTCATTGGTTGCACAGGATGCAAGATGTCTACCACCAACTTTTTAAAATTCTTATCCATATTTCATTACTAGGAGTCCATTTAAAGAAAGGAGACTTAACTCACTAGCGAACAGAACACAGCTCCCCAACCCAAACAACAAGCACACAAACATCAAATGAACAAGAACAAGAATAGGAAACACGTGGCAATTGTCATCACTGTTCAAAATATACCGAAGTTTCAGAGCTTGAAAAAATGTGGTCACAAATGGCTCTTTACATTGAAATTCCCACAAAGGGCTTTGCACAACAGCTCCTCACCTTTTGAGAAGCATTGTCAGCATTACAAATATTTTTACATATGCAACCTTCTGAACCAGTCAGAACTCTGAACTGATACAAAAGGCCCCAGGACAGGCATGGGTGATCTCCATGCAGCAACCAACTGGTGGCTATGGCTATAGAATGTTACACCTGCCACCTTGTGTATAGTGGCAGTCCTATTCTTATTTCTAAGAATCAATAAGTTGCAAATTACATGGTGTCTACCAACACCTCGTATATGCTCCTCTTCTTTCGAGGAGGAAAGAGGCAGAATAGGCCTCTTACAATTGCTGAGCACTGTGTACCTGGTGACCAGAAGGCCATTTCCTTTCTTGTTGAATCCTCCAAGGCTTACATGTACAACAATATCCATACAAGCTTTCGCACAAAACCGATCACACCAAGCTGCTGTGGATTCATCTGCTGAAGAAATCAGCACTGCATATGTATTGGATATGCCCATTCAAGACTCGGCACAAATACAGCAAAAAGCCTCACAGCATTCCTTCAATATGCCTGGAAAACTAGCTCAATCTCACTCAATGCTGTCCTCTCACCAGACGGATAACAGATTGAAATTGGTGTGAGAATCTGGTCATCAGAAAGTATCTGTGCAACCACAGAACAAAAGCAGGAAAGATCTTCAGTTCATTCCATAGCTGACTGCAAGAACTGGAAAGCTGGATTCTCCCTTAGCAAAGGTGGAGGTTCGATTTCTGCCAAATCCACATCAGAAATAGACCTCGAAATATCTTCCACTGAAAATGGTATGCTGCAAAAGTGAAACTCAAGTGAATTTGTAATCAAAGCATGCCATAAAAGCATTGAGGGTGGCCCCAAAGTTGAGGGAAAGGATGAAAGAGAAAAAACTAATTCAACCAAATAGAAATAAAGCAACTACCTTGAGTCATCATCTAGAAGAAATGAGCTGTTGAGTGGACTGCTGGATTCTTCAGTCATAAGCTTTCTCATATTGGCAATAACCTGTACGAACATATTAATATTGGCACAATTTTTCTTTTTGGTGTATACATTTACCCATTACAGAGGGAGACATTTTGAGCTCCATGGCACGTTACTCACGTTACTTATTCCATTAACAATGTCTTTGCAGAAACTCATCAGTTGTGCCCAAACTTTTGTGCACTAATCTGAATATCAAGACACATTTGATACACGCATGAATGAATCAGGACCTCACCAATCTGTGATTACTTATAAACGCATTGTGGGTGACAGCTCAGGTCAACCCACTGTGATAAACCATAATCAGGTCAGACAAGTATATATACCAGTTCAAGCCAATAAATCTAAACCCCCTTTAAACTCATCTCATTCTCCTCCATTAAGATAGTGGTTCTTTTCAACGACTATATTCCAGAGAATATTCAGTGGGAACTCAGTCAGAACAACTGTGCAGCTAAGCTGATCTGCTAATAGCTGACTGAGCCTGCTTGTCAAGTCACATAAGCATGTGTACTACTGACCTAAAACTAGTACTGCTGAGTCAGGCACCTCAATCAAAGCTATATCTGAATGTTTGAGATTGTGACTGGCAGAAAGGGCTGCCACTATAGCAACTCCTAACAAACTCCCCATGAAGAGTATATAATGTCTGCTGAGCTGAAAATATTGGCAAATCCCCAGCAAATGCAGCTGACGAAATTGAAAACAATTAAGAGGCCAAAGCTCTCAAAGTTGTTGGTCATGGTAGCCATGAGTATGATTGGGCATTTTAGACTTTCCTTTTGTAATAGCAATAAAATCTCCCTACTTTTGTGATAATTTTTTGACCAAAGCATCCTTGTAACAGTAGCTTCATAGTCAAGATGTTAGCATCAATGCTTTCTTGGAATAGTCGCCAAGTTGTAAGACCAAGCAGGCATACTCAAGAGTACTAGTGTGATAGTAGTAGTAAACATTTTTCTTTTAGTAGTCAAGGTATCAAACTATCAGTCAAATTAAACTAGTCTAAAGGGAGTGTCGAAATTATCCTAGTTCCAGTTAGTGGTAATATAGCAGCATAGCAATTATCTCCATTATTGTGGAAAGGGGGCCCAAAATAAGTGGAAAAAATTAGGTGGGTAGTGGTATTTCGGATGGTGGTTTTCTAAGTAGTTGGTTTGGCTCTCAACACTCTGTATTTGCCTATAAAAGAGGCCTTAACTCATAAATAAAGATTTCATTCTTGCACTCTACTTTTTGCTCCCATTGTCCCACATTACACTTGTCAAATGTATCCTTGTTTGTTCATAGATTGAGCTCTACTCTGATTTCCAATAGTAGATGCAAATGCAAATCTGGCCGATGCTGAAAACTGATCCAAGCGACAAACAGCAGCAGGGCAACTTGTAGGGATGAAAATGCAGCAGTCCACCAAGTTGTAATAATCAAGGCAGCAGCTGGGACACTCAAACAAGGGATGCAGCCTTCGAATAGAGGGCTGGAGTGATGGCAGCAATAGTTGGAACCAAATGCAGGTATCCTGGTATGGGCAGCCTTCCAATGGTCATGGCAGCAGCTAAAGATAAGGAGGCATGAGTGGGCAGCAATATGTGGAGGAGGAGCTGGCAGCCACAAAATGACAATGGATGAAATGGGCATAGACTCTGATGACAACGGATGCTATTGACCTAGCACACTTGTATTCATATATGAGGAACCAACCAAAAATCGGGGAGTTTTCTTATAGGACACTGAAACACCCTTAGTGCATTTGAGTTTTGGGGCTGTTTAGTGAGCTAATGAAGGTTTAATATATGATGCGCCTTTTTTAGCTTAACATGGGTAACCCCCAGACAGTTCAAAATCTTACACTCCATCCATATGTAATCGTCTAAGAAGTCCACTTGCAAAGTTCCTATAGAACCATTTGGACCTAAGCCTTTTCTGATGATATGAGATATCCCAAGTCAAAATATGTGAGTTTCAGCCCCCTGAATTCAAAAAGAACTGAGGTAAACTGTGCATTGCTGCCTTTTAAGCCAAAAACAGAAAACAGCATTAAACTGATAGACCGATGTCTACCAACAAAACACAGCCGGGCAAGTCTGATCTGAAGTCATCTAGGAATGATATGATGCAAAGCAAAGGGCAGGGAAGCCTGCAGCATCATAGTCTTGCCAGAGGAAGCTTTAGCCTGCAAAAGCATGGCTGATCTAGGGTAGTATCAAGATCAGCATAAATTCAGGCACTCCATCTTCTCTAGAAAGACTGGTCACTAGTGAAATGGAGGTTTTTGGTCCTAAGAATGCAGCCGGAGGCTCACTAACATTGCTGCTGGCCAGTCCAGGAAGAAGTTTGCTCTTGTATCTCACTATGCGAGAAAGATGCTAGGAGCTTTTCTGATACTGACTATAACCTGCTGCCCAAAATGGCAAGAGCTAGGCTCCTTTTGAGAGCCTCACATTTGTGCATGATGAATGTGCACATATGTGAAACAAGTGGCTGAAATTTCAAGGGCTGTGCTGAAATATATTAAGACAACTTTTTTATATTTTTGGTATGATCAGATTAAAGGGGATTTAGATTTACTACTATAGGTTCCATGATCAGAGAGGACACATCTCTTCTTCATCATGCTCTTTTAAGTGCAAGAACACCGTTAATCTTTGATGTAGTAATTTTTCCGCTTTCTTCACTCACAGTAATATTTTTTAATCTAATCATTAACAATTTACATTAAAAAGTTTTAGTCAATAGAACTATGCTCATACATCCGTCATGTGCCAGTTATTTCATTTGCAGGGAACCAGAAAATCCTGGAAACAACGAGACAACACAATCTTCATTTATCTGAGGCTACCCAGATCATGATAGGTAAGATAAACAGGAACCTTACCTCTGGAGACACACTGTGAGTCCCATACTTATCATCCCAGTACATTGTGCTGATACGATAAAGTTGCTGAACACTCAATACCTGTTACCACATGTGATTCAAAGCACATTACAAGGCTGGCCTAATTTCCAGGTAACTGGTATCACAAAAGTATAGATCCAGATGCTGTACCGGGCATAAATCATGCATTATCTCATCAAGAGATTTCTTCGGCTTCTGATGTATGACCTGCACAACCAAAAAAATAGAAAATCTAAGAAAATCCACATGCATGTGTGTGCACACGTTGAACATGCATTCTTTGTGAAACCAATGTTCAGATCAAGTTAATTTACAAAGGTGCTGCTGCCAGGGAGATCAGCACCACAAAGAACAAGATACACATTCTTTTACACAGACACATACAAGGAGGAAGGGAACCCACAACAAGAAAAGAGAGGGTGAGAGAGATCACACCAGAAATCCAACTGCCTGCCTGATAAAGCGAAGTTCATCCCAAGCCTTTCCTGCATACTGCCATCATAGAGAAACCGTATGGATTGATTACAGCGATCCAAAAATAAATAAGCGATTCCGAGTCCAGATCAAACATGGGAAGGATTTGAGCCACAATGTAAAAAAAATGCAGCATGACTAGAAAAGAAAACCACCAGTATGGAACTAGCTGCATTTCACCTACCTTCTCTGAGGCTTCACAGATCCAACGTTCTAGCTCTGCAAGACCAGCTTTGACGTATTCACCATTGCTGAAGGAGCAGCATTCTCTTCTCAAGAGCAAGCTGCCACAGCAAAGGCAATCATAAAATTTATTACTATTGAAACATAGATGAGCAATCTCAATATTACCAACTCATGTAAAGGGAGAAAACATTAACCTGTTGAAAAGCTGTACATTGATAAAAGAAAAAATCTGAGTAAAAATTTTGCAAATAAGAAAAGGCGGCACCTGCACAAAAAAGAAGGGTCACTACCCTTGAATAAGTAACTGAAAACACTGCAATTAAAAAGGAAGCAAATACAGGAAATTTGCTTACATAATTGGCACGGAGAGTGCTGAGAAGGGAATTAAGGCTGTTTATGATACTGTGCCAGTGACTGCTCAACGAGTGCTGCCCTGAAGATGGCACTGCACCAGGAGACCGAGACTGACCTTTCCCCATGACAAGTCGTGATGCCTTTGGAGCCTTCAGAATAACCCCAGGATTGATTAAAAAAGCCATATATGAGGCAGTATACAAACATATAACAAATGTCACAGCAAATAGAAGAACCATCCTTTTTCCTCCCTCTTGCTATCTCTCCCTCCCCAATCCCCCTCCACTTTAGTTATGCCATGTCAACTACTTGTTTCCATATGACAGGATAGTCTGCAACAATGGACTTGTCTGCTGAAATCCCCAAGGTTGCAACTCAAGAAAGCAGTTAAGTGAACTACAGTGACCAAAGAAGATCTGAGAAACTCATCAAAGAGGAGTTCAATTAAAAAAGGCCACTGATACATCCAGTAAAATGAGGATCCTTGGGGCACATGTTGACATACAGTCATTTTGATAGGATAAGTCCAGGTACAAAGAGCAGACTGCCGTGTTAGTAGTTCCTGGGAAAGCCTCCAGCTCGTAGAGTAGTTCATCAAAACCAGCAATTGAGCAGAGAGTACATAACTCTTTTCTGTAGTACTCGTACCATCACACACCAAAGACTCCACTTACCCATGCTTTCCTTCGGAACCTGGAATGACTCTAAAACAAGTTTCTTGGATAGGAAAGAGTACAGCCAAACATGCAAAGCTTGGTCAAGAACCAGGGTTAGTCATATGTAGGCTGAGGGTGTGAAATGCAGGTTGCATATGAGCCAAAGATGCCAACTGTGCAATACGCTGCGCGTAGTTACAATTCTAAGACGACACAATGACAAAATCACCTAACCAAGTCAAAACGCACGCAAGGACATTTCTAATCATTTGAGAGTTGCGTAGAGAGCACGTGTTGACTCTGCCACAGGAGGGGCTCCATGTATTAAAGGTGATCTAAGAACTAAGGTGCGATTAACCAAGTCAAAACTCACACAAGGACATTTCTAATGGTTTGAGAGGTACATAGAGAGCACGTATTGGCTGCCAAGGGAGGAGCTCCATGTATTAACATGATCTAAGATCTAAGGTGTGGTTGTAAGCAGTCTATCTCTAGCAGTGGCTAACTTGTCCCATTGTGTATAAAAAGGTGAACATCTTGCACAGAATACTACACTAAAAGCACAATTGCCACTTAGTACAGATTGACACTATCCATACCTGGATGCAAGCAGTAAGCAGAGGAGAAATCTCCTTCTTCAAGTTATCACGAATCATCCCATAAAGCTTCTCAACAAAAGCAGTGAGCTGTTGCTTGAAGAGCAATGCTGGGTACTTTGCCTCCACTTGACGCAGTATCTCTAAACCTCCAAGCCCACTGTTCACTGAGACGCTTGCTAGATTTGATGGGGAGCGGAAACTCTGGTTCAAGGAAAAATGTAATCAACATTGTACCCCAGAAACACCAACAGTGAAAGCAAAGCCTATAACTTCGCCTTGGTTACTATATGAGACTACCTGTGTCATTCTACCCAATAAAGTAACAGATGGAGTGTGACGACGCTGTGGAGTACTGGGAGCACCACTTGGTTTCAAATTGCGCTGTAGCAGGAAAAGTAAGGTAGATGTATTTGACAGCCAGTATGCCAAAGCTTCATTACTTTCCTGGCCCTGGATAAAATAGAATGGAGTGAAACAAGAGCTTTGGGTCACCACTAATTAATACAGAATAGCAAATTCCTGAGTTAAACCTTCTCCAATGAAATTAAGATGACAAAATAGCAAACCTCAACAACTGTTCCAATCGATTGAATGACACGATCAAAAATGTTTGTCCTTTCAGACTCAAATGCCCGCCAGTGAAGTAAACATTTGTAGACGATACATGCTGCAACAGGCTTGTCATGGCTGAATCCAACGTCTTGCATGACACACCGTAGTAGTGCTTCTTGATTCTCCTGTAGTCATGAGCCGAAAAATCATTAATTAACAGACAAGCATTTGAAAAGAAGGAATCTAATAACGCTACACTGAAGTATTCATTTACCTGTTGTCTATCCATAAGCAATCTCTGACGCCGTTGCTCAGACTGACTTATAGTCAGGGATGATATAGGTGAATCCTAAAATATGGACTTGTAAGTAAAATTGGATGTACACAGGACAAGAACAGCATTCAAAATAGTTCCAGTCAAACCTGAATTGGACTTGCATGCCAAATCTTGTGGTCTCCATTTGATAGGCGGTGCACTTCTGGTGTTCTCTATTGCAACAAAGCAGGATTCAAATTTTAGCCCTTACATATTTTCCTTCCTACACCAAGTCGCTAAAGGCTGAATATGTGGGTAAAATGTGATTGTGCAAGAAACAACCTAGAGAACAATAAAAATTAGAGGACCTTACCTGCTGAACAACATGTCTTGCGCGTTCTGTGGTGAGCCCATTTGATGGAGAAATTGTAAGAGCTTGTTTCCGAAGCACTTGATTTTCTGACTCTAAATTTGACATCTTCTCTTCCAGCCTAGACAAAAGTAGATCAAGACACATGAAACAAAATAATGTGATACAAACTGAGCGTGCAACCTCCAACATGTCTGACACTCCATCTGAAACAATCATCAATGTACCTCTGCAAAGTCTCCTGAACTTTGTCCATTCTTGATTCAGCCTCCTTAGCTTTCTGAAGCCTTTCCTCACTTTCCTTTCTGACTTTCAGAAGCTCCTTTTCAGTCTCAGCAGACTTTCTCTCAAGAATATCAACAACCGTCTGTTGAAGGATTAGCAAGAGTCAAAACATAAATAAATCATACTCCTTTTGTGATGCCTTTTTGAAATCCACTAATCAATCTGCAGCTTTTACATCAATTAGCATTGAAGAGATATATGGAGCCACTATGCAGTACCCATACCTTTAACTGATCATTCTCTTTTGTGAGCCTCTGGTTTTTCACTTCACTAGCCTCCAGAGTTGGCCGCACTTTCACCAAATTGGCTAATTGACTTGACAGCATTTTATTCGTTTCCCGCTCTTTCAAAATGAGAACACCCATTGTCTCCACTTGCTGTTGCATCTCTGATAATGCTGCTTGTAGCTTTGCAACCTCTTGGGCTCTTACTTCTTCTGTATCAGTCTGCATCCAAAAGAAAATAGTTTAGGTGCTGCTGAAGAACCTTAGCAAAGCAACTGATATTGAACTTCAGAACATACCCTTAAACGCTTTTCTAGCTGTAATCTCCATGTGAGCTCCTCGCAGCGTTTCTCCAACTTGGACTTGGCTGCCTGTAAGACTCCTGTTTCTCTTGCAGCCTGTACAAAGAAAACTTCTGAATTTAAGGAACATGAAAATCATAACAGTAGCATGATTCTATTGTGGACATTACTAGTGTTGATTCTATTTTGGAATTCATGAAAATTGCATAACTAGTAGCTATTCCATTGTCAAGATCATGTCAATACCTTTTTAGCAAAACAAGCACAATTTAACTAAAGAAACACAACACATCTTTCATGAAAATCACAACGCTAGTATGATTCCATTGTGGGCATTACTAGCAGTGATTCCAATTTAGACATCATGTCAAGATCATTTGCGCCAAACAAGCAGAATTAATTGCAAAAATACAACAGATACTTCGTGCTAATTTTGGGCTGATAAAAACACAAACAGTTCCTCAAAGGGAACTCAAAGGGACACTTTGCTGTCCTCTTAGGTGATAACTTTCTATAATTATTTTAACATCTCAGAAAAGTGGACTGTTGGTTTTGTTCTTCAATGGCGCATACTCTGGAATTTTCTTGAAACATACTATTCACACTCATTTTTTATCACAGTTATGATTAAATTCTCACCTGTCTTCTCAGCCTAGAGTTATAATTACTAGATCTGTAATCTGCAACATGTTTTCTCATATTCTTAATGTCCTCACAGTTTTTTGTCCCTATTAAGCATCAACTATTATTGTACTTAAAAAACTCAAAACCAGTGGCCCAAATAAGTTGAAAATCCCAACTATTACTCATTGTGAGAAGGCCTAAGGGTCTTTTAAGTCTCACAAAAAATCATAATATATTTAGCCTATCGCCTAGCCTGCATGCCTAGTTGTCCACGTCCCACAAATGAGTCAACTCATCCGATACATCCTATCCAATACGACACATCCAATCACATCTGATGGCATCCGATGGAAACTGTCCGACTGTTTCAAGTGCCTGTTTGTGACCATTTGGGGTCACTTTTGGTGTAAATTGTAGATGTTGTTTAGGCTTCTCTCCACAACTCTCTCTCTTTTTTTTTCGTAAACACAACTCTCTCTCTCTCTCTCTCTCTCTCTCTCTCTCTCTCTCTCTCTCTCTCTCTCTCTCTCTCTTTTTTTTTCGTAAAAGGTAATTGTATTAATTACGAAAAAAAGTACAAGATACATGACGCCAATCCAAGCCATCATGTGAAGAGGGGCTAAGTGCTACAAGTTACAAAGTTATGGCAAGGGGGCAGATGAAATTGCCATAAGCCAGGGACGGAAGTCCTCCCTAGAGAGCAAATCAGAATGCCGGAGAAGATCCAACTGCCAATACAAAAGGCCCTTAAGCCTCGCAATATGTCGCTGAACATTATAGGCGGAGTCAAAAAGAAAAGCATTCCTAATGGTCCAGTTATGCCAACAGCCCCAATATCGAAGAAAATGATACATGAGTTTCATATGTGGCTGTGCAGGAGTGGGGTATTTGGGCTGCCCGAAAACCCAATCAAATGGGCGCAAGGTGAATCCAACCGCTCCTTGCCAAATAGCCGACAAAAAGAACCAGATTTTTGTTGCGACAGGGCAAAAAATAAATCTGTGGCGGGCTGATTCCACCGCAGTGGTGCAAAAGAAACAGTTGCCATTGGAGATTCGTCGCTTGGAAAGAGCCGACGCAAGCGGGAGACCACCAATCATCACTCTCCAAAGAAATACTTTACATTTGAAGGGGGTCTTGTTCAACCAGCCCTCCATCACAGTTGCCCTCCACCAGGACCGGGATTTTCGTAAGCCCCATAAAGCATTGGCTTTGGTAACTAACCATTGTTGATCTTTGATCAGAATATGATAAACTTGATTAGCAGAAGCTTTGCTTAAAGGCAGCCGGCCTTGTAGGTCCCAATCCTGCCAAGGGTGATCTGAAGCAAGGCCAGGAAAGGGTTGTCTGCTCTAGAGCATCCGCAAAAGCTGTTCCCATAAAGGCCTATATCCCCGCGGAATCCTGTAAAGCCTCCTGGCTGTACGAAAAGATATAAGCACATTGCGACTAGCAAGGGTGGCATCCGCGACCGAAGACAAGCCCAAACGAGCCATCCGGTTGAATTGTGATCTAAGCTCATTTTTGCCTTCCCATGCAAGTAAACGCGAGACTGCCAATAATTCCAATTGAAAAGAATTCGTAGTTAAGCGATCCTCCGCCGGATGCCACTGAGCCTTTAGAAGGACCCGTTTCCAGGAACATACCAAATGATTGAGCAGCGACGAAGAAGAACTGGAGAACCTTGAATCAGCATTAAGAACATGCCACCAAGAAGTCCGGATTTGGGTATTGCCATGTAGAAGCCCATGGCTCTCAAGGAAATAACGGGCTATATCGACCCATGGATGATGATCCGAGCACATGGCGCGAAAGAGAGACCAACAGAGTGCCTGCATGTGAGTTTGGGCATCTAAAATAGCTCCGCCGCCCATGCGTTTAGGGGTGCAGGCATGCGACCAAGAAATCCAGGAAATACCTGCATGCAATGAGTCCTTCCATAGCATGAAGCGAATAGACTGAGTAAGAACATTGAGAGTCGTAGTAGTCCAAGGCAACAATGGCAAAAAATATGTCAGCATTGGCAACATAATTGTCTGGGCCACTTTGAGACGAATATGGAAGGGCCAGGCTTGAGATTTCCAATACATAAACTTGGCCACCATTTTCTGAGAAATCCACTGCAGAAGCTGCTTTGGTGGAACGTCGACACCCAAAGGGTACCCAAGGTGCCTGACAATGGAGCCACGAGGAACAACCAGACCCTGCCAGTCCAAGGACTGCAAATCCGACTCCGTGCAACTGAGAATGGCTGATTTGAACGCATTGATGCGAAGGCCGGAGGCTTGGCCAAAGATGCCCCAAACATCCAATGCGCGCTTGAGGTTGTCCTTGTCCGCCCGCAAAATCATAAAAGTATCATCCGCCAGGGATTGGCTAATGAAGTGCTGTCCTGAAGGAAGCGACAGACCGGCCAACTGAGAAGAGGCTACCATATGGGATAACATGGAAAGAACTGGATGTGTCGCGAGGGCAAAGAATAGCGGGCTCAAAGGGCATCCTTGTCTGACTGAGCGGGCAAGTACAAATGGCTCAGTAACACCACCGTTCAGCATGACTCGCGAAGACGCCGCAGCGCTAATGGTGTAGATTAGACGAGACATCCGGGGACCAAAGCCCATAGCCGACATAAGTTCAGCAACGAAAGACCAATCCAGGTAGTCAAAAGCCTTTTCCAGGTCCAATTGAATCAGTACTACCTCCTGGTTAGAATGCCTTGCATAATCAATAGCTAGTTGAGCATTCAATACATTGTGCAGAATATTTCGGCCCTTAATGAAACCATACTGTAGAGGATGCACAATGGCCGGGAGATGCTTATGAAGCCGATTCGCCATTATTTTGGAAAAGATTTTGTACATTGAACCCATCAAGGAAATGGGGCGCCACTGTGTCAATGTAGATGGCGAAGGAACTTTTGGAAGCAGTTTAATAAGGCCTTCTTTCCATGAGGAAGACATGATCCCGGTTTGCCATACCTGCTGAAACAAGGCCTGCAATGGTTTCGCCAGTTGGGTAGCAAAAGCTTCAAAGAACTCATTGGTGAGACCATCCCAACCCGGGCTTTTATCCTTGGGCAAATGTAACAAGACGTCCATAACCTCTGCCTCACAAATATCGGACTCCATAATAGCTTGCATGTCCTGCGGTAGCTGATTGCGGACCAGGTCATAAAAATCCGAACGGGCCTGAGTGATTTGATCTGAAGGTGGAGAAGTGGTGCCGAGAAGGTCACGGAAATAATTCCTGCACATCTGCACAATAGTTTGCGGATCCATGATAAGGTGGCCTTCTGCATCCTCGAGTCTGGTCATATTCTCCCTGGCAGGAGAGGCGTGAAGAGCTCGAAAGAATTTATGGGTTTGACATGCATTATCTTGCAAGGTCTCTGTCAGATGTTGCAGTTTGGCCTGCTGATATGATTTCAATTGGAATTCTTTAATAAGATCCGCCACTCGCATGGCCAGTGCGAGCAGAAATGCATCATCCGGAGTGTCCACCAGCAGAGAACGAACCAAAGCCAACATGTCCTCGGCTGCCTTGCGACGCTGCCGACAAAGAGAGGCATGGTGGATCCCATACTGCCGAGCAACCCGCTGCACATTAGAGAGCAATCGTTCAAATGACGCAGTGCCCTGAGAAGAGAAGTCGAAGAGAAATCTGTCAATCAATTGCTGCATATAGCCCTGAAAGATGGCATGCTTCAGGTAAGACGAATTGAAACGCAAAGGGAGTCTCTCCAGAAATTGCTTGAACGGGGCAATGGGTTGTGCAAGCAGCTCAAGCTGCAGAGGGAAATGGTCCGACAGGGCATATTGCTGCAATACTTTTATTTTGAGCAGCTCAGGAAGAAAATCATCATTCTGCATGATATATATACGATCCAATCTCGACCATGTTGTTGCATACTGGGCAGAATGGAAAGTAAACCCTGTAGCGGACGGGTGTAGCCAGGACCACAGATCTTGCTTGAGGACGTCAAGAGCCAACGCCTGCCACATACGACTTTCCGGCGTATCCATCACCAAATGCTCTGATGTGGACTGGGAGGAATCCACACACACATTGAAATCCCCCATGAAGAAGCCCCGTCTGCCAAGTGACAAGGAGGCCTGCAAAGTTTGCCAAAGCGCCCGACGAGATAAGGAATCATTCGGAGCATAGAGACCAAGTAGCCATAAGATTTCCCCTTCGAATATAATTTCAATCACCAAAAAACGGCCATGAACATCATTTTTAATCAGAACAGGCTGATATTTGTCATGGACAATCATGAGCACACCCGAATAATGCATGGCCTGCGACCCAGCATAAAACAATCTAAAGCCATGGCAATCTACCACTTTTCCGGCTTCACCGTGACTCTTGTGCTCAACAGCGCACAGGACATCCCACTGATTTTCATGCAACACAGTCCACATAGCATGTTGCTTGTGTCGAGAACAAATTCCACGCACATTCCACGTGGCGATTTTCATGTATACTCAAAACAAAATCAGGTACGAGGCACTGCTTGCCTCGATTTGACTTTGTCAGCGAGAATGTCCAGGACTCCCTCGTCCAAGAAATCTGCCAACACTGCAAAAGAGTTCTGCGGACCAGATTTGGAAGTAGACGGCATATCTGCTGGCTTTTGGATGGAACGCGGATAACGACGGTCCCACGGGGTAATGACATTACCTCTGGTATCAAATGCCAGCTTAGCAGAAGGACCCTTTGAACGATCCGAGGACATTTTCCTGGCGGGCTGATGACGGGGGGCAGAGGAAACCATAGCAGGAGCCGAGCGCTCAGAAGACTGCATTTCCTTCCTTCGCATGTATGTACGCATGGAATCTTGTGATGTAGTAGGCACATTGTTCTCCATGGCCGCAACAACCCTGTTGCCTTTTTTTGCACGGACTTCCACCCAATTAGTGGCGCTAGAATCCAGACCCGCAACCTGTTGTTTACCTTTGGCCAAAGCTTGGGGCTAATGGGTAGCATCCAGCGATGGGGCATCACACACCATCTCTTCCATGGGCGGCATAGCATGGCCATCATGGGAAGTGTGTTGCTGTTCCGGGCACTCGGCCATAAAGTGCCCCAACTGTCCACAGAAGAAGCAATGCCCTGCAAAATTGCCCCATTTCAAACGAAAGTGTAATGGGTGCATGCCAGGGCAATTGAGACGTAACCAGGCAGGCCTTTTTCGTGCAGTGTCCCATAGCATACACAAGCGGTTGCGATTCACGGCCCGGAGACTGGGAGGGACCAGAACAGTGCCCACAACGGCCATGGCATCCTTCAATAGCGGCCAATAAACAGCCGGACAGTTTTCCACCTCGACCCAAACCGGGCATTCACGTTGCAGCAGACGCTGAAAATCTGCCATTGGACGCCATGGAACCACATGAACCAACCGGCGGTCAAAAAACAAAGGCAGTTTAGACAGGAGAGCAGCACGGTGCGTCTCTGATTTCAACAGGACCTCAAAAAAACCCCGAGAGCCAACAAAAATCTCTTCAACACAGTCCCCTTGTAGCAGATGTTGCAACCACTGGCGAATACGGGAAAGCAACGGGATTCGACCAGTGAAGAAAAGTATCACAGCGCGATCATAAAGTACCGAAAAAGAGCGTAGGACAGTTTTTGGATCCACGGTGGCATCCAGCATATCGTCAGGTGTAGAGTCAGAAAAGGCTTCCTGATTATGTTGAACATAATCGCCAAGCAAAGTGTTTGCAAATTCCAGCAAGTGTTCCCAGTCCACTTCCTGAGAGTCCACCGAATCCGAGGCAACCTGGGCATAGGACCGATCCTGAGAAATGCCTATCTCTTCCGAAGCATGCTTGGTACGTTTACCCGCAGGCTGGATGTCGGGACCAGGGGGCATCTCTTCGTTGCACGGAACCATATCCTCAGGTTCCTCCGCATCGGAATCCGGGCCCAGTGCTGCCACTGTTTGATCTATGAAGTCCAGATCCAAACCAGCCATCGTATATGATGATTTGATCTCGAAGGAGGACTGACCCTCTGTTTTGCCGGCTCTCTCGCTTTCCCTTTTTTCTGTCTCCGTGCAAGGGCAGACAGGCGAAGCATAGGCCGGGCGGTCTCCACAGCAGGACAGGACAGGCTGGGATGCCAGGCAGGGGTCCGTCAGCAGTGTCCGGGAACAGGGCGTCAGGAGGATGCTATCATGAATAGGGCATCAGTGACAGGGCATCTGGGCGTGGACAGGGCGACCGGAACAGAAGACGCTGGGGGCTCTAGGAGCAGGGCGACTGTTGAACTTAGGGTTTCTGGTGGAATAGACAAGGGCGTGAAACCTGATGCAGAGCCTACCAGAGCGACGATCACTGCTGCAGCAGAGAGAAAGCGGCGGACGGATGCCAGCGGCCGATTCCAGCCGCAGACTGAAGAAGGTCTGATCTTCCTCGCTCTCTCTCTCTCTCTCTCTCTCTCTCTCTCTCTCTCTCTCTCTCTCTCTCTCTCTCTCTCTCTCTCTCTCTCTCTCTCTCTCTCTCTCTCTCTCTCTCTCTCTCTCTCTCTCTCTCTCTCTCTCTCTCTCTCTCTCTCTCTCTCTCTCTCTCAGAGCAGGACACCGCAGGATGGTAGGAGGCACACCAGTTCGCAGGACGGTTCCAGCGGCTGTTCACAGGTGGGCGAGGGCAGGGCTCGAGCAGGGCAGAACAGACCCTGTGCTGGTGATGGAAGGTGTTAGGCAACGCACGAGGCAGGTACACAGAACCGCTGGTCAGGGGGAGAACGTCCGCCGACAGGAACGCACGTCCACAGGTCCACCATCGCACGCCTCTCTCTCTACGCCTCTCTCTCACTTTGATCACACACCAGTCTATATCCTTTGCTCTCACTATTGTACCTTGAAGGTCTCGACTCCTTGAGCTCACAAGACTGGCATTGGCGAGACTTCTCTCTCTCTCTCTCTCTCTCTCTCTCTCTCTCTCTCTCTCTCTCTCTCTCTCTCTCTCTCTCTCTCTCTCTCTCTCTCTCTCTCTCTCTCTCTCTCTCTCTCTCTCTCTCTCTCTCTCTCTCTCTCTCTCTCTCTCTCTCTCTCTCTCTCTCTCTCTCTCTCTCTCTCTCTCTCTCTCTCTCTCTCTCTCTCTCTCAGCAATATACTCTCTCCCTCTTTTTCCCTCTCCAATTTCAAATTCAAATTTCAAGCTCAACTTTCAAACTCTCTCTCTCTCTCTCCTCAAGCTCTCCTTCGCCATATCTCCACCCTCCCTCCATTTTCAAGCTCCCCATCGGCCATCCTCTCTATCCTCAAGCTCTTAATATGTAAGCTCCTAGTATAAAGTCTCTAAATGTTTAAAGTGTATTATTTTGAGTCCCAATATTAAGTATAGGTAAAATTATATGTACAATGTTTTTCATCAAACGTAGCATCGGATGTAGGTCCAAGATTTATTAGTCTGATTAGTACCATACTAGTATTAGACGGTACTAATTGGATGCCATCGGATGTGACAACCCTGCCTGCAAGCATCCATGCATTGCAGTTTCATAGAGAAATCCTACATCTACTAGCCATTCCTCTTCCTTGCCTTTTGTTCCTTCTTTGAAAGTAACTTTTTAAAACAAAAAAAGGTAAAGAAGTTTAAATCTCAAACAACATAATCCCATGAGGGAATCATATTAGTGTCAAAAGCATTTAACTCATCCCAAAGTGTGGATTGGAGCAGAAAGAAGTATCTAGTAAGTTGGTATCTAATGGTACTAGTACGTGCGGCATGATACCTATAGTATGGTATAGTATGAACCCTTTCGTACATGGTACTTGTGCAACTATGGTACGAACATTTCTGATTAAAACATAAAGCAATTGATCCAATGATGTGGGAGACTTCACTCAACAAGAACAAAACAACATGATTGCATGTGTGAGCATAAAGATGTGCACAACATCATTTATCAATAACTGCAAAGCAAAACAAACTTGAGACTTACCACTCGCAGCTTCCTTAATTCTCGCCTTGCCACCCTTGCACGCCATCCACATTGGAAAACAATAGCTGCACTTCTGAGTTTTTTGTAACGAGTTAAGCATAACCAGCTTCTAAATCTTGCCTGCATGAATTCAAATCATATCTTAGCACTCATTTGTTCTTGTGCCATAAATTCCAGAAAAAGAGGCGCACTAGAAATGAAAGTCCACATTTTCAAGCACATGCGTGACAGGGATTCATGAAATAGTAATGGGACTTCTTCAATATCTTCATCTTACAACTGTACACCGAAGCAGTATTAGTCCAAATAAGACTAGGGTTTCTAACAGAAGTAAAATTGTAACACAGATCGAAAAAAGTACAACAGCATGCATGAAAAAAGCTATTCTTCAATAACTCTCCCAATTTTTAGTATCAATGTTAAATTAACTTAGCAAAGCTGAAATGACAACAAGCAGAAAATTTATGAAAGAAGGCAGTGTGCCTTTCAAGACATAGCGGCTATATCATCATTGGGCTAGATACAATGTCATCATCACCCACTTGTTACATGATACTTCAAAGTCACAAATCACATCTGCCATGGTAATCAATGGCTACAAATATGAATCACCTCAGTGATGTTTGACACAGTTGCCAGCAAATTGTAAGATTTCAAACAGGGAAACTCAAATGCCTTCTTACATGCTGTTTTGTTATGATGGACAACGGTACAAGATTGTATGCTTGTTTATACAGTATAGCATTCCTATATATCTCTGATCTCTATCTGAAAACACTGTATCTCTGCATTGAGATACCTATTTCCAGACAGTTCCAGAACCTGAATAAAACCTATATTAGAGTATGATTGCAGGGCCAATAATTTCTAGCAACCTGCCAGCCCCTTCACTCTCTGTTTTGACAATGTTTCAAAACCTCAAAGCAATTAGAGCACAGTGGCAGCATCAGTCATTCAATTTCATCAACCTGCTGCCCCCATTTTTAACTTCTTCCCCAATGGTGTCCACTTGCACCCTTCTTCCCTCCTCTATCCTTTTTCTCACCTTATCCCATTAAAACATTACTAGTAACTCCCCAAACCCCACCTTATTCTGCCATTTTATGGTTCCTGTTTTCTGTTTCCACCAATCCTATCCCTTTAGTTACTAGAAGCTCCCCGAAACTCCAGTTTGGCTGCTTCCTTTTCCAGTTGCATTTCAATTTCCCTCTCTCTTTCCTTGTTTCGCATAACTATGATCTGCTTGAATTGTCAGGGGAAAAAAAAAAAAAGTTGGAAATCGCAGTTGAACTCATACTAAGTTTTGAGTTCATTCCAACAATAGTTCACAACATAAACAATCGCTAGTAATGTCCCGCATGTACACACTTACTAGATGAAGAAGAGACTAGTCTATGAGGTATCTAACTTTAAATTCCAAATTATACTGCCTACAGTACGCAATATTTTGCTATATCTTCTTTCTCATTAGAATAGGTGGGTTGACATCTGTATCATGCAGCTTAAAAACTCATTTTCTATCTGCATCATCTCCAAAGATTCTGCTGAAATCATGACCCCAGAGGATAGTACACAAGACAATCTAAATACAGTGTTACCAGCTGCATCATCCACTTAGCTGGCAGATGATCTTCTGCCAAATACTGAACCCCACACTTTAGGCTAACATCTTGAACTTACCAATCACTAAATCTTGAGCAGTTCTCTCTCACAGCAAGCTATATGCCGAAGAGGATCCTTGCATGCAGCATACACAGTTGCCAATCTCCAGCTGTATCATCACTTAGCCGGCAGATGATATTTTGCCAAATGATCTGATCCCACATTTTTTGCTAACATCTCAAACCTACAAATTACTAAAACTTAAATAGTTCTCTTTTCACAGCAAGCTACATGCCCCAGAGATCCTTGCATGCACCATACAAACTGGCAATCTTCTCTACATCCAAGAGGGGCCTTTTTTTTTTTGAGCAAGCAGCTTAAGTTCTCAAATCAAATATATTGGATTTGGTACCTCAGTATCAATATCTTTAAATGAGGATGGCCACATACAAGAGGTCCATATGAATAAGCAGAAATCCTCCTGCAAAAGTACCATCATCCTATTTACATAACTACCCACTATTCAAGAAAACACCTCCCTTCAGAGTTGGCATGTTTAGTGAAGTGGATCACTTCTGCAAAAGCACTCAGAAATCACTAATCATGGAGTCTTTGTGACACCATCGTACTGACATTTGCAATCAGCTGTCATGAAAATCTGTCATCATGAAAGAAACGGGTGCATGTACAATTACTGACACACCCTTCTACCCACCTTACCATGAGTCCTCAAGTTTCTCTATTGATTCAAACAAGCACAATAAAAAGTTAAAACTGCAGCTATGAGTTTGCAACATCCCACTTGGTGCTTGAGTGAACACCTGTTTGTTGAAATAACCTGAAAGTTAAAACTGCAGCTATGAGTTTCCAACAGGCTACTTGGTGCTTGAGTGAACACCTGTTTGTTGAGATAACCCACCTTACCATGAGTCCCCAAGTTTCTCAATCGATTCAAACGAGTATAATTAAAGTTAAAACTGCAGCTATGAGTTTGCAACAGGCCACTTGGTGCTTGAGTGAACACCTGTTTGTTGAAATAACCTATAGACCTATTTTTTCATAAATCACTTAACTAGATACCTGTTTTATAGTCACAGCCTTTCATGATTAATATTTTGATATTTACAGAAAAGTAGTTTCATTGTAGCTATAAGAAAACTGCAGACATGGCAAGACAAACCTGAATTCTGATAGCAGCATTTTTCCTCCGCATGCGCTTGCACTCCTGCTTTGAAAAGAATATCCGCACAGAAGCCTGTATAACAATTGCAGCCTTCAGAAGCTTTTGAAATCCTTGTTGAGCATGCCACATCCGCACAGTTTTTTGTATCATAACAGCTGCTGCTTCCCTGCGCTTGACTTCATACAGCGCACGACCAAGGTGGCCTAGAGATGCATAATACAAAAAATCATATGAATAAGGCAACTTGAGAACTCTGCCATGCATACTAATTATAGATCAAACAAGTCCAAAACAGTACCACGCCAGTGGGCCTGGATGTGTATGGCAGCATTGCGCATGGCCACAAAATGCTTCCGAGCAAGGTACGTTCGGACCTTCCTTTGCACAAGTTTAGCTGCATTGTTCAACACTTCTGCTCTTCGAGCATCCAACTCAGCCATTTGTCCTGCCCTGAGAAAAACTTTTGCAATGCCTAGCTGCAGCACAGAATATCGGTAGAGTACCAAAATGAAGGCTGTAGAGGGTCCATTGGACTAGTTTTTTGCACTTGATGTTTGAACAACTCACCTGATAATTGTCTAGTCTCATTCGCTTTAACAACTTTTCTGTTGCTGTTCTCTCATCATAGCTGTTTTTTGGGATGGGAAATAGACATATGAACGCATGCACAAGTACTTTAATAACAGGGATTTATTTCTATTTGATACAGCACACACTGACTAAACTTTTAACCAAAGTTACATACTTTCCTTCAAGCAGATCTAGTGCTAGTAAACCAAATCGATCAAGAAACTCGTCATAGGTCCTACGGGTTGGATATCCAGCACAGCTTATCCGCACTGCCTCAAGCACTCCCTGCCCAAACAGTCATGTAGTATATATTGATATTCCATCACAACACATGTTTCAAAGTCTACGCAAAGCACAAGCAAATTATTACCCCACATCGCAGTTGATGGAGAACACTTTGATTTTCAAATCGCCCCGGCTTGTTATCATTGTTTGGCTTCACACAGCGTATGTAATGGGGCTCTGTAGAGCTCAATGTTTCCATAAGTGACTGAAGTTGTTGCTGCCCAAAAAAGAACAATGCATGTTCAGGAGCTTCAACCAAATGCAACAACACTTCTTAAGGGACTCAAAAATGTGCTCCCTGTTCATGAAGTACCATTGGTAGAAATGATTTGAAAACCTGCAATCCGGCTCTGCTGAATATAGACTACCTTTTGCATACCTTGAAGCGAGTTGCCACAGAAGAAAACTTGTAGGATGATTTGGAAGAGTCTTCACTAAGAGACAAGAAGAGTCCAGACACAAAGGAACTCCTTGATGATGCCAATAAAGCTTGATGCTCAACAACAACATAATCCCTGTTCTTATCTAGAAATAAGTCCGTCTGGTATGTAACCTGGAAAGGAATCCCGATAAGTTGGTCCCCCAAACAGTTCTTGTAAATCCAAGGAAGTAAAATCTCCACCATGTACTCTCCATATGATTCCACATATAGCCTACCTCGCCAGCATAATGAGAAATAGTGAAGTCAGTGGTAGAAAGCTTGGGTTTTCTAAACCGAGGGTTGTTCCTAAATGTCTGAAAAAGTCGTGTTGCAAAAGTCCCATTTGTCGATTTTGGAAACATGCTGCAAAACCAATATCAAGAACATTGTATCATGTAAAACACATGATCATAATGTACAGAGAATAATAAGTATTCCAAGCCAACTTCTCATGTTCAGCCAAAGATGTGAAAACATGGAAGACAATAGGGTCTCCAAACACCACAAGGTACTCCATCACATTGAAGTACACAATTACGATACACAGATTTCACAGGAGCAGAGAGAGACTTATCAAGCACTTCTGGATCATAAAAGTACCACTAGAAAAACTTTATATTATTGGTTGGAAAAAAGGGAACCACATTAGGTTAGTAGGATAACCCTTCAGACACATATATGATAGACCAGCTCACCCTTCTGGATTTTAGACTTCAGGATTATTCAGGATCAATTTGTGTCAGATTGGACACAGAAAACAGTATTGTGAGGACCCACCTCTGTGTTGCTATCTTATCTACCACTCAAGATTAATGCAGACCCTTAATCATGAAATTGCTTCCTGCAATGCCGTCCCCTTGTGCCTGTCTATGGATCCTAATTATAGCCCTGTCGTAGTCAGATCATCTTTGCAACAAATATTATCTCCACTAGCCTAGAAGGATAACTCTGGGGACACAGATATATAATAGACCAGCTAACCCTTCAGTATATTTTAGACTTCAGGATCACGTTGTGCCAGGTTGGATACAAAGAAAACAGTATCATAATAAACCACCCCTTTATTGATAGCTTATCTATCACTCAAGACTAATGCAAACCCTACTCATGAAATCACTTCTTGCAGTGCCCTCCCCTTGCGGCCATCTAGGCATCCTAATTATCGCCCTATTTTAATTGGATCATTGTCATAAGGACATGTATTGTGAAACCTCACTTAATATGTGGATTAATTTTTACTCACATGGTTAAGTAAATGTTGCACATGTGAGGTGTAATTGGGGTCAGAGTAAATTTGTGAGCTCCGAACCCGAAGAAACCACGAGATATCAAAGGAAAAAGTTGCTATAAGTTATGTTGCACAAGTACTTGGTGGTATCTGGTGCCCGTTGTTGGCCTAAGTCATTCATTTGGCCATAAGTGTCAATTCATGACACTAGAGAAGTCGCGTTTAAAAGTATCTAGCGCCAATTTGATAGTCAAAAATGGCGCAAAGACTCAGGAATGGAAGTTGCCTAGCCAATTTAATTATTGGCCAGCCAGATTATTTTTCTGGGCACCGAAATAGTTGTTAGTTTAATTTTCAATATTTAAAGACTAAAAAGTAATATTTAGTTATGGATAATGCTCGAAGAACCATTTAGAAAGGTTGTCACTTGTCAAAAATGCCCATGCAAGACTGAAAAACGTCTTTAGAGGAGAGAGAGGCATTTTAATGCATTCAACCTACAAGAGAGAGGGAGGAAATGCTACTGCCCTAATCTACAGTCATTGGAGGACCTTCTGAGGCAGCCAGAGGCAAGAGAAGACCAATTTGCAACAAGCAACAGTATCTACAAGTTGTTGAGATAGGGCAACAACAGCAAATGACTGATTTCCTTCAGTTCTTCAAGAAGAATGTCTGAATTTTCTCTCTACTCAACATTTTCTCTCATCTTCCAACTTTTCTACAACCTTGCTCCGAAGATTATAGCATTGAGATCACCAAAGGCTGAGAAATTTCAAATTTCTCTGCTGTAGACCCTACTCTACAAGTAGAAATTAGGGATTAACAAGAGCCTCGAGAAGTGTGCCAAAAATTGAAAGCTCCAAGGCTTGGATTCAACAAGACTGAAGCTGTTTTCAATCAAATTCAAGAGGAGGGACCAACAAATCAATGAATTTGGAGCATTTTCCATCTCCATCAAAGCCAATGAAGGCCAATTAACTGCCCAAATCAAGGGGTAAATCAAATTGAAGACTCAATAGTCATTTTGGACACCAAAGGGAGTTGGAATACCGAAAAGGATTGGGAAAATCCCATTGTACATCAACTTCTTCTTCAATTGAGTTTAAGAAATACCAAGAGGGGCACCGATTTTGGGACCAACAATATGTCCATTATCCAAGATTAAATTGATTTGCATTTCTCAGTTTTGTAATAAATGTTGCTGATGTAACTGAGTTGTAATCAAGGAATTACCACCGATCCACGAAAGGAAGGCTGGTTGCATTGTTCAATTACTGCAATACCATCAAATCCTTTGATTTGGTAGGCCCGCAGCACTTGATTGCAGCTTGGGACTATTACATTAGTGTTGAAATTGCTCTCAGCAATGAATTACAGCAAGCATATCTTCACATGGTGATATGGGATCAAGTGGAGAGGATGCATCACTCCTTGGTCTCAATCAGGTGGTGAAGGGGGAAATGCAATGACTGATGTTGGGCATGGTTCTAACATGGACAGCAAGCTGAAAATGTGGAAAATAACCCAAATGTTGACACTTTAATACATAAAGAGGTTGATGACCAACAAGGGACTGAAGAATTCAATGATAGCTTCAAGGATCGAATGCATAGCAGCAAATCTTTTTGTTGAATTGGCAAAGGATCCCCAATTTTCTCGATTTGTGAATTCCCAAAGAAAGAACAGCAAAGGCAAAGAGAAGAAGACACCTTCTACAGCTTCGGAACAACCACAAGAACAGAAGGAAATGCCTAAGTCTTCTTTGAAAGAGCCCAAAATGCCTCATGAGCACAAACAGTTGGTACCCGTGGGAAAACAAGTACAAATGCATGGCCAACTTGGTAGTGTCAATCCATAGGAACACGAGCAACAAGGTAATTATGCACATGCAAGCGTGGAACAACAAGGATACTTTGGAGGTGGTACCATTTCTCATGCTATGGTTGGACAGGCACCACACACGGGAATGTATGGCTCAAATCCCTATGTATACAACAACCAATGCATGGCTCACAATACCCAATGTATCCGGGTAATGCAAGTGGAATGCCTAATCCCATGTATGGCAGCATAGGCATGATGCTTGGGGCACAAAGCAGGTCATATGGATATGTATTTGCACCCCCAGTGACTGTTGAAGCACAATGATTTTATGTTGGTCATGTAGGAGCATCTGATAGTACTCGTTGTCATGTAAATACAACAAACGAACCCTTTTTGCAACAACCTATTTATGATAACTTGACTCCCATAGATCCGTCGAAGGACTATGATGAAGCTGGCAAAAGTGTGAAGTTTGAACCTTTCAATGGTGCACAAGATAGGCTAGAAGCACTTGTTTTTATTCAACAGTTTGATGCAACTTACTTTGGAGGCAACTTCACAAAGGCATCTAAGATCAATCAACATCAAGTGACGACATCTACAAGCTGTTGAGACAAGGCAACAGCAATAAATGACTGATTTTCTTTACTTCTTCATGAAGAAAGTTTGAATTTCCTCTCTCCTTAGCATTCTCTCTCATCTCCCAACCTTGCTCTGAAGATTACAACATTGAGATCACCAAAGGCTGAGAAATTTCAGATTTCTCTGCTATAAACCCTAATCTACAGCAAAACTTAGGATTTAGCAATAGCAACCTTGGGAAGAGTGCCACAAATTGGAAGCTCCAAGACCTGGATTCAACAAGGTTGAAGTTGTTTTCAATCGAATTCAAGTGGAGGGACCAATAAATCAATGAATTTTGGGCATTTTCCAACTATATCAAAATGGCTGAATGCGCCAATTGACTGCCTGAATCAAGGGGCAAATCAAATTGAAGACTTGCTTGTCATTTTAGAAGGGGGTTGGAATACCGAAAGGGATTGGGAAAATCCCATTGTACATCAATTTCTTCTTCAATTGAGTTAAAGAAATACCGAAAGGAAAGCCAATTTTGGAGCCAACAAGATATCCATTGTCTAAGATTATGAGTTAATTTGCATTTCTCAATTTTGTAATAAATGTTGCTACTATAACTAAGTTGTAATCAGGGGATTACCACCCATCCACAGAAGGAAGGCTTGATTCAATCGCCATTGCAATGAATATTATCTCCTCATCTATTCCCATTATGAGGCTTGTAGGAGTAGGGAAGGGAGGGATTGGGGAGGGAGAGTTGTACCATGTAAGTCGCAATTCATTGTTTAAAAAGAAAACTATCTCATCTCCTATATATTATTCAACCATTTCACTTTGACGTTTTGCTGGGGACTTACCCAAAGGTGAAACATTTCGGGTTGAAATGCAAGGTTTCAAGGGTGAAACATTTCGTTGTTTACTTGGTGAGGCCATAATCCTGTACCTATACTAGCACATACTGAGAGTGTAGAGAGGGAGCCTATGATTGTGTGAGCTGCTGCTCAATTCCGGTTCCCATTTACATTGACACTTCGTTGAAAAAGTTTTGCTAACCCTGTTTTGCTGATTCTACCTGTATATCATGACTTATGTTCTCTCAATAATAGCTGCCCATGTATTTTGTTTGTTCTGGCCTGTTGTGTCAGTGGGTGGCACTTCCTGTCAGCATGCATGAAGAACCAATGGTGCGTTCACCATTGTGCTGAGGACAAAGTGTGCTCATATTGATGCAAACTCCCACCTGCCTTCATCAGTGATCTGTCACTCGTGGCTTTCAGCTTGGTGAATATTACCCTTGCATTTTCACCTGGTGGCATGAGGGAATGCCTGTGTCAACTCCATCCACCAACACCGATGGCTACTGGTGAGGTCTTGTTGCCATGTCGAGGACCCTGCATGATGCATCAGTGGCTGTTCCTGTGCTACTTGCATTTCTCCTCGTGTCATTGTGGGTTCATATCCACATGGCTATGTGTATTTATTCCCTTTGTCTGTCATGTTTAAGCTTTCATTCACGTGAATCATTTTGCAGTTGTCCCACAATCACTTACTGACACTAAGGCAGCTCGTACTTGTCAGTTATCTACTTTGGTTGTTACGAAGCTCCCTTTCAAGTATGAGATGGTGGCCAAGTCCATGAAAGTTCCGGTTTCCAATCTTCGTTGCAAGGACAGAGGAAGGTTACGGCATGTCATGATGGTGAGGCGATTAGTGGTGTCTTCCAAGAAGGGGAAGAGGCTGGTGCGAGAGAGGTCAGTGGATACAAACAGATAGAAGAAATGTCATGTTACATGGGTCAGAATTAAGGACAAGAGACAGAGGAGTGTATAGCATCTACTAGATGCCTAAGTGGGCCCATGTGACTAAGAAAGAAAGTGTCAATCCACATAATATTGCATCATGGAAAAGAACTAGGAAGTAGATACAATGAGGCAAAATGAATTACAAAAATTATGTGGCATGTCCAAGAGGGTGCTATGAACATCAATGTGAGAATTGGTAGGTGGGATGCAGTAGATCAACTTTTTTAAAGTGGGTAGGGCTGACCATGCCATGGAGGCTGAGCATTCCACTGCAATGCATGCACAGAATCTGTGTTAATTCCTTGAGGACTAGATGAAACAATAACGACAACAGCCAGACTGGCCTCAAATGGATCTGGTTATGTACATAATTCAGACTTGAGTTGCTACTACTAACATGAACAACGATGTTAAGCAATTATCAAACCAAGAAAAGATTATGCAGCATAAAAGAAGCCCCAGTGCTGCAAAGCTCCCAATCAAGCTAGGCATTATTATATCAATGAAGCTTTAAAAACACCTTGCTAAGAAGTCCACCCACATCACTTCTCTGTCCATTTGTTAAAGCTTTTGGCCCTGTAAATAGGTGTCCCATGGCTTGCAAGTAGATATGCTCTACTTTCCTCAACTTGAAAAGAAAAGTCTCTCATTCTTAAATAACTGTTGAAAAGCTTATCTTCAACAAAAGCATTTTCCTGCTTGAAAAAACTTTCCAAGGAGGCATGTCAGTCTCATATAGCTTGCAAGCAATTTACAAAAGCTGATCAAAGCCTTCTACTTGTTCTTCAATCCCGATCAGCTTTATGCATCCCGAATTGATTTCATTTAATCATAAAGACTAGAAATAGAGATCTCTACTTAAGTTCCTTTGTTCTTCAATCCTGAATGGCGTTCTTTAACTCCACCTCAAGTGATTATCAATCATTTAATGGTATGCTTGGGTAGTGTCTTTGGAAGCCCTCTGTTCCATCGTATATGAGAAACATTGTCATCTACATAAAGTAGAATGGGGATAAGGACTTTCAACCATTGTGGGTCCCCATGTCTCCTAACCTGTCAATAAATGCTGACATTTCGTAAGGGATGAAGGGGGACAATGAATAAGCACCCCCCAAAAACAAGCATTTGGAAAGCACCAGTCGCTGCCCACCATGCCCCCCCCCCCCCCCCCAAAAGAAAAAAGAACATCAAAAAAAAAAAAAACAACAAAAAAGATATGTGTGGACAGGTTCTATCGCGAGGCATCAACCTATCAGTATCCAGATTTCAAACACTGATAAATTACCTCATTACTGTGACATGAATCGTTAAGCTGGCTCTACAGCCATAGAGGCTCCTCAAGCAAGAACATTTTGAGCAACACAACAGCATAAGTGCACTTCCTGCATAAGCGCACTCTGGTACAAGTTACGACTTCAGACAGGCACAACTAGTTGAAGGCTTTATTCTTGTAAGCACTTATACATGAAGTACATAGATAACCGTGAAACAACAAAAACCAAAAGGTTCTGTAGAGAAGAAGAGGTTAGATAACTTAGCCATTTGGACTCAGAAGCCTGATGAGATCATTGTGTCACAATATGCAGTGCAGGTAAAATCTTAAGGATCACTCTTTATTAAATGCCTTCAATCTGACCTCTACCCAATCAAGTCAAGAAGCTTCTCCAAGCTTGCAGCAATGGTCATGGCAATATTCAAGCATTCGATAGAGCATGCCCTTGTAGCCCGTTGCAAACAAGAATGTAAAAACACATACTAAAGCAGCATAAGCTATTCAATTCTGACATTGTCATAAAACTTCAAATTTAAATATACTGAAACACATAAAAGCGTTAAATTTTTGGAAAACTACACGAGAGACTAAATCACAAGGTAGAAAGAAGAGAGCAAGATTACCAGGCTTCATCTAGAAGCGCGATAATTCCCATCGGTTTCTGCCACACAAACAAACAGCATAAGAATGGAACAGATATGAAAACAGGCAGCATAAGGAGCAACCTACATATCATCTCAACGGAATCAGTAGCCTACCAACAATATCTTAAGATAACTTATAATGAGCATCAGACTCACATAGAGGGAACTACAAAGACCTCAACCAAGTAGATGTGAGACTCAACCCGCCATATATGTAAACACAATCTCATAGGAAAACTTAACAATAACATCAACCTGTGAAGCTAGCTCCATGCTTGAATCAGACATCATAATCCATCAACACTCAGACCTCTCATAAGATGCAGACATAGTTACTAATATCTCATCATCTTGCTTTATCCATATTTATCTTGTTTAAAAACTTTCCATTGCTGTACTAATCGATTATTGTTGTACATATGTACTACGCCTATGATAAGCAATTCCCTCCAATTAAGTTTTCTTAAATAGTTCAAGTAATAGAGTGGCAACGACATTCCTTCCCAAAGAAGCAGCTTCAGCCCCTCCTAGAACACATGTTCACCAATTGGAGCAGGAGAGAACTCCCAGCACACCACATGAACCCCCAAGAGTCCTAAGAGCAAGAGCAACTAAGAGGAGATTGGTCAGTGTCCAAGGGAGGCTGCACAGGCATGGATGATATGACCCAAGAGCTGCAAAGTGGCCCAGCTGGGGTCCGGTAAGTGTCGTGCTGTTGGAGAACTAGCATGTCAATAGCTTTTCTCATCAAAGCACTTTGAAGCTTTTTCATAAAAGTGCTCCTTCCAAGGTGCATCCATGTTGCCTTCAGGTCTTGTATATTCCGCAGGAAATATCCTCATTGCTGATGCTGTTTAAAGGGCATACCTGCTGCTATGGGTGACTTCTGCTAGGGAATTTGCATCTGTGTCTAACAGTGCAGCTAAATAATGACACTGAGGACTCCTATTAGGCTGCCATTCAGATAACACTTTGGACTGAAATCAAGCAAATCCTTCAGACTTCTTGAATAAGAACAATAGAGGCCATGTCTACAAATGGCTACCATTAGTTTCTTGTCTAATCATTGAAAAAGGGGTGGAAGAGGGTCCCGTCAAGGTCTAGAAAGTTTCCAAGTCTATCCTCCCCAAAACATGCATCATCATCATCAGCATCATCTCACCTTCTCTAAGTTCCTATAGTCATTGTCTCTATAGAACAACCACTCTCTTACTCTACTAGCAACATCAAAAGAGAATAGATGGAGCTTTTACCCTAATCAAATGAAAAACACATCGGATGCTTGCATAACAACATCTGGCCAACTTAGGTCTTATCTCCACAAGTCAACTCCTTGCTGGGAAGAAGGCCCCTAATCATGAGCTTGGTAAGGAAGGCTCTTGCTATAGCAATCCAGGTCAATGATCCGAAATTGGTTAAACCAATTGCAAAAACTTCGTAAACCCAATAGTTTTCAGCATCAGAAAGAATTGTAGCCTCTGAACCTCAGCTTCAATCACCACCACATCAAATGAAGCTGCGGATTGGCCACTTCACCTCTCCAATACATGATTCAGAGAAAGCCCCAATAAGAAGTGAATCCTACATGGTCACAAATAGAACCTGGTTGGCCGTAACCACTCTCCCTTCAACAAAGAATCATTCTAAGCTATGATACAATAGCTTTTTTCCCAAGATAAAGCATAGAACATCCAAACACTCAGAAGACGGAGTGCCTTCACTCCAAACATTAGCCAGGAGTGTCACATAAGGATCTCTCCTATGTGCAAATATGATAGCTCAGAAGTCGAAGGAACAGCAGAGCTTCACTGCATTGACTCCACCATGTGAGCATAGCTGTCCAACCACGTGATGCACTTAACAAGACTTGAACCCACAACCTCACGATTATGAGCCAAAGTTTTACCCACTAGGCTATCCTCCTTGGGATTAGAATACAGAAGCTTTTGTCTCATTTTCAATAATAAAAGAGGAGCCAATTGCTGCTCTAAGTTGATGCCAATCCCCTTGTGGCAGTCCAAGAGCCCACTGAGGTTGCACAAGGAACCCAAATAAAAATGGAGTTCTATTTGCCCTCTGGGACTTTCCATTTGTAGCACAATAAGCCTCTTCAAATTGATGTGAATATTGATACTAAGCAATTGAAACATAAAGAGTACTAATAGAGCTACTCATCAAAAGCTCGTCACTTTAACAACATTTACCACATTTCTACTCACTTAGCTCCTAAACTTTGGCTTTCTAATTAACATCAACTAATCCAAAAACCATAATCGAAACATCATGCTCCCTTGTTATATTTCCTCCAAAATCAGCCACTTTTGGTCTGCCAATTTTTTAGATATAACAAAAGCTGCCCTGCTGCAGAATGAAGCATAAGAATGTTGGACTATTGAACTTCATTGGTTGTTAGGACTACATCCCTACATTTGAATACACAAGGTACCTTTTCAATAAGGTCCAAAACGTCTTGGTTGTCAATGAACTCAATGTAGCTCCAATTGATGGCCTCTTTTGTATACTCCTCTTGCTCCATTTTGAAGACATGCTGCAAAATAAGCAATATTAACCTCATCAAAGAAGCCATAATTGGATCACCAAAGGCAAAATAAAACTGTATGTGGCTAACCTGATTGAAATGCTGCTGAAGCTTCTCATTCGCTAAATTAATACAGAATTGTTCAAAACTGGCAACAACATGTAGCGAATATATGAGCATCACAGTCTTTAAAGATGATTGCTTATAATATGAGATGGTGGACAGTCAGATATCAAAAACAGTGGAGAGCACCAAAACCTGTTATTCCGAAAGCTTTCAAAACCATAGATATCCAAAACTCCTATCTGTGCATAAGAATCAGGATCCTGGCCAATAGATTTGTTGATTTTTTCAACCAGCCTGCAATTCTAAAAGACTCAGTCCTATCACAACAAGTATGAATAGCAGGCTTATATAGCAGCTTATTACAATAATGAATGAACAAGAGAAACTCTCACTGATATACTTTCATGCACTCATCACAACATTGTAAGCATAGTGTAGACAAAACACTATGACCAGATGTCCTTTGCTCTGTGACTAGCATGGTGAGATCAATTTCTTAATGATCAAATAAATGAGAATACAATGTTTCAGCAAGGTCTGTCTTACCAATCAAATAAACGAGAATAGATTGTTTTGGCAAGTGCATCCCTATTGATTACAGCTGCTTCAGGGTCAAGTGTTTTTGTAATGTTCTCTTCTCGAGTCACAATAAGACGTGTACATAACGTCTCCTTCAAGCAGTTAGCATCACACCTGGAAAGTGGTAGAAAAACACCTAACCAATGTCATTCAATGGAATGATTCATGCTTCTGGGAAGATAGGAAACCATACCCACACATAAACAAAACTAAATGCTCAGTACTTATGTGTGTATATCATATCGAGACCGTTGACAGTCTTCAACTGGAAAGAACTTCACTAAATGCAATGAAATACCAAGTTATGGAAAACCTACATTAGCAACTCAGCAGCTGTTTGCAGATGAAAGACCGAGCGCTTGTCTTTCAGCATAGAAGAGTCATGTTCTTTGCCTGGAGCAAACTCAATATTTCCCAAGTGTAAAATTGCTGCTAATGTTCTGAATATTGCATCCTACTTGTCAAGAAAAGGCAAGGCTTAGCAGCATAAAAAAGATCCCAGTAAAGTAGAACTAACTGAAAAACAAATAAAAGAATAACTAACTACAAGACAAAAAAGCACAAACTTAAAAGGATAGACATAAGAAATCTATATTGCACCTGCTCTTGTAAACTTATTCCAACAATGTCCATGGCACGCCTTGTCCTAACATATTCTGAGGTGTCACTCACACCAGCTAAATCAAAACAGTTACTCTGGTTCAGATAGTGAAAAGTTTTTGGTTCTGTTAACTTGTATCTCTCAGCATCCTGTACAACTCAGCATGTCAGTGCCATCAGATGGAATATCTGTAATATAGTTGTTTTTATAACTTGAATAAAAGTCACCTCTGTTGAGGCACACAGCTGATAAAAACAGTGATAGTTCCTTTCTGGACTTGTGATCTGCACCACACGAGATCTCTCTAGGAGGTAAGTTCTGATAGCAGCACCTGATATTCTTCCACTGCGATCAAATTGAATGTCCACAAATTTCCCAAAACGACTGCAACATGAGCAGAAAGCTAACAAGAATTATTAAAAGATTGTGGCTTGATGCAACCAACCTTCCTCTCAAGACAAACAAACACATAAACACTTATACTTATAAACAACGATTAGTATAGCACGAAGTTGCACTTTACAGCATTGAGTCTCATCTCTTTGTACTTTGTAATCCTCCTTGAAAGTTTGAGTCATGTATTGTCACCTCTGATGTGTAAAGGCAACACAATATCACCATCAGCATCTTAATATGCTTAGTTGCAAGAGTTTTGAAAATGGGGAAACCAGAATGCGTTCTAGAGAAGTGGAGTTTCAATCTTGGTCCAAAACGGCAAAATGGAACCCGAAAATATATATATCTGTCTGTGTGTGAGGGTTCTTTTTCCTCTCTTTTTTTTGTGTTTTTTTGTTGTTTTGGGGGTGTGTGGGCAGTGGGTGGTGGTGGTGTGGTGTTTTAGGGGTGGGTATGCAGATTGTAGCACAAGCTTGCAAAGGTATGCGATACAAATAGAACTTAAAGTCTAGAGGTGAGAGTTCCAAACACTAAGCCACATTGGTTGTTGGTCAAAAACCAAAAAACAGTTGGCTAAACTTCAATGCAGCTCCCCCTAAACCATAAAATTAAAGTCTAGAACTTAACCTCACAGAAAAAAGGCAAACTTGAAACGTGTTTCAAAATAACTGAAGCATTTCTGTTTCAGCTTTTTTGTTTCAAAGTGCCGAAATTGCATTTTAGGCAATTATGGCTGTATCTACATTCTTATCATGGTCTTAGCCTGATCAAGTGTTCAAGTGGTTGCAAGTGATCACTCAACAGCCTCATAGCATCAATCAGACTGTAGACACCTTAATCTGGAGCAATCTCATCTTTGTCACTGACATTCCCAAAGGATTGTGTTTCGCTCCCTCCAAATGTGTTGCCACCTGGTCAATCATGGAACCACAGCCATCTCAAAACTTTGATTGGCATCATCTAACTCTTCTTAGGTCACATCAGTACTGATCGACGAGACATGTACCCCTGAGTTCCCCTTGTATTCATTATATTATTCATCCCATTCATTCTCTAAGTTTCTGAGTTCTTTCATTGCCTTTGTGTTTGCCGTATGCACTTTGTGATTATCCCACAAACCCTAACAATTCTCCATAGCATTTGACTTGGGCTTCTCTTTGATCATATATGGAGCCAAACCAACACTTGGTTTCTTCCTATTTCCCTTCTGATCTTGCTGCTCATCTTTAAATTGGTTCCCCTATTCTTCTTTGGACAATCAGGTGCTACATGGCCCTCCTTTCCACAAAGAAGACCCTTGTTGGCGGCCCTCAAAGATCAAGCTACTCCCATGCCTTAAAGTTGTTACCATTCCATCCATGAAGTCTATTTGCTGCAAATCTAGAATTCCTGACACCATTATCAAGCATGGATAGTTTCTTATCATAACGTCCTCATGGCTGTGGGCACAAACAAAAAATGGAAAATGCTGAACTTGGCCAACCGCCGTTGTATGTCCTTGACTTAAGCTTGGAGAATCACAACGAGCAACGAATCTCCATCAGATTTGAAGGAAGAAGATGTTTCGGGATGCTGCCCGTGCGTGTGTTCAGATTCAAGAGAAGCCGGATGGGCATCCTTCCATGTGTTGAGGTTCAATAGGAACAAATGCATCAAAAGGAGATACACCACAGGAAGCCAAGATGGTGAGAGAGAATGCATAAGCTGAGAGAAAATAAGAAGATTGGGAGAGCGCGTGAGAATGTGTACTTGATCAGAATTGAGAGAGAAACAAAGGACTGAAAGAATAGGACTGTAAACGAAGTGCGTCTAATTCTGATCAATCACAACCACCGAACATCCTTGTACACAAGCATCACCCCTACACAAAATCTGAGCATGAGCATTGGACAAGAAATCTACCTCGTCACCATACACACCATCCGCAACACATGCCCCCGTATATGCCCCTCTTGCTAGCAATGTCCCATACCACCCTAAACGAGATAAAGACATACCTATCAAGTGCAAACCATCATGGTTCCGTGAGCAAAGTGGTTTTGAGCACATCATTAGATCTCGCGTCCAATTGCAGGATAAAGCTCCGATACCAACAAAACATCCCCCAAGGATCCAACCTGCACATGAGACATGACACAAGCCATATCCACAAATACAAGGGACTGGACATCAAACTCACCTCCTAGCTATAGAGCCAAACAGGCTCACCCCCAAGCTTGGAAGCTAGCAACACTCCAGGTTACAACCACATCCCAAGCATTGGCGTCCCATACTACCAACCCACCCTTTCCTGGTGTATAGATGCGTCGGCCAACAAGCCAAGAGTCTAAGATTGATGATCACACAATGAATGTGTATAATAGGGCCTTGAGTCCTTTAAAGAGAAATTAGTACATTGACACTAAGTCACTTCATGACCATTGTGACCAATACTACTAGCGCCCATCAGGATATCTCAAGAAGTAACATCCTCCACCTCTGCCTTAGTGATAACCATCCATAAAATCTGCCCATCCCAATTGCACTTGCGCTCGCACCATGTCCATAATATAATGACGAGTAACATGAACAACATCAATGAGAATTTCATCCAAGTCCAACAAAGTATTGTAATAATCCAACCACATCTAAATGGCACAAGGAGTACTACATGTCTCTCAACTTCTTCCTAGAATGTGTTGACCCCTAAGATACTCAAGGTCATAGGCGTACTAAGGAGAATCTTTAGAACATGGTGAGATTGGCCAAGATTTTTGCCTTCTGCCCACACTTGTAATCCTTGCCAAATCATTGGGCTATCTTTAAATAGGGTTCCAAGAGGAATGGTGACTCAGGGTTGATGCAAGTGCTGCAATTATGGAAGGTCTAACATTCTCATAGATGTATTACAATCATCTTGCATTAATAACAAGACAAACCTCTTGCTCCATAGGTTGTGGTATGATTGGTGGCTTCATTGTGATCTCATCTAATTGTCCTATCCTTTTTGAAATCAATGCATTCAGCATGTGAAATAGGCTAGGAAGACTAATCATTTCACTAGCCTGTTCTTTGTGCAATCTGAGGAGGATTAAGTAAGAAAAAAAGAAAGTTTGACGCTCAGTAACATAGCCCCTTGAGTACCTAGCAAGCACACAATATTTTCTTGTGCATATTTTGTTGGACCAAGAGAGGCACAACTGAGAGAGATGGAGGTCGAGCAGGAGTGAGCGTGAGAGTGTGACGGCTGGAGAGAGTGTGAGCAGAGTGAAAGTACGAATCGATAAGAGTGTACCAACAATGTGTTGGTACACAAAGAATAAAATGTATTTATACTTAGGGCACGTAAAGGGTGCGTTCACATGTACAATATGCGTGTACTATACACGGAGGTTACCGATCCTTTATCCCAACAACCTCCCACATAAAGATCCGATATGGACCTCTAGCTAGCCAACTCCCACTAGTCGAATGCAATGCTCATGCTAAGCTTTGCTTAGACTTTTAGTGAGAACATCTACAAGGTTATCTTGCGTTTTAATATTGGTCAATGTGATTTGACCATCTTCCAGAATCTGTCTGATGAAGTGATATCACACATCTACATGCTTTGTGTGTAAATGCATGGCATTTTTAGCCAGATACACAGTACTCTAGCTATCACATCCCAAATCTGCAGTACCCATAGACATGCTGAGATCATCTGCAAGTCTGCTCAACCAATAGCTTCCTTAGAAGCTTCAGTAGCTGATATATATTCAGCTTCAATGGTACTCAATGCAACAATGTTTTGCAACCTGGAACACCAAGAAACAGCCCCACCAGCAACTGTAAAGACATACCGGCTGATGGACCTACGAGTGTCCAAGTCACCTACCATGTCTGCATCACAATAACCCTGCAAACTAGGTGCACCCTGCCCATAGCAAATACTTTTTCTTTGTGTACCCTTAAGGTACCGAAGAATATACTTGACAGCCTCCCAATGTGCTTTGTCAAGATTTGACATAAACTTACTAACAACTCCCACTGTATGAGCAATGTCTGGACGAGTAGCAACCATAGCATATATAAGAGAGCCACAAGCTCATAGCATTTGCTTCCACGTCATCTTTCGGGCTGTTCGCTTTGCTAAGCTTGAGATAAGGAGGTAAAGGTATCCCAAAAGGCTTAGCTTCAGCCATGTTAAATCTGTCTAGTACCTTTCCAATGTACTTTTCTAGAGATAAAAACAGCAATTTCTGCATTCTATCTCTACGAATCCTCATGCCCAAAATATGCTCTGCATTTCTCAAATCTTTCATGGAGAAAGCTGATTTCAACTGATTTTTTAGACCATCCAAGCTAGTCTTTCTTTTCCCAGCTAGCAATATATCATCCATATACAAAACAAGTATGATGGGGCTGCCATCTGTATCCTTTTTCATGTACAAGCAATGATTTGCATGGCTGCATGTAAACTCATGAGATAGCATAAAAGTGTCAAACTTTTTGTACCACTGCCGTGGTACTTGCTTCAGCCCATACAAGCTGCGTTTTAGCTTACACACCATTTGCTCTTGTCCAGGAACTACAAAGCCCTCGGGCTGTTTCATGTAGATTTCCTCATCAATGTCACCATGCAAGAAAGTTGTTTTTACATTCATTTGATACAGCTCCAAATCCAAAATAACAATAAGAGCAAAAAGCACACGTAAAGTGATCATCTTCACAACAAGTGAGAAGACCTCTTGGAAGTCAATCCCTTCCTTTTGTGCATATCCTTGTACTTGGGTTTCCCATCAACTAGCTTGACTTTGTACACCCATTTGTTTAGAAGTGGCTTCCTTCCCTTGGGCAATGACACAAGATCCCAAGTATCATTAGCATATAGAGATTTAATCTCCCACTTACTACTGAACTCACATGACTTGGCTTCTTTGTATGTAAGAGGCTCACCCTCATCTGTAAGCCTTCTTACGCGTGTAGACCTGCATACCCAATGATCAACATTTTGAGGAATTGGATCTACATCTGGAGGTATATTATTTTCAACATTTATTGGCTGCTGTAAACCATTTTCAGCATGCTGTTCACGCTGTACATCACCTTTATTTTCATATCCAACACCTGCATTTTCATAATCAGCAAGCCTATCTTACTGTCGATGATCTCCTTGTGCTTCTGTTTGCTGTCCATCAACATCTGGCTCAAAAATAACCGGCTGATCATCAGTTTCAACCTGTGGTACAGCACCTTGAGGCTCATTCTCTGAAGTAATAGGTGACTGCAAACTCTGAAACTTCACCTTTTTCAGATCTTCATTAGAGGCTAACGTGGCTTTCAGCAATTTTGCCTATTGAACACAACATTACAGCTACGAATAACTTTCTTAGACTTAGGTAACCACACTCTGTAGCCAAATTCACCCTCATTACCATAGCCCATGAAAATGCCTTTGGTGGATTTTGGGTCAGGTTTATTCCTCAGCTCATCCCTAACATGCACAAAAGCATCACAGCCAAATATGCATAAATGGTCATATGAGGCCAATTTGCCAGACCAAACCTCCTCAAGGATGCCATTATTTAAGGACCTATTTGGAGAGCGGTTACAAATGTAAACCGCAGTTTTGAGTGCCTCTCCCCAAAATGCATGAGGGAGATTAGCAGTGGACACCATGCACCACACTCTTTCACATAAAGTCCTGTTATATCCTTCAGCCACCCCATTTGAAAAAGGGCTATAAGGGGGTATTAGCTCCCTCTTAATACCATGCAAGTCACAAAAGGACTTGAATTCAATCGATGTGAACTCACCCCCATTATCAATTCTCAAGCATTTCAGCTTTCTACTTGTCTGAGTAGTCACAAATGCACAAAAAGTTTTAAAAACAGCAAACACTTCACTTTTCTTTTTCAGCAAATACACCCAAATCTTCTTGGAACATTCATCTATAAAGGAGACAAAATATGTAGCACCACCCAATGATTTCATGGGCATACTACATACATTAGAATGCACTAAGTCCAAGACATTTGACTTACGAGAGACACCAGAGTAAAAGAAATTTTTTATTTGCTTTCCAAACTGACACTCATTACAAAAGTCAAGTTTAGAGCCTTTTCCATCAACCCTCTTCAGAGAGGTGAGGACATCAAGTCCTTTTTGGCTCATATGGCCTAATCTCTTATGCCATAACTCCAAGTGGCTGCAAATTTCAACAACTGCAAGAAACCTGTCATTTAAGCCTTTGCAATGCAAACAATACAAAGTGCCCTTCTTGGTTCCTTTTGCAATCAGCATGGAACCCTTTTTCACTTTCCACAAACCACCACTAAACAATGTGGTGTAGCCATACAAGTCAAGCTGACCAACAAATAATAAACTCTTTTTAATGCCAGACACATATCTAACATCTTCTAGCACAAGCTCTTGACCATTGTCTAAAGACAAGTGTATTGTGCCAATCCCATCAATGCTGCAAGCATGGTTATTTCCAAGATACATCTTTCCATAACTGCCTGCATTGAACATAGCAAAACACTCCAAGCAAGGAGTCACATGAAAAGAGGCACCAAAGTCTACAATCCAAGTCTGAGTGACACCATCATCAACTGACAAGAGTGCATCAATCACATCAGCCTTAGTAATCTGCATATCATGCATGTGACATATAAGGGCATCATAATCAACTGCATATAATACATCAGCCTCTGTATCTGAAAGCTCCTCTATGACCACACTAGAGGCCACATTGGCCTTTTCTTTGCCTTTGGTTGTCTCCGATGCATCTGTTTTATCTACCTTCTTTTTATCTCTTGCATTCTTCTTTCTCTCTTGTTCCTTCTTGTAATACCAGCAATCAGGTTTCTTGTGGTCCTTCCAACAACAGTGATAGCAAGTAATGTCACTCTTTTCCTTTCCTTTGCTCTTGCTCCTCTTTCTCTGCCTTGCATTTGCATTTTTCTTTTCAGCCCTACCTCTTACATTATAAGCTGAGTTGTTGCTTCTCCACTAGACATACGTCTAATTTATTCATTTAAGATAGAACCCCTCACCCCATCATATGAGAGGGTTATTGCTAAGTAAAACCACCAAGGTCTCCCAAGAGTCAAGCAGCGTCATGATCAAAAAGATCGCCCTCAACTTATCATCAAAGTCCAAATTTGCATCTTTGAGCTGATTTAAAATCCCTGTAAATGCACTCAAGTGCTCAATTTGCAAGCTTTGACTCATCCAGTCCATATTCACCAACTTGCGCATTAAATGCACTTGATTAACAAGTGTGGTGATCTCGTAAGTAGTTTTCAGCTTCTCCCATATTGCATGATCTGTATCTAAACCCTTAATGTCTGTCAGAATGTCATTAGTGACACCCATCTTTATTTAAGCCACAGTCTTTTTATTCACTCTAGCCCAATCTGCATCAGACATTAGTGTGTGTTTATCTTCCTGCAAAGCATCCTCACAATCCTTTAGGAACAAGATGCCTTGCATACGGTCTTTCCAAAGATCAAAGCCATGACCATCAAACTATTTAATCTCCATCAAACTCTTGATGTCTGAACTGGAAGAAGTTGCAACCATTTTATCACGAACACAGGAGCAAATGCACTAATCTGCAAAGGAGCACAAGCTGAACCAATAAAATACAATGTTGTTCTTCCTCGATCAGAAGTAAACACGGGCAAAAATGCAAAAATTTACCAGATTCTAGCAAATCCCCAAATTTGTATAAATGTCAGCCAATCTGACCCAGATGAGCAAAACTTTGCCAATACATGAAAAGGCCCAAATTTTTGGGAACCAATGTCAAGAAATTTTGCGGCAAAATTTTGACTAATTTGGCAAAATCCCCAAATTAATTTGGGTCACCGCTCGCAATGTCCGCAATTTCTGACTCGATAGTCACTAACAAGCCTAGACGAGATCAAATCTAGGAAAAGCCTCAAATTTTCTGGCTAAAAGTTGCACAGAATTGGTAGCTGTGCTTTCACACGTGAACTCCCATCAAGGAAAGTAATGAGAAAAATTAAAGAAGAAATTTTTTACCAGAAGATTGATGAGCGGGCGCACAACCGGGGAGATGGAGGGTGGGGGAGGGTCCCGGTTGACCTATTGGCTTGTCAGGTCAATCACACAACACAGCTGGTCGCTTCTGTTCAATCGCGCACTTCAGCCCACACTGTCCCTGCCGTCCTGCCCAACACGCTTCAGCCCAAGCTGTCCCGTCCTGCCCAACCTGCCGTCCTACCCAACACGCTTCAACCTGCATCTGACTGCCTCGTCTCCCATCACACGAACATTGTGTCTGCCCGTCGTTGGACCTATCACATTAGCTGCCCGACACATTGGTTACCAAGGCCTCAGACTGTCTGAAGATCGTGTTGGATTTGGGAAGCATGCACAAAACCCTTTGCTCTGATACCAGTTGTTGGACCAAGAGGGGCACAGCTGAGAGAAATGGAGGTCAAGCAAGAATGACCGTGAGAGTGTGACGATTGGAGAGAGTGTGAGTAGAGTGAAAGTACGAATCAATAAGAGTGTACCCACAATGTGTTGGTATACAAAGAATAAAATGTATTTATACTTAGCGCACGTAAAGGGTACTCTAAGAATAAAATGTATTTATACTTACGACCATTGGACCTATCGCATCAGCTGCCCGACACATTGGTCACCAAGGCCTCCGACTGTCTGAAGGTTGTGTTCGAGTTGGGAAGCGTGCACAGAACCCTTTTCTCTGATATCAATTGTTGGACCAAGAGGGGCACAATTGAGAGAGATGGAGATCGAGCAGGAGTGAGCATGAGAGTGTCACAGCTGGAGAGAGTGTGAGCAGAGTGAAAGTATGAATCGATAAGAGTGTACAAATAATGTGTTGATACACAAAGAATAAAATGTATTTATACTTAGGGCACGTAAAGGGTGCGTTCACACATACAATATGCGTGTACTATACACGAAGGTTATCGAACCTTTATCCCAATATATTTTTTATGGAGATGAGTAAAAAACCAAGAGTCTAGTAATTGTTGTCATACAAACCATATAAGCAGACCAGCTGTTTATATAATACATATTGCTTATCCTGAAGAACCTGAACTCTACATTTCAACAACTCAATATAAGTAACAAGTCATTAGAATTATCACCAACCACTTGGAAGGTCAAAGAATACTCCAATGAAGATTTCAAGTGCTATCAACTCTAGCAACAAATGCATGCTCATTCCATATTCTCGATGAAACCAGTCTTTCTCCTTGGATAGGGTGATAAATAACTTGATTAAGCACTAATTACAGCAAGCATCAAATTCACACAAACTGAAAATGTACACTTTAATCTTGGACATTGGACACCTCGTTGGTCCCAAAACTAGTGCCCCTTGCGGTATTTCTTTATCTTACATTGCAAATGGAAGGAGTACAACAAAGATCCTCTGATCTCCTCACTAATCCAAGTGGCTGCCTCCAAACCAATTTGCCTCTTGGTTTGCTCCGGAATTGGCCTTCAGCCTGATCCATGAAAAACAAATTCAACCCTAAATTTGATACTGGCTAGCTGGGCTCTTGAATCTCCCTAAAATTCCTCAATTTCAGCTCTACTAGAGTTCAAGTCTCATGCCCTCAATTCTCAACACGCATCTCGAGGTGGTTGTCAAACCCTAATTTCTACTATAGATTAAGATTTACAGTACAAATTAATTAAAATCTCATCGTCTAATGGCTCAAACTATTGGAAAATGCTGAGATAATTTGAGAGATGGTTGGGAAATGAGAGAGAATGCTGTAGAGAGAAATTTCAGAGTTTCATCCCGAGAAATGCTACGAAGCTACTACTACCCTGCTCAAACAACCATGGAAGTTATCATCTGCAGCTTAAAACCAATAGAAAGACTGTTGCCCCCTTCTATATACTATCATCTGCACCAAAAGGACCTTGGGCCGCTCTCAATATAAGGTGCACAATGGAAGGGAAACACGAACACCAAGAAAAACAAAGAGAGAGAAAAAGAGAGAAAGCAGAAGATGAAGGAAGAAGAGTGCACTAATTGAAGAAAAATGTTGATAGAATGATGATGAACTAATCAATCCCTGCACGCAGTCCAAAGCGTTAGTGAGGGCACCAAATCAGGCTGATGACGATGGCCGCACCAAGCACAAAGAGTCGTAATGTCGAAGTAAGCAGCTACAAGGGAAAGCCTGAAGACTAAATAGTGTGTGGGTCTTCTAAGGAGGGGACATGGCTACAAATAGCCAAATCTAGTAGACCTACACCAAGAGCGGCCATACATGTTGATCGACTAGTAATAAATGCTAGTCACTAAAAAATAAAATGCCACAAAAATAGGGGAAACTCTGAAAAAATCCCAAACGGCAATGACAATGTTTGGCAGGTATAGGCAAACTATGGAAAGTAATAACTAGTCTAGGAATACATATAGGAAGCCAACAAATAAAGAAAATGCACCTAAACTACCATAGCTCTAATATCTCTATCAAATTCTGACAAGAGCTCACAACCAAGAGATGATTGACTGACATAACTAACATAGGTAGCCTAACATCCCCTCTCAGATCCTCATGTGATAAAGCGTAGAGGCCTGGGGCAAAGGCTTCATTAAAAAATCAACTGTGTTGACCTCCATGGGAGATCAGGTCACTGCTAACTTGGAACCCACGATTGCTCTCGAACATCACCTCGATGTTCTTCATGCGAGCATGAAACACACACTTCTTTGCCAGAGCTAGAGCACTCTGGTTGTCCACACACAGCTCCGTATGTCCAAGCTAAGAAAAGCCAATCTTTGCCGACATGCAACAAAGCCAAACTGCCTCCATAGTCATAGAATATAATGCCACGATACTCTGCCTCTATAGAAGAAAGGGCAACAATAGGCTACTTCCTGCTACTCTACAAGATAACTCTCGAGCCAAGGGAGAAGGTATAACCTGTCGCATATCGTCTTTTGGGAAATCGGCTTCGCTAAGCTTTCTATATGGCAGTAAAGACGTACCAAGAGGCTTAGTATTAGCCATATTAAATATATCAAGTACTTTGTTGATATATTTGCCTTATGAGAGAAACAACAGGTGCTGCCCTCTATCTCTTTTAATATGCATGCCCAAAATGTGTTCAGCTACACCCAAATCTTTCATTGAGAAGGCTGAACTCAGCTGCCTTTTAAGAGCATGTAGAGTACTCTTATGCTTTCTTGCAATCAATATGTCATCCACATATAAGACCAGCACAATAAGGCTTCCATCATCAACCTTTTTTGTGTATAAGCGATGATCTGCAAGACTCCATTTGAATCCATGGCTAAGCATAAAAGTATCAAACTTTTTATACCACTACCTAGGGGCTTGTTTCAGCCTATGTAAGCTATTTTTCAACTTACAAACTAAGTGCTTTCTCCCTGGAATAGTAAAATCTTCGAGTTGTTTCATATGCAGCTCTTCATCCAAGCCACCATGAAGAAAAGCAATCTTCACATCCTCTAGCTCTAAATCCAAGGATACAGTGAGAGCAAACAAAACACGAAGTGTAATCATCTTCACCACCGGTGAAAAAACCTCCTAGAAATCTATGCCTTCCTCCTGTATATAGCCCTTAGCAACCAAACATGCATTGTATTTGGGCTTCCCATTAATACATTTCACCTTATAAACCCATTTATTAGTAATAGCTTTCCTATCCTTGGGCAAAGGTACAAGCTCCCATGTGTTATTTGCATACAAAGACTTCATCTCTTCCTGCATAGCAAGCTCCCACTTTCTCTTGTTTTCACATGGCTGTGCCTCTCTAAATGTTAGAGGCTCACCCTCATCAGTCAATAAAATGCAATCCAAAGATGGCTGAAACCTCTATGGCTGCCTTTTGATATGTATAGACCTTACCCAATGATTTGAATTGATAGGCAATGGGCCTACATCCTCAAGTATGTGCACAGCATCACATGGTGGCTGATTTTCAGCATTTTCTTACTGCTGTAACCTGTTTTCAGCTTGTTCTTCTTGTTGTTCTATTCCATCATGTGCATCTATTTGCTATCCATTATCTTATGGCTGTAGCACAATACATTGTTGCTCATTTTCAGCATCAAAAGGGAGAGAATCTTCAGCTAATGGTTGCTGAATGGTTGGTTGTTTATACTGAAATTTGACCTCCTTTTTGTCAAGATCACTATGTAAAGCATTTTTCAACCACTTTGCCTCATTAAATACTACATCTCGGCTGCGTACTATCTTTCAATCCTGAAAAACCAACCTCTATATTCCATCTCTCCCTCATCTCCATATCCCATGAAGATGCCCTTGAAGGATTTCATGTCTAGTTTAGTCCTCTAGTTTACAAGAATATGCACAAAGGAATCACAACCAAAGACACGCAAATGGTCATATGAACCAGGTTTGCCAAACCAAACCCTCTTCAAGAATGCTATTTTCCAATGCACAATTGGAAGAGAGACTGCACACGTGAACTGCACTTTTAAGAGTCTCTCCCCAAAACTATTACGCAAGATTAGCAGTGGACAGCATGCATCTAACTCTCTCACAAAGTGTGCAATTATATATTTCAGCCACACCATTTGATGTAGGATTGTAAGGGGCTATCAACTCCCTCTTAATGCCATGCATCTCACAAAACTTTTTGAACTCATTAGAAACATACTCGCCCCCATTATCCGTTCTTATAGCTTTTAACTTAAGCCCTTTTTGTGTAGTAACAAAAGCATGAAGCCTTTTAAAGGCATTCAACACTTCCTTTTTGCTCTTTAATACATACACCCACGACTTTCTACTAAAATCATCAATAAAAGTGATAAAGTAACATGCACCCCAATGTGAATTAACAGGCATAGTGTACACATCAAAGTATACTAAGTCAAGAGCATTGGACTTCTTAACGACACCAGAAAAATAAGGAGACTTTACATGTTTTCCATAAATGCAATCATTACAAAAGTTGAGACCATAGCCTTTTACATCAAATCTCCCTAAAGAGGAGGGAACTTGAAGGCCTTTCTGGCTCATATGGCCAAGTCTTTTATGCCTAAGTTCCATCTGTGAATGAACTTCAGCCACAACCAAAAACTTGCCCAAGTAATGCTTCACAATGTAAATAATACAAAGTCCCCTTTTTACTGCCTTTAACGATCAGCATAGAGCCCTTGTGGACCTTCCAAGCACCACCACCAAAAGTAGTAAAATATCCTCTTGCATCAAGCTGCCCAACTGACAATAGACTTTTCTTTATGCCATGGTACAAATCTGATGTCCTGTAAAACCAGCTCTTAGCCATTTTAAGGGCCAAATGAATGTTAAGACGGCACAATCATCCATGACCATTAATGATGATAATTTCGTAGAAGAAAAGATTGTGAGACGACAACTATCACTCTACTACTACTTTATTTGTTCCTTTCTCACTCTAGATATAAACTAGTTTTACCCCCTCATCTTAAGATTCACAATATATTTCATATTAGTCTACTCAAATCTTATGTTGTTCATCCTTGCATTAAGAGTCGTTAAAGATGGGCCCACCATGTGGGAAGGCCTTGCTTTGTCAATTGGGCTAGCCATGTTTGAAGGTCTCGCTTCATTTGACGATCTCGCCATGTGGAAATTCTTTCAAGGGGACATTGTGAGTAGAGAAAATAGAAAGGGGTTGAATAAGAGAAAGAGAATGTCTCTAGAAGTGAGTCGTAATTGATTGCCTTGGAAATACGCTAGGTTGAGAAAATCTTTGTCTTTGTCCTCTTCACACTTACACTCGTCTCAAAATTTCACATCCCCGTGATACCATATCTTTGATCTGCTCCGCTAATCCAAGTACCTCTTGCTGTCAAAACTGACCAACAAGTCTCCAAACTAATTTGCCTTTTGATTTGCTTGAGAATTGGCCTTTACCCTGCTCCTCGAAAGATAAATTGAGCCTCAAATCTAATATTGGTTAGCTAGGTTCATGAATATCCTTGAAATTCCTCAACTTTAACTGCTGGAGTTCAAGTCCTATGCCCTCAATTCTCAGTACGCATCCCGAGGTGATTGTCAAAGCCTAATTTCTATAGTAAATTAAGATTTACAATAGAGATTGATTGAAATCTCTTTCTCTAATAGCTCAAACTAATGAAAAATACTAAGATAACTTGAGAGAGAGATGGGGAATGAGAGAGAATGATGTAGAGAGAAATTTCAAAGTTTCATCACGAGAAATGTTAAAAATCTACTGTTGCCTTGCTTAAACAACCATGAAAGCTGTCACCTATAACTTAGGACACCACCAGAAAGACCGTTGCTCCCTCCTATATACTGTCATCTATACCAAAAGGACCTTGGGTTGCTGTCATGTGCTCTCAGAGGGCTCCAAACTGCTGTCACATGCTGTAGAATAGAACTCTCACAGCTGCAAGTCACATCAGCAACCTCTCCTTGCTCTCTAATTACCTTCTCCTTTCTCACAATGGCTAAAATAGACTTCCACCAATCCCTAAAAACGTTTTTACCACTTACATGGGTAATTTTTGCGGAGTGACAATCTTCTAATCCCAATTTTCAACATTATCTAGCTTATTAAATTAATTTTTATAATATTAATTTTAAAAATTAATTTGATAATTATTCTAATACTCAAAAAATTAATTCCACCAGTCAATAATTAAACTGGCTAGGTCTACTTATCTTTCAAGTATCCCTAAGCAGTTATTGACCCTTAGACTAGTATTAATTAATTAATTAATACCTAGTCTCTGATGTTTACACTAACATTAGTAGCTAATAAATTGATCCAAGCCCAAATCCGATACCAAATACCACCTAGTACCTATTACGCATGACTTATTACAATCTTTGCCTTTGACACCCAACTAATATCTCGAGGCCCTGGGTTCCACACTATGAAATAATTAACTTGCACCTCACATGTGCAAGTGACATTAGAACATTTGATTAACTTTTAATCCAATGCTAAGGAAAGCAATAAAATTTCACACCCTCGTGACACTCAAGACAAATGTATATGCATTCTTCCGAAAAATCAACCATATATACATGCCCTTAAAAAAAACACATCTCCTAGACAAAGCAATGAACTGCAACATATACTCTAAAATTTGATAATGCAACAAAAAAGGCTGATTGAATTGCAAAGGCAAATGACCCAACAAGGCATTGAAAGCATCCATCGACTAATGGATTATTTCTAACAGATTTTCATTGAGGCACGAAGGATGATATTGTAAAGAAGACTAGAGCCTTCAAAAAATATTAGCAATGTTGAAAGATCACAACAAAAGAAATACCAACGTTGCACGGACAAACACATTCATAAAGTGATTGTTCAAAATACCTATAAAAGAGGAAGAAAAAAAATAGAAAATGATGCAAATTTAGCATAATTGTATAACCTCTATATTGTTAACAAAGCCAAAATCCAAATCCCTACAACAATGCAAGAGTTCCAAGTCGAAATTTATTAAAGAGCCAACTATGTTTCCCATAGCCATCTTAGGAGCACAACATACTAATTTTTACTTGTTTTTTAAAATTATGTTGACACACAAGAGAGGTGGTGGTGTGTGAATATAACCACAAACAATATCCAAAGCAATGGAAACCAATGGACATTGAACTTGGTTAACATCTTAAAGCCAAACATAGAGTGATTCCATCATACAAAAGAAGTTCGAGTGAAAGGATATAACACAAGATAAAAGATCACCAAAACTTATGTGGTACGAGGTTTCCTTATTGTCCAACAAGACTAGCTTCTCATCCAACTAAAAAAGTGAGGTTGCAACCCCAACTTGCAAGATGGTGTCTGAATAGAGCCAAAATTGCTTGCAATACATATATAAAGGGTAGGTCCAACTTTGCTCTAAAAGCAGCCCTCCCCCCTTCCCCTCCTTTTGCACTAGCCATATTGTTCAATCATTGTAGTCTTTGATTTTTTTGGTTATATAAGTAGTCACTATTTTATGTGCATGTGTGCGCTTGCAAATGTCCTAACAACTTGTCAAAGGGTGAATCCACGCAAAATGCATGCACCCTCTATTTCTTGTGTGAGAGATTGGCATTGGGATCAAGGTGACCATAACAACTAGTAGCTCCCAAACAATGTGTGTAATTGTATGTTTAGCAATGTAAGTATCTAATCATGTAAAAGGCTAAAGTAGTTTATATTTATACTTTTTGGGTTCTTGATTTATCGTTTAGGACCAATCCCAAAACTCCAATGTACAACTCCAAAACATGTTTCTGTTTCCATTTCACCATTTCCAAAACCCATGGCAACTATGCTATAAACAAAAAGGGAAGGCTGAAAGTTTGAACCTTGGAAGGTGGGTTTTTGGGAGACTCAGAGTTTAGGCCTTCCTACACTCTAAGTGGTCATATTAAGATCGTTTAGAACTTTAGTTTCAAGTGTATTTTTAATTGCTATGAAAGTCATGCATCTATTAAAATAGACAGTCCATTGTCTATAGCGAGGTACAAGTTGATTCTGTGATTGTGCTTGGCTGAATGTGATTGCGTGTGCAAGCAACAGCCCCAAGTATGTGCCTACATATCCAGGTTTGTCACTGTTTGATCATGTTTGCTGTCCAAGTCCCTCATTCACAAACCATGGCTGTTAGCTTGTTTCACACTCAAACTATGCCCAGACCTGTTGTGTTTTACATCTGCGCTGCATTGTCTGTTGGCTGAACAGTTCGTCTGCAGCAGTTCTGAGCCCACTTGCCTAACCACTGTGTTTTCCAGCCAATAATTGCTGCCAGCAATCTCATATAGTTTCACTGCAGCTTGCTGAACATTTAGTTGCAAAAGTTCCTGTATGCTTCCAGAATAAGTTGCCACTCTACTGTCCCCCATACCCTCACTCCTAGTTCCACACAAAACATGCTTTACATCCAATGTTTCATAACTCTAGAAGTCGAATTTTCTTTCTGCAAGTAATGGCAAGCTGCTGATCAATATATGGCATACATGCCAGGCATCTGGATTCTGCATTGATGAATATACTTGTACATGTACAAGAAAAACACACTTACTGCAACAACTAGACAACTGCAAGATTTTTGAAGCAAAGGATAAAGAGCAATCAGGGAAAAGGCACACCTGCTCCAGCTCACCTCGAATTGTCGTTTCGTACTGTTTTTGCATTGCCAAAAGCCTCAAGAAGCGGATTTGACTGAAGTGGAAAATAGCACAAAGTGAAGCACATACTTCAGCTATCATAAGATGCTCAGGCAACCAATCATAAACCACTGTATTCAGAGTCATATTATTGCCAGAGAATGGAAGCTCTACCTCCAGAACCTGTTGTTCGACTGTTCGTCCATCTGTAACAGCCCTTCCACCCATATAAGCCAAATATTGCATGATAAGTTTTGTTGTCTCTGTCTTGCCTGCACCACTCTCACCACTAACAAGAATTGACTGGCTTTGAGACTCGTTAATCATAGCCCTGCATTACCATCATCGCATGTCATGTACACAACAAAAATGCTTACAACATTGTTCTTGACAAGATTAAAAATTAGCTTTCCAGCACCTGTAAGAAGAATCAGCAACTGCAAATACATGAGGATTTAACTCCCCTAATGGAGCTCCCCTATATTGTTCCATCATATGTGAATCATACAGATGCGGCAATTTAGCAAAGGGGTTGACTGCAATCAAGATATTTCCTGTATATGTCTGTAAAGGACGTGAAATAGTCAGAAAGCTACAAATTATTTCTGAAAACCACTGCAAAATTGTAGCCTATGACCATTACTGTCTTGAGAAGAACCTAAAGCAAGTGGATACAGCACTTTAATTGTGACATAATGACTATCTCACCCTCAACAGAAAAAATACAGAGTGAATATCAAGTACACAACAAGTTATAAGAACTCAAAGAAGACCTTTATCTAAACATAGCAGTCCTAACTGTGCATTTAGCCTCACTAAATTACTGTGCCGAAACTGTATACATTGCAAATGGCACTTGCCACAAGCACATGGATAAGGCTTATAAAACGAGAAAATATAGATGGCAGAGTCATGAAGGTGTACAGTGATATTACATCTAAAGTTGCTTGCATGCTACATGTAATCAGTATGCTAGCAATCTTATTTCTGAAAACAATAGTTGGTTGCAGGGACAATTTTAGTGGCTAATATTTGCCACTTTGCTATTTTCTAAGAATCAAAAAATGCTTCAACGTTCGACTAGAATGAGTAATAAATTTTTTAAGATGATTTGCCACACTTTGATATTTCTTAAGAAAATTTACACAAGATTCACAACAAACTCTAAGATTATTCCCTGTCTATAGTATAATTTGGGCAACATTTCTAAGTAGATATATCTTCTATACTTTTTTTCAAGAATCAACAAGGATTGGCCACAAAATGTGTAAATCCAAAATAAATGAATTTCTGAGAGTTGTCCCTAGTTGGTTGATTAAGTAACAAGTTAGAGGGCTGTGTGTGGTTGAGATGATATGAGCAATTCTGAAGAAAGATAGCATGCAAAAAGACCAGAATATCTAAGTGGTACATCCCTCTTGAGCTCCAAGCAATGCTCTAGCTCTACACTCTACTACACCCTATGTTGGACCTTACCAAGGTTGACTTTACTTGGAATGCCTCTAGGTAAAGCTGCAAAACTTTAGGAAAATCTGCTAAATCACCCTCCTCCAACCATGTTATATCCATTGATAAATAATTCTGAAACTTCACTGGATAGCAACTTGAAACTGTACCTCTTATCCTCCCTTCCTCATGTGCAAATATTTGTTTAAGAACCAAGATCTCATCAAGCATACCCTTTGGCACATCTCCATGGAAAAGTCAAAGAAGACTTACATGGAACTCATTATGAATCTTCCATTGATCCAATGGCTTTAACCTGTAAGCTACATCACTGATCTTATCTGTCACTTGAAGAGGCCCATAGTACCACATGCTTAACTTAGAGAACAAGCATTCTTTTCCCTTCATTTTCTTAAACCTCTTGCCTCTATGTCTCAAGGATTAAGTGAAGAATGATATTAAAGAGTGTCATACTCATCTTGGACCTAAAAACATAGTGGTAGACACAATCCACTAATGATAACAATGATGATGCTACTCTTGAGATATTGTATCTTTGCCGTTTTCTTCCAGAGCTAGTACACTCTGAGGATCGGCCCACCATTATCTACTCCAATAGCAAAGTCCTATTCGAGTTCAGTGTAGTCAAAAGTTTTAGAAACGGCAGTTTCGTACTGGTTCAAACACAGGAAATGGTTTCAAAAAACTTTGGAAATAGCAAGAAACAAGTTTCATACACACACAATATATATGTAGTATATCTAAGTAATACATTAAGCAAAAATATGCAAATAAAGCATGATCAATCTTTAACAAATGGATGACTTTTTTAAGAACCTGAAAAATACAATTGCACTTTAATTAGGAAACATTGACCTTAAATCAGATTCCAAAAATATCGGATAGTAACTTGTAAGGTTTATGAATCATAAGATTGTCATATCTAAACTGGCCTAAAAAAATAATCTAAAGGGTAGTGCATATAAGCTAACTTGCACACATGAAATAAATCAGAAAATAAAGTAAAAGACTCACTAAACAAATGAGTTGGAATGCTCTAGTATGGTAGATGGCCACGATAGGCCCCAAAGGTTGGCACCCCTTGACGGCATTTTTAAAGCACTATTCAAAGCTTGAACAAACTATGCAGCACTCTTGTAATGCCAATGATTCCCATGTGCCTTGCACTTGAATCAATCCAAAGTTGTCTTCAACACATTGTCCTTGTTGCTCTCACCAACCTCAATCAAATGCACGATAAATCTATCCATTCACACTCTAACAAGTGTAATGCATACAAATACACATTGTTCTAAATTTAATTGGCATGCATAATGACATTGGAGGTTACATAAGTAACATTGGAAATGCAAATTTGATTCCACACAACTACACACTGCAAACAATATGTAATCCATGCAAATCTCAGCTCCAAACTAATCTAATTTACTCTACAAAGACTCAATCCTAATCATGCATTAATCCCAATGCTTTGTCCTAACCTTTGCACACCCAATCACTGTAAAACTAAGTAAAATCAAATTTGCACTACTGCCATAAAAAGCCAACATTCAATTCATGCCCAAAACCAATCGGCAATTGCTTTGATCCTTGTAGTATGCATTTCAATATGCCTGCCTTGAATTTTCCTAATTTTTCCATGTGTTTCGCACAAAAAATGAGCTAAGATTTGCCTTTTATATGTTCCAAGCTATATTTTTAGTGATTTCTTGAGACACAACTAATCCACAAATGCACATTGTCCTTGTCACCTTCAACTTTGGTCTCCAACCAGCTTTAAAGTATTTGTAAATATGCATGAACACTTAACTTGACAAACCAAAAAAATAACAACCAACATTTGATCCCAATTTTATAGAACATTCACCTTGACAACTATCTTGCATAGTCCCCATCCAATCCCACACAATTTCTCTCACAAATAGAAAGATTTCTTGCAATGAGATTGTGAGAAATCACTTTCTTCATGACAAAGTTGTCTAGAAAGTACATCATAAGGCTCAAGATCTCAATGGAGAAAAAAGAATATCAATATGTGGTCCTTGAAATAACCTATTTTTAAAATATGTTTAGATCAATAATAGCAATAGCTATTGTAAATGGATTCCCCATGTAGAGAGAAGAAGATAAGCTACTATCTTGACTCTATATATCTGGTAAGCTCATGCTCCATGGCTGAAACCTTCAATTTCTACAACAATGGAGAAGAATGGTCATCTCCAAACTTGGTTGCTCAAATGCGAAAGAGACCCCAGATAGCCAAATCAACTTTCTAAATGAGTCACCAACTTCTCATCAATCAAAATTCGAATTTAATTGATGGATAATTAATCAATGGCTAATTACTTATGATTGAGCTGCTCACTAGATGAAACTTAAGCATCGGGCCTACTTTACAACTTGAGTTGCTTAGAGTTGCAAACTTTGAATTTAATAAAAGTTTCACATTGTACCTTGTTCCTTTGCCATGTCTTTCTACCCATAGCCTATACACTTATCCATTGCATGGCCGGTGTCAAATGCTTCACTTATCAAAACAATGGTCACCGTGCCAAGTGCTAGGGATGCCAAAATTAAAGCTCAGTTTAATTTTTAAAAATTAGTTAAGGTTAATTAAATCATCAAGTTGATTTCTCATTCTAGTGACAATATCCATCATAATCACGAATAATCAACAAATCAAGATTTGTAACCAAGCCATGTACATTATCCATTAAACATTTTGAATGGCAAATAACTACTTATAAATCCACAACATATATAGACCAAGTAGGCTATAAGTCCACAATATACGTGGAAAAAAATGTTTTTCAAAAGTTTACTAGACATCCTATGTGAACTACATTTCTATCCACAACTATTGTGTCTTTACCAACTGCTTCCATTCAACGATCAAGCACATTAGACCTATTATCATCTTGTTTTGGAGCAAATTGAGTTGCTAAGCCTTAGAATGGAGTATATCCCTACACCAGATAGCAAATGTCTTCACCAAGGCATTACTTCTCAACAGCCTTGGGAGTATTTTGTGTTGTGTCCAAGTTGAACCACCAAGATTGTAATTTTCTCAATTTAAAGAGAAACCATGTTTTTACCCCTAATCCATTATACAAGTGTTTAATACCCCTCCACTCATTCTAGTTCTTATTCTTTGTAGAAGAGCGTGTTGAGTTTGCATGTGCAACTCCATGTATAGGCATTGTATTCTCAAGTCTTTTAGAATGGCCATAACTGCAACCAACAAATCGATAAATTTTTTGTCACCTATTCATAGGCCACACAACTTGTAAATACCATAGTTCTCTTCAGTACTTCTTTCTACCTAGGATGATAGTCAAGAAGCCCCTCTTCGTTGTCCACATGGCACATGCCTCTATATTCTTGTTACCATCATTTTCAACAACACGTAACTTGTTATGTATCACATCACATTATTTCATTTCATTCATATGTATTACCACACAATGGTCTTCACAAAAAATACAAGTGAGTCATCATGTATTTCATATTGAAACTTCTTTATATGACCCATCGTATTAAGTTAGTATCAGGTTTCGTAGGATTAGGGTTATTTAATTAAAGGAAAGTAATGCATTAATCATATGTACCCTTTGATTGCATTGTAACCCTAAGAGGTCTAAGAAGACTCTTTCCTTCTTCAATGGCCTTTGCATCTAAGATTGAAAATTATACAATATGATTCAATTGCACCATACTTTTTGTTTTTGCAATTAAACCAGACACAAACTAGGTTGCATAACTCTATTTTCAAAGAAGACCAGTTCTCTACAACTCCTTCTCAATGATAATCACACTAAGATAAAACACCTAAGTATAAAAAAAGCCTCTATGTAAAGGAAAGATCAAAATTTTTAATCACATGATTAAGTAAATATTGCACCTGCGGCATAACTAGAGTTAGAGTAAATTTACGAGCCCAAGACCCGAGGAAATCATGGGATGTCAAAGGCAAAAGTTCCTATAAGTTATGCCCCATAGATACCTAGTGATATCTGGTGCCAATTGTTGGCCTAGGTCATTCATTTGGCCATAAGTGTCAGTTGATGACATTAGAGAAGTGGCGTTTAATGGTACCTAACCCCAATCTAATAGTCAAAGATGTCAGAGAGATACTCAGAAATGGAAGTTGCCTAGCCAATTTAATTACTGGCTAGTTAAATTATTTTTCTGGATACCGAAATTTTAATAGACAAATTTGTAATATTTAAATATTGAAAATTAATATTTAATTATACATAATGCTGAAAAAACCATTTGGGAAGGCTGCCACTTGTCAAGAATGCCTATGCAAGACTAAAAAACGTCTTTAGAGGCTAGAGAGAGACATTTTTAGTGCATTCAACTTGCAAGAGAGAGGGAGAAGATGATACTAATTAGAGGATCTTCTGAGGCAGCCAAGGGTAGGAGAAGACAAATCAACAAGTGACAATATCTACAAGCTGTTAAGACAAGGCAATTGCAATAAATGACTGTTTTTTTTTCTTCTTCACAAAAAAGTTTGAATTTTCTCTCTCCTTAATATTCTCTCTCCTAACCTTGCTCCAAAAGATTACAACATTGAGATCACCAAAGGATGAGAAATTTTAGATTTCTCTCCTGTAAACCCTAATCTACAACAGAAATTAGGATTTAGCAATAACCTTAAGCAACGTGCCAAAAATTGAAAGTTCCAAGACTTGGATTCAACAAGGTTGAAGTTGTTTTTAGTCAAATTCACGTGGAGGGACCAACAAATCAATGAAATTAGGGCATTTTTCATCTCCATCAAAGCGGATAAAGGCCAATTGCCTACCTAAATCAAGGGGCAAATTAGATTGAAGACTTACTAATCATTTTGGACACCAAGGGGAGTTAGAATACTAAAAGGGATGTGGAAAAACCCTATACATCAAGTTCTTCAATTAAGTTAAAGAAATACCAAAAGAGACACCAATTTTGGAGCCAATAAGGAACCCATTGCCCAAGATTGTAAGTTAACTTGCATTTCTTAATTTTGTAATAAATGTTGCTCCTATAACTAGGTTGTAATCAAGGAATTACCACCCCCATGGAAGGAAGGTTGGTTTCACTAAGCCTCAATTGACCCTTTGTTATCCACCAAATTTGGCTAAGATCTACTCCAAATGATTGAGAAATGCTGAGATCTCTTGAGAATTATTAGAGACGGTGAGAGAATGCCAAAGAAAAGAGAATTTCCTAGTCTCCAAGCAAGAAATGGCTGAAATTGATTGGTGCTTAATCTAATTGGCCCAAATTCCCATCGCCTACTACTAGGGGAAGTGCCCAGCTGCTGTTACCATCAGCTCCTAGTGCCAGAATTGCTATCCCCTATTGATTCTAACCTTCCGACTACTGCCTACTACCTCCAATGGTTGAGAACACATTTGAAAATTCTAACCAATAGCACCTTCTCTAACTCTCTCTAGGCTGAAAATTGATTGAATGGCTAACCCCTCAAAAACATTTTCTTAGTTTGCATGGGTATTTTTACCAAATGGCCATCTTCTAAACCCATTTTTCAATATTATCCAACCATTTAATAATTTTTAAAATTAAATAAATCTGAAAATTAATTTCAACCCTTCTGACCCTACGCAAATTTAAATATACCCATCCACAATTAAATTGGCTAAGCCATTTGCAACCTTGAGTGATCTCCAACCTCTGTTTACCCTTAGACTAGCATTATTTAATTATTCAATGCTAGTCCCTAGTGTCACCACTAACACTTACTAGCCAAACAACTGTCCTAGGGTCAAAATTAAAAACAATTGACCACCAAAACCCAATTGGCATAACTTATCACAACTTTTGCTTTTCGGCACCCACTGCATCCCCAAGGTCCTTGGCCTCTTACCATGAAATAACTGCCATGTGCATCACATGTGCTAAACAACCATGCATATTTGACATATAACTTAATCAAATGTTATTGGAAAGATTTTTACATCTTAGAATTTCACATCTCCAAGATAGACAATGTCTATTACGTTCCCTGACTTAGGGTGACTTTGTTGATTGTAACAAGCAGTCTTCTTTATAGCAACCACAATTGAGGTGAAACCAACCTTCCTTCTCGGATAGGGTGATTTAACCTGATTAAGCACTTAATTACAGCAATTAGCAAATGAACATAAACTGAAATGCTCATTTTACCTTCATAAACTTGGACAGTGGACACCCTATTGGCCCCAAAACTGACGCCCCATTAGGTATTTCTTTAATTTCAATTGTTGATGGATAAATTACAAGCCGAGATTTCACGATCTCCTTGGCTGATTCAAAAGCCCCTTGCTGTTCCAATAATCAGCAAAGCATTCAGGCAAATTGCCCCTTGATTTTCACCTAGGACTTGCTCTAATGGAACCCCAACTGGTCAAATGCTGCCCCAAATTCACAATAGATGGGCTGGCATCTGAAATCCTCACAATTCCACGAATTTCCAGCGCTGATTTCAGTGTACAATGCCTTTGACTGATGGCACGGGTCCCAAGGTGGCTGCTAAACCCTAATTACTGCTGTAATTTAGGGTTTACAGCAGTAAACTCTCTACTATCCACCAAATTTGGCTGTACTCTGCTATCCATAGCTGAGAATTGTTGAGGATACTTGAGCATAGACTGGAGGAGATGAGAGAATGCTATAGAAAGAGAGAAAATCAGCTGAAATGTATCTTCTGATTCGTAGCTCTGATGACAAATCTGATGGCACCAACAGCTTCAAAAGGGGGATAAAACACCCACTCAGTCGGCGATCCCTCCTCTCCTACTGCCGCCTCTCTTGAGGCGGAACAGAAAACCTGCTGCACCCTATCCTGTCACGGCGCGCGATCAATCGTCGTCTTCTCTCAGAGCCAAATCTGATCACCTCCTCTCCCTCCACCAAGCTCCGAATGGCTGCCATTCAGCTTTCACCACCCTCCAACAGCCTTCTCCCTAGTTGCATGGGAAAGTTTTGCCAAGTGGCAACCTTCCTAATGCATTTTCAACCATTAAATTAATTTTTCAGAATTAATTAATTCTGAGAATTAATTTCAATCCTTTTGACCCTACTCGAAATTAAACATGCAAATTTGGAATGAAATTAGCTAGGCCATTTGCAACTTGGAGTGGTTCCCAACCTCTGTTGACCCTTAGACTAGCATTAATTAATTAATTAATGCTAGTCCCTAGTGTTGCCACTGACACTTAATGGCCAAACAATTGTCCTAGGGTCCAACCTGGCACCAACTGACCACCAAAACTCCGTTGGCATAACTTAACACAACTTTTGCCTTTAACACCCACTGCATCCACAAGGTCCTTGGCCCGTTCCCATGAAATAACTGCCATGTGCATCACGTGCTAAACAACCTTGCACATTTGATTAGTAACTTAATCAAATGTTACTAGCAAGATTAAAGCATCTCAAAATTTCACGTCCCCGTGACAAATTTCCAGCCAACAAAACATAATAGAAAGCTGAAAAACAGTCCAAAACTATTGCTAGAAACCATTGGATGCATCCATAACTCATGTTTCTCAACCGTTCCGACTTCAAAACCACAGTAAAGCATATTCTCAGCATAAACCATGGCTGAAACTGTCAATGGCATTCGTTTACATGCGGCTGTCCATGGAATCAGCTGTAAACCATTAAAAACTGAGCATAACCTGATCATAAACTGATCATGGACTGATATGAGAACTAATCACAAATGGCTGCAAATGTGACTCCAAACTGATCACAAGCTGATGGTTTAAAAAAAACTGATCAAAAACTGATGCAAAACTGATCCCAAAGTGATCATAAACGGTTCTCAAACTGTTCAAAAACTGAGCTGAAACTAATCAAAAATTGATCTCAAAACTGAGGCAAAAACTCATGCCAAACTCGTCCAAAAACTCATGCATAAGTATAGTCTCAGAGCCGTGGTGACAACCATACTCATATACATGTATCTCACAGTGACTAGTACACCGAGTAGTGACCTCAAGGCAGACATACTGTCAGCACAGTATCTTGGATGCATGCTGAATACATCCAAGATCCACTACATACGAGAGTTGTTCAAAATTGGTGGAGTGGAAGTGCTACCTCCCCCTTGAGCATCAGGCAATGCTCCGAACGCCCGCTCTGCTGAACCTGAGTAAGCCCGATCCAAAGTCGGCTCTAAATGAAAGGCATCGAGATAAAGTTACAACAACTGAGGATGGTTTGGCAAGTCATCCTCTTCCATCCATTTTGCATCCATTGGTGAATAATTTTGAAACTTCACCAAATATCTTCTGGAAACTTTACCTCTGACCTTCCTTTTCTTATGTGCCAAAATCTGCTCGGGTATCAAAATCTCATCTAGTTCCTCAACCTCTGGCTGAATTTCAGCAAATACATCTTCTAGCACATCACCACGAAAAGGTCTCAACAAACTGACATGAAAGGCATTGTGTATCTGCCAATGTGGAGGTAATTTCAGTCGATATGCAACATCACTGACCTTTTCCAACACTTGAAAGGGCCCATAGTATCTCATGCTTAACTTCGGATACAACCTCTCTCTTCCCTTCATCTTTTTCAGCCTTGCCTTTTCGAAACGCAGCAATATATAATCGCCCTCTGCAAACTGCAAAGCACGTCTATGGCGATCAACTGCCCGCTTTTGCTTATCCTGTGATCTCTGAAGTGCATACTTTATCTTTGCATAGGCTGTATCCAAGCTTTCCACAAAGCGATCAACCTCAAAGATCTTATCCTTAGTGTGCAAAATAGGTGGAACCTTCTTGCCACCCTCAACCACCTCAAATGGAGCCTTACCAATGAAACTATGCACCGTATTATTGTATGCAAACCATAGTGACAGGAAACGGCCGGAACGGCCCCCCGGCACGTGGAATCGTCATCCCTGGAATGTATCCGTCATGGACCGCGTTTCCAAATGATGGAACATTCCCTGTCTCGTTTCAAACAAGGAACGCGCTGCGTTCCCTGTCTGAAACGGGACAGGGAACGCCACGTGGCAGGCAAAACTTACCTGCGCCTGGTCGCCCGCATTCTGCTTCCGCCTGCGCTTCGCGTTCTACTCCCGCCCAGACTCCCGCCTGCATCCTGCTCTTCGCGTTCTACTCCCGCCTGCATCCTGCTCCAGGGACCCACCTGCATCCTGCCCCCAGCGGCCAACCACCTTCATTATCTTCCTTCTTCTTCTTTCTTCTCTTCCTTCTCTTCCCTCTCTTCCTTCTTCTTCTTTCTCTTCTTTCTCCTCCCACCTCCAACCTCTTCCTTCTCTTCCTTCTTCTTCTTTCTCTTCTTTCTCTTTCTTCTCTTCCTTCTCTTCTTCCTTCTACCTTCTCTTCACTTCTCCCTTCTCTTCTTCCTTCTTCCTTGAACCTTCTTCCTTCTCTTCCTTCTTCTCCTCTTCTCTTGAGTCTTCCTTCTAAGTTCTTTTCCAAGTTCCAAGTTCTCCTCTTTTCTTCTTCTTCTCCCTTCTCTCCCTTTCCCTTCTCTCTCGACTCTTGAGTGAGTCTTGACTCTTGAGCCTTCTCCCTTCTCTCGAGCCTTCAATTTTCAGCCTTCAATTTTTTCCTTCTCTGGACTCTTGAACCTTCAATTTTCAGCCTGAAATCATAAATGGCTTCATCTTCCCTCCCCGCTCGTCGGGTTGGTGGTCGAGGAAGAAGGCCTGATGATTGGTCATGGTGGGAAGAAGTAAATGCTAACCGCCCTTTGAGTCGTGGAGGATCTCGACCATGGACTTGCAAGCTTTGCCCATACAAGCGAACTAGTGGAGCAAACTAGGTAATCCATTGAGCCGAGCATTTGTATTTCAAATTTTTATTGATTTCAATTTTTCAAAGTTACTTACATATTAGAATATGGACTACCAATTGCCACTTGTTCCATTTTAATATTTATGCATAATCAGGTCCGAGCTCATCTCCTACATGAGCCAAATTCAGAGGTGCAATTTTGTCCAAATGTGACCTTGGAAAAGTAAAGGGAGCTTCGTGACCGTGTAGCAGGTCAACAAGCTTATCTTGCATCTAAACCATGACGTGTTGCAATTGACCCTGCAACTTTTGTGACACCATCCCCATCAGATGTATCTAGAGCAGGGTCAGTATCAGGAAGTGCTACCTCCACACCTGCTGCAGGCATTGCATCGGCCATGGCATCAACAACGCCACATGTTGCACGTAGACAAAGCACACTTGATGCTAGTTGGGATCCCAAGAAGAAGGAAGAGGTGGATACATCAGTGGCACGCTTTTTTTATCATGACCACATTCAATTTCGTGCAGCCAGGTCAGAGTATTTTAAGTTGATGTGCAAGAAGATTTGTGAGTATGGCCCTTCGTATGTACCTCCATCATCAGAGACCTTACGCACCACTTTGCTCGACAAAGGAAAAGCGCCTTGTTGAGCAAGCAGCAGTGACTAGAAAGAGCATGCGGGCTAAAAATGTAGTTTCTTTGATTGCTGATGATTGGAGTGATACACGCAAGCGATCCATTCATGGTATGGTTGCTTATTCTCGTGGAGAAATGTATTTCATATCTTCACTTGCAGCAGAGTGGGTTACAAGTGTTGAGCTTATTAGCCCAGAGCATATTGTGGGATTTGTTGCAGATGGAGAGCCTGCAAATAGGGCAGCAGGTGCTATTATTCAGGGATATTATCCGCATATCACAGTTTCATATTGTATGGCTCATTGCTTGAACAACCTACTAAGGGATATTGGTAACCTGTCATGGATTGCATCTGTCATAGAGCAAGGAGCTCAAATGGTTAGCTTTGTTTTGAATCACCAATTTCTTCGCCATCACTTCTCTTTACGGTCGAAGAAGACACTTTTAAAATATTCTGATACCAGATTTGCCTTTAACTTCTTGATGCTAGGTAGGTTAAGAGAATGCAGTGGTGCCTTGAGGCAGTTATTTCTTAGTGATGAGTTTACCTCATCAACATTGGCAGATATTCCTACAGGTATCTTATGCTTGGAGAAAGCAAATAACTCCACTTTTTGGGATGATGTAAAGCGGATAGATGCTATGGTATCACCCATTGTACATTTATTGAGGTTTATGGATGCTATGCAACCTTGCATTGGCAAGGTATATGAGGCTATGGACAGGCTGAATGAAAAGTTGCAGGAGTTGGTACCAAATGATGAGGCGTATGAGGAAATACACCATTTAGTTGTGACGAGGTGGAACTCCTATAGCTCACCCATGCATGCAGCTGCATTTGTTGTGGATCCTGAGTTCCAGGGCAAGGATCAAGAGAATGACACTGAGGTTATGGATGCATGGAGACTTATACTGTCTCGTCTAGTGCCTAATCATGGCACTAGACGAAAGATCAGAGATCAGCTTTCATGTTATAGGACCTTTCGGGGTTCTTTTGGTTGTGGGGATGCACAGGAGGATCGCTGTAAGATTGGGGCAGCATTGTGGTGGGAGAACTATGGTTCGGATGGTCTTGAGTTGCAGCAACTAGCCATCCGTATTTTGAGTCAGTCAGTTAGCTCCTCTTGTTTGGAGCAATTGTGGAGTATCTACGCTCACATTGCTTCAAAGAAGAGGAACCGTCTTGGGGTGGAGAGGACAAACGATCTAGTATTCGTTAGTGCTAATTTGAGGATGTTATATAACAGTATGACAACAAAGCCTCATCCATTCACAGAGTGGCAGATGCAGCAAGAAGAGGAGACACATGCTGATGTTGAGGGAGATGCAGCAATTCATGGTACACATGATGATGAGGCTGGCACTTCAGGAGTGGCTAGAGCAGCCTCAGATCATGATCATGATCTTTGATTTAGCTTACTTATCACGAGTCTCATGATACATGAGTCATGACACATTTACATTATATATGATATTATGATCATTGATGACACTGTGACACTTGGGCTGTTGACAGTTGTGCCATGCCGATATTATATTTGTACTTGAGTCTTGCAGTCTTGTAGTTGCCCTTTGGGCTATTTTGGTATGCCGCATTTTGCTTCAGTCTAGAGATTAGACTTTATATTTGTAGTCTTTTTTGGGGCAATGAGCATGTTCTTTCAAAGATTAGACTTCAATTTCATATTTGTAATCTTTTAAGTTTTTTGGCAGCAATGGTACCATAGGCATGTTCTTTTACTATTTAGCTTAGACTTTAAAGTTTAGTTCATTGTTCATTGTTTTATCATTTATGATTTTTGGCATATGTATTATGGATTTTATTATTTATAATTGAATAGCTTACCTCTTGAGCCTTGTAAGTTGCAATTCAATTTCTAATGAATAGTTTTAGAATAATGCATGATATCTTAAAGTTAAAAATTAAAATGATTTGTCCTTGTGGATTATATACCTTGGTTTTAAGTTTTAACACTCCAGAGTCCACATGGATTATAAGTGAAGTATTAAATTTTTTTCATGAATTTTGATTTTTTAAATGCCGTTCCCATTCCCACGTCTCCGTTCCCTAGGTTTGGAGTTCCCGTCCCTGTCCCCGTCCCCGTTCCCCGTTCCCCGTTCCATGTTTCTATGATGCAAACTCAACCAATGGCAAATACTGCTCCCACTGTGTCTTGTGGTCTGAAACATAGCACCTCAAAAGATCCAACACTGTGGAATTTGCTTCCTCCGACTGACCACCTATCTGTGGATGGAATGATGATGAGAATTTCAGCGTCGTACCCATACTTTCAAACAACCCCTTCCAGAATACTTGAAAATGTGATGCATAAATAATCATGCCATATGATCAATCTTTGTATTCTTCCTCACCGGAATGAAATGGACTTGTTTGCTAAATGTAATATATTAAATATATAAAAGAAGAAAATTAACGCCCCACGGCGGCGTATCGAGCTGGTGTGTGTGAGGGGAGATGGAGGAGCCAGCAAGCTCCTCGCTGGAGCTTGCTCGGCTCCCTCACCATGCATGCTGACAGGTAAGGGAGAAAGGATTCCCTCCCCTCCCCTATTTAATGAGGGAGGGCCGCACAGATAACGAGAAAAAGGAGGAGAACAACATACTCGCCGCCCTGCCCGATTTCTGCCGCCTGAACGCTGCCACTAGAGAGGAGGAGGCATTGTGTCGCTGCCAAAGGTCGTAGAAGATCTGTCGAGCCACCGCCACCGTTGCCGCCCTCGTAGCCGTCGGACGGCTGGCTATCTTCTCCCCCCCCCCCCAACGTCAATGAAGCTTCTCTAGAAAGCTTCCTAAGGGGGGGGCTAATTAAGCCCCCTTTCACCCCCCTTATGTCCCTTTTAACCTTTTCACCCCCCTCATACTCTTTTTTACACAACCCCCCTAAGCCTTTTTTTTTTAATCCCCCATGTCCCCATTATTTCTTTCTTTTTTCCCCCCTCATTCCCCCCTAGACCCCAAATCCAAACCATCATGGGCCCCGGATGTTGTCCCGTGAAGAGTAGAGAGGAATAGGGTGGAAGAAGATAAAGAAGAGAAAGGAGTGAAGGAGGAAGAGTAGAGTAAAATAGGGTGGGAGAAGATAAAGAAGAGAAAGAGAGGAGTGAAGGAGGAAGAGTAGAGTGGAAGAGAGGAGTGAAGGAGAAAGAGTAGGGTGAAGGAAGGAATAGGGTGGGAAAGGATAAAGATGAGTAAGAGAGGAGTCAAAGAGGAAGAGTAGAGAAGGAATAGAGGGAGGTAGAAGAGAAAAAAAAAGAGGGAAAAAGAGAAGTGAAGGAGGAAGAATAGGGAAGGAGAAGGAAAAAGGTAGAGGAAGTGCAAGAAAAGAGAATAATTTCCTTCTATACCTTTTACCCCAAGCCCTAAGTTCTCCAAAGGTTCATATGGTTACAAAATCACACTCACCCATAAACTTTTTGCCAAGTATATACCCTATAGGGCCTTCTTAGGCTTTATAAATCTTTTCCTCTCCGGTGAAGCTAAGAACCTAAGGTCCTATTATTCCTTCTCGTGATCAACCATTTAAACGGCACCTTGCCTCGAAAGAGAGACGGTGGAAATCCAGAAGAAAGAGTAAAAGCTACCTTCACGTTCGAACTGCGATGCCGCCTAAGAAAGTCCAAGGAGTAGCTGCGGGAGGGTCATTTCCCAGTATCCATGTGGATATCTCACCCCAAAACCAGGTTTTTCCTTCTTGGCTTTAAATCGGTTTTAAGTCAATCATGCAGAGAGAAATTGTTACGGATAGGATATATTTTTCCGAGTTATTTACAATGAAGGAGTTTAGTTTAATTGAACAAATGATAATGTATAGAACATAGTTTCCTTCGAATAGCATCATGCATTATAACGAATTACGAGCAAGATTATCTACTTACTATAGTAGTATATTTCAGTTAAATCTTGAAGGTATAAAAATTGTATCTTGCACCATTAGTCCTATTCCTTTTTGCAACGAATCATTGTAAATGATTAAATTCATGAAAGGTTTCTTTCGTTGCTCAAATTACTAGGAAGTTATCATTGCTATTTGCATATCTTAGCAAGGAAATGATTGTTATTTGGCATGAGTTTCGTCGGCAAGAAAAAAGGAAGATTAAATTGAATTGTACCGACTGAAAAATCAATTGTCACAAGGATAACAAAACCGTGACAAGGTGATCAATATTACCTTCCAAAAGATAACCTAACCAATCTAAACTTAAAAATACCATGCTGCAAAAATATGCCTTGGAAATGATTTAAAGACCAAAGGAACATTTATACCTTAAGCACTTGACTACTTTCCTTATTGTAGGGTCAATAAATTCGTAACGATAAAGGGCTAGGGTTTGTCCCTGAGGTTCTTAAAAAGAAACCCTAGGTTCGACATACGTCAGCTTAAAGAAACTTAAACGGATTATTTCAACGCAGGACTTGCGCAGCAAGTACGAAGTCATGTGGTCTTGTGACTGATTCACAAGACGAAAGGGTAAATAAACTCAACAAGGATGGCAGATCCTTACTCAAGTTATCTTGCAAATGGATGTATTCTTGGATATCCTTCTAAATAAGGAAAGTTATAAACCGGAAACTAAAGTATCTAATGAACTTTAGGGTTGACCAAGTTGGGTTAATAAGGTACGCCCTAACCCGGACTATAAAGGATCTCGCCAAGTTACAAGACACCTTGGAAACGAGTGCTGATACACTCAAAAGGAAAGAATAATTCCTTAGCAGTTTGCCAAACAACACGGTCGATTTAATGGAAATGTTTGTGCTTGCTAGAAATTTTTTAGCACTGTTTGAATTATGAATTACAAATTAAATGAATACCTATACTTCAAGTTGAAGGCCTGAAGGGAGAGGCAGTTTCAATTACCCCCGACTGCCCGCCTAACCCTAACCAAGGGTGTTGTTGACCGCGCCGAGAACGTGGACCGAACCGCCGCGAGAGGTTTCTCCGTTGAGCTCTACTTGGAGCAGGAGGACGCTTGGGTGCCAGGGGGAGCTCTGGCCGTAAATCCCTCGCATTCCGGGTCTTGCACAAGAGGCTAACGTGACTCGGGATTGGATCTCGAGGCCCGCATACTAGTCTACAGGCAGAAGCTTGAAATAGTGATCACTGTGGATTACTGGATAGCCTTCGGGCAGATTATGAACAAGCCTACGGACGGAACTCCTTGTATTTCAAAGATAAAAATGATGCTATGTTAAAGAACTTGTTTGATATTGTTTTTCTATGTCACGTGATAAGATTACGTGAAGGAACCAGTGTTTAACGGATTAATTAAAGAAGCTGGTTGTTACATGTCAAACTAATGTGTTAGATAATTACATAACTAAAATAAACCGAGGAAAATGCGGAGGATGGGCCATAGGTCCGTCCTGTGATTGGGTGGTCCCGGTCAACCGAGATCTTTTCTCAAAGAACAGCGTGATGATCGTCAAAGAAAACGAATAACGAAAGCGATGACCTAGAGTTATGTCTTAACCGATTTACGCTGTTTTAGGGGAACTGAATGGGACTATGCCTCATGGCAGAGAGGTTGAGCTTTGCATCCCTCTCGTTTCCCATTCTCCTTAAACCAGGTGCAGCGTGAATCCGCTTCGGACCTGGCGTTTTTGCGTAATGTAGTTCGCTTGGGTCCGACGCTAGTTGCTGTTAGTTAATGACCAGTCAGGAAAACCCTAATTCCGGTCGATCCTAAGTGGGAACGGCCAAGATACTTCCGCTACGTGGCAGACGTGGAAAGACCTAGATCACAAATCCCGTAACATTCCATGGGAATGCCGGGCGGAGCCTTCTAGACATTCTTTCCGATGGACTGCTAAGACGTGTCCTGGATGATACGAAAATGACACGTTACACTAAACCTGCAAATAATAGTCCATATCCCATCATTCCCTGTAGATATCCTAGGAAGCTCGAAGATAAAGTCCATAGCAACGCTCTGTCAAGGCCTATCTGAAATAGGCAAGGGCTGCAACAAGGCCGGCATCTTTTGCCTATCATGCTTTACCTTCTGACATATGATGCATGCTCTAACAAACTACTCTACATCATGCCTCAAAGCTGATCAATTAAAAAAATGCTCCACTGCCCTAACTATGGCATCAATATCTTTGTGTCCTGCATACGGAGGAGCATGACTTTCAATGATCACTCTAGGCTTAACTGCTTTGTGACACACAATCGTCCATGCATCAACAAAAATCCATCTCTTAGCATAAAATGCTCATGCCTTTGGCCATTGCAAAGCTGATCACAAACATTAGCAAAGTCTGGATCAACAACATATTGCTCTTTCATGGCATCCAACTCGGTGTGATGAACCATAGTGACAGCTGAAATTTGTGGCTTACGTGACAGTGCATTAGCCACAACATTCTTTTTACTATCAATGTGTATAATCTGAAAATGAAACATTGAGAGAAAATTTGCCCATCTTATATGCTTCTCTGACAACTTTTTTTGCGTCAGAAAGTACCTCAAAGTCTGTGGTCTGTCTGCACTGTAAAATCAGCCCCAAACAAATAATGTTTCCACATAGACAGTGTATGAATTACAGCCAAGAGCTCTTTCTCATAAACCTATAAATTCCTCTCTGCACCGTGGAGAATTCAGCTCTCATAAGCCACAACTCAATCATCTTGCATAAGGACAATCCCAATGTTGTTACCACATGCATCACACTGAACCACAAATGACTTCCTTAGATCAGGAAACACAAGCACAAGATCTGAAATCATCTTTTCCTTCAACTTTTCAAATGCCGAAATTTCCACTGCTGTCCGTCTAAATGGCACATCTTTCTTTTGCAAAGCATGCAATGGAGATACAATTTCAGCAAACCCGCGTACATACTTCCTGTAGTAAGAACATAAACCCAAGAAGCTGCGGATCTCATGAACATTCTTCAAAGCTGCCCATGAACATATTGCTTCAACCTTAGCAAGGTCCATACGAATACCATCAACCCATACAATATGTCCCGAGAAGTAGATTTCATGCAAAAAGAATTCACTCTTCTTGTCGTTAATAGCAGCCTATGCTTATGTAGTCTGGTTATTACGTTTACCCTTTTTGCAGCAGCCAATGTATGACAACTTGACTCCCAAAGAGGAAGCAAAAGACTATGATGAGGATGAAAAAGCAGTGAAGTTTGAGTCCTTCAGTGGTGCACAAGATAGGTTGAAAGCTTTGCCCTTCATTCAGCGATTTGATACAGCCTATTCAGGGAAAAAATTCACCGAATCCTCTAAGATTCGAAAGGCAGCCACTTTCTTGGAGGGGAATGTATTGCAGTGGTGGTCCACGCTCTTGATGCAAGATAGAGCACCGTCAACATGGGTACAATTCAAGAAAATGTTTGCATCAAATTGGTTGACTAGTACCTTTGAGGTGGACATCATGACAGCTTGGAACAAGCTTGGTGCAAAGAAATGCAAGAATTTAGAGCAATACAATAAGAAGTTTTGGGATGCATTGCTGCCCGTCACTTCTTATCGTGTCGTATCCCTTCATGAGCAAGTGGAAAAATATGTATGTGGGCTGCCCAAGAAATCAAGGATTTTCGCATAAAATCCACTGTGTCTAGCATGTCTCAACTCATAAAGACTGCTGCTACAGCCGATGCTTTGCTGCATGAAAACCATTCGGGCTTCCAAGAGAGCGGGGAGAAGCCAAATAAAAAGTTGTTTAAGGCTGAGAAAAGGGGCATATCTGAAAACCAGCATGAAAAGAGGCCAAAACAACAAAGAAAGGACTCGAAAACTTTGACATAACGTAGGGAATTGATAGCTGCAAATAAATGCTTTATTTGTGAACAGGAGGGTCATATTGCAAAGAACTGTCCCAATAGGCAGCAAGCTGTAAAATCAGAAAATCAGGGAGATCCTAAGGGTAAAAGACCCAAAACATCGGTGGAATTGATGCCCGATGTTGTTAGTGATCAGCCCAAAGATGATGCTACTGAGTTGTGCAGAGCATAGGGCAAAATTAGGGATCAACATGCAATGATCTTCTTTGATAATGGTGCACGAGCCAACTTCATCTCTACTAACATGGCAGCCCGTCTAGGCATCAAAGAGGATGAGATGGGAGAGATGGGGAAAGTTAGAATGGCATGTAAGGGTCATGCAGAACCTGTCACACCACTCATTGGAAAACTTCGGTTGCACATACAGGGATATGTGGAGAGCGAAGAGTTTTACATTGCTCCATTTGAGAGTTGTGATGTGTTGCTTGGTATGCCATGGTGCCACCGTATGCATGTAGTGATTGATTCATATGTAAAAGAGATCACTATTCAACATAAAGGAAAGGCACTCACACTTGATGTAAAGTTGAAAGGGGAATCTGTCCCTGTTGTATATGCAGCCGCTATTTCTAAAGTAATGAAACATCATCTTTCAGCGTATTTAGTTTTTGATAAGGATAAGGATGATAGTGAGAATGTTGGGAATATGTCTAAATTAGAGAAGGATCACATGCCATTTCTGAAAATGTATACTGATTGCTTTTCTCAGTCACTTCCAAGGCAGCTACCACCTAAAAGACCCGAAGATCATGGCATAGACCTTATCCCTGGAAGCAGCCCTCCTAGTAAACCACCCTGTAGAGTCAGTGCAGCCCAATAGGAGAAGATTATGAGTCAGGTAAATGAGCTGTTAGAAAAAGGGCTGATTCAGCCCAGCTCATCTCCTTTCTGTTCTCCAGTGCTTTTGGTGCAGAAAAAGGACGGTTCATGGCGTATGTGCATTAACTATCATGCTCTGAACAAGATCACGATAAAGAACCACTTTCCGATCCCTCGGATCGATGATGTTATGGATAGATTGCAGGGGGTAGCAATATTCAGCTGTATAGATTTGAAAAGTAGGTAATCATCAGATACGCATTAGACCGAAGGATGTTCCTGAGACAGCTTTTAGGACATCTTTTGGATTATATGAATTTCTTGTCATGCCTTTTGAACTAACGAATGCTCCAGCCACTTTTAATCGGATGATGGATCGCATCTTTCGGCCACATAGAGCATTTGTGGATACTTTCTTGATGACATGATTGTCTATTCAAAGAATGAAACAGAGCATAGAAAGCACTTGGACATTGTTTTCATGTATGCCCGGCTGTTCAAAATCCATTGGGATTGGCACTTCTATAATGGCCTTGCATTTGCATTCCTTGCCCCATAGGTACCAACTATTTAGCTTCATTGGCATCTTTAGGAGCTTCAAGTGAAGGATTTGGCACTACCTTCGGTGCACCTTGCTGTCTCGAAGGTGTAGAAGTTCACTTCTTCTTCTTGCCCTTGTTGTCCTTCTTCAGAGCATTCAAAAATCGGGTGAACTGAGGATTCTTTGCCAATTCAGCGGACACCCTGTTGGCCCCATAACTGGCGCCCCTTTCGGTATTTCTTTAATTTCAATTGTTGATGGATAAATTACAAGCCGAGATTTCACGATCTCCTTGGCTGATTCAAAAGCCCCTTGCTGTTCCAATAATCAGCAAAGCATTCGGGCCAATCGCCCCTTGATTTTCACCCAGGACTTGCTCTAATGGAACCCCAACTGGTCAAATGCTGCCCCAAATTCACAATAGATGGACTGGCATCTGAAATCCTCACAATTCCACGAATTTCTGGTGCTGATTTCAGTGTACAATGCCTTTGACTGATGGCACAGGTCCCAAGGTGGCTGCTAAACCCTAATTACTGCTGTAATTTAGGGTTTACAGCAGTAAACTCTCTGCTGTCCACCAAATTTGGCTGTACTCTGCTACCCATGGCTTAGAATTGCTGAGAACACTTGAGCATAGACTGGAGGAGATGAGAGAATGCTGTAGAAAGAGAAAATCAACTGAAATGTATCTTCTGATTCGTAGCTTTGATAGCACCAACAACTTCAAAAGGGGGGTAAAACACAAGCTCAGCTACCAAGCCCTCCTCTCCTACCGCCGCCTCTCTTGAGGCGAAAGAGAAAACCTGCTACCCCTATCCTGTCGCGGCGCGCGATCAGTCGTCATCGCCTCTCGAAGCCAAATCTGATCTCCTCCTCTCCCTCCACCAACCTTCGAATGGCTGCCATTCACCTTTCACCACCCTCCAACAACCTTCTTCCTAGTTGCATGGGAAAGTTTTGCCAAGTGGCAACCTTCCTAATGCATTTTCAGCCATTAAATTAATTTTTCAGAATTAATTAATTCTGAAAATTAATTTCAGCCCTTTTGACCCTGCCCAAAATTAAACGTGCCCATCTAGAATGAAATTGGCTAGGCCATTTGCAACTTGGAGTGGTTCCCAACCTCTGTTGACCCTTAGACTAGCATTAATTAATTAATTAATGCTAGTCCCTAGTGTCACCACTAACACTTAATGGCTAAACAATTGTCCTAGGGTCCAACCTGGCACCAACTGACCACCAAAACCCAGTTGGCATAGCTTAACACAACTTTTGCCTTTAACACCCACTGCATCCTCGGGTTCCTTGGCCAATACCCATGAAATAACCGCCATGTGCATCACATGTGCTAAACAACCTTGCGCATTTGATTAGTAACTTAATCAAATGTTACTAGCAAGATTAAAGTATCTCAAAATTTCACGTCCCCGTGACATGAGGTCATAGACTCTCACACTGTTTTAGTAATTGCATATGACAAGCCACATCCTAGTGACCTCTACATAATGACCCAATTCTTTGCCCAATCGAAAGCAAAGGACCCAAAGTTCCACTACTTCCAAGCTTTACCCACCACACAGGAGCCTACGGACATGGAGCGTCTTTGGCATTATCACCTTAGATATCTTGGGTACAACTCACTCCATAAGCTATCACACCATTAGATAGCCAAGGGCCTTCCATGTCTAAAACTATCCAAGGATGTCTATCCAACTTGGTAGCTAGGAAAACAACACCACACTCCATTTCCTCAGCACACCACACATACAATTCAAGCACCTCTTAGATTGATCCATAATGATAATTATGGGTCAATATCCACTATTGCCATTAATGGTGCGTTGTACTTTGTTTTAATAGTGGATGTCTATTCTCAATACATGTGAGTGTATTTTCTAAAGCATAAATCTGATGCATTTACCTACTTTTCACATGGGTACTACTAGTGCCAAACAAGATTGGTCATCGAGTAGGATGTCGAGGAGTAATTCTGGTTGAGAATTTATCTCCCACAAGTTGACGGTGTTTCTACAAAAGCATTGCATTTCTCGCCAACTCACCTCTACCAACTCCCCCTCTCAGAATGGAGTCATAGAGCATAGGACCCCAATTGAGATGAACATGGCACACTTTACACTGTTCGGAGCGCAATTTTCTAAGTGCCTTTGGGTCGAGGTTGTTAATACTTCAATGTAAATCCTCAATCAATGCATGACAATGGTAGTTTCTCAGATGACTCTCTTCTAGGCATTTTTTGGCACTCGATCTATCATTTCCCACTTAAAAGACTTATTATACCTCGCTCAAACAAAACTATCGCAAAAATGAAATAAGATAAGTGGCCTACGAAACAAAAGGCAAACTTATATTATGCACACACTCCTAATGATAAGATAAAAAGGCTCGCTTCCAAACTGATCTCTTGATTTTTTATGTCTATTCCTCTAAGGTGAAAGCCTTTTATTTGTTTGATCCTCGAACAAACAAGGTGATTGTCCAAACCGGACATGTTTTTTACAAGAGGAACATTGAACAGACCACAAAACTAGTCTCTAAGCCGATCCTTCCACCTTTTGTATCAGAGATGGTGCTATCTAAGCCAAGTTTGCTACCTGCTCTTGACCCACATGTAGAGTCTTCAACACCTACACCTCTCCAAGATCTGTTACCTCACTAGTACTAGCAATCCATGCAAGATTCAAGGACTCTTCCACTTGATTCAACCATGAAGGGTGCGAGAAGATCTGCCTAGCTTGCCCCTGGTGTATCATTTGAACATATATTTGCGGCAAATCATATAGTGCATTCTAAGCTAGAGAGTTTGCAAGAGACTCTAAAGCATCCCCAATGGTGAGAGGCCATGGAAAAGAAGCTTGAGAGCATTGATTGAAATGAGACTTGAACATTGTTGGATCGTCATCGGGACTAAGTTGATCTTTAGGACGAAACTGAAATCTAATGGAATTTTGAATAAATACAAGGCTCGCCTTGTAGTGTATGGTTTCTGATAAAAATATGGCATAGATTATGAGAAGATCTTCACACATACTATTTGATTGACATCATTCCGCCTATTTGTTGCACTAACCACTCACCACAATGGGCCACTTTATCAAATGGATGTCAAAAGTACCTTCCTATCTACAAGGTACATAATCTTATATGACTATTGTGAGAGGTGAGAGGATGCACAAGGATTGAAGCTTGAGCTCAACTGTAATAACAATTAACAGTGAAGAGAGTGTGATAGCATGACCCCCAATACAATAATCTCTAGAGTATAAGGTGCGAGTACAAAGTACAACCCTTAAACCTTAGGGTTGTAAGAGGGTGTTCACACCCAAAGAGTGTAAAACACGATAAGTGCCCAAACTATGTAGCATACGCACATAGTAAAAATAAATAAATCTTGGGAAAAACCTCTCATAAGGAGAGTAAAAAGTGTCCCAATGTCCTACTGAGCATCATCGACACTCCTCTATGAGCATAGGCATGAGTCAAATCCAACAAACCCCCTTGGAGTGAAGAGTAATCAAAATGCAAGGTTATCCACCAAAGGCGATCAAATTTAAAGCATTGCGGAATGCTTCAAATTTGTCACAAGGAAAAGCTTTGGTGAAGATGTTTGCCATATTACTAGTGGTAGAACAATAGACAAGGCTGATATCACATATGTGTAGCCTCTCTCTTGGAAATTGATAAAGTATCTCAATGTGTTTCGTGCGTGCATGAAACATTGGGTTCCGTGCCACTACAATGACACTCTAACTATCAGTGAATAAAGGAGTAGACTCAATGATAAATACATCCAAATCAACCAACAAGCATCTAAGCCATACGCATTCAATTGTGGTGGTGAAAGCTGCCTTGTATTCAACTTCACATGATGATGTGGCAACAATGAATTGTTTCTTGCTAAGCCAAGAGATGCAAGATAAGCCAAGAAAGAAACAATTACCACTAGTGGAGTGACAAGAATCATAATCACCAACCCAATCAGAATCATTGTAAGCATGTAAGTGCAGTGGTCCCCCCTTGGCATAAAGTAATCCAAGAGTCCTAGTACCCTGCAAGTAACAGAAAACACGCTCACAACTTGCCAATGCGACATGCGTGGCTGATGCATATACCTACTCAAGGCTGAAAATGTAAAGTGTATGTCCGGCCTTGTATTGCATAAGTGAATAAGACATCCAACTACTGTAGCATATTTATGGATATCAAACAAATCAGTTTCATCATGTAATAATAACTTTAGTCCACGTTCCATTGGTGTACAAACTGGCTTGCAATCCTATAAGCCAAACCTCTCAAGAAGTTTACCAATGTAACTAGACTCTGGCAATCTAATGCCTCTAGCATCATGAATGAACTGAATGCCCAAGTAATAGTGCAAAGGCCCCAAATCTAACATCTCAAAAGTTTACTACAAATTTTGTTTAAATCCTAAAATCTAATCAACATGTGTCCCTGTAAGCAAAAGATCATCAACATATAGCCATATGACCACTAAGCATCCCCCCTCATTACATACGTAAAGGATAGACTCTAATGAGTTGTTTATGAACTCTTGGCTGAGTAAAAAGGCATCAATCTTTGCATACCAAGCTCAAGGAGCTTGCTTCAAACCATATAAAGCCTTTTCTAGCTTACAGACCAAGTATTCGGATCCCACAACTGCAAAACCAATGGGCTATTATACATACACTTCTTCTTGAAGTTTCCCATGTAAAAATGCAATCTTTATATCAAGCTAGTGCACAATCCATCCATAATGGGCAGCTAAAGCAACCATAGACCTAATGGTAGTCATGCAAAATGCAGGAGCAAATGTCTCCTCATAGTCAATGCCTTACTTCTGTGTATAGCCTTTAGCCACAAGCCTAGCCTTATATTTATCAATGGATCCATTTGCATTTCTTTTCAACTTATAGACCCACTTTGTACCAATGGCTTTCTTCCCAACAACCAAAGACACTAAATCCCATGTTTGATTCTTTATGATGGAATCAAGCTCAGCTTGCATTGCTGCCATCCAATGCACACTATGTTGTGCATCCTCAAAACATTCAAACTCCTCATCATTAAGTGTATCTGCTACCATAACAAACTCCATGGTATGTGCACCATCATGCATACAAGCTTGCCTTCTAGTATGATCGGCAATAGGAGCATGCAATAGGAGCATCCAAATGACTATCTTTCATAGTCTACAAATACCATCTACGCATTTGCCTAACTTCCTGTCTATGTACAAGCTCTTGATGAATTTCAAATTTAGTACCTTGCTAAATATCTAGATCAGCCATAGGCTAATTTTTTGCATTACCCAATGGAGCAACTAGCTGAACATTAAGTTCACTTTCTGAAGTTCCAACTATATCACCGAAAGAAATGGACAACAGCCCTTCAAATACATCATTGGTAGCTTGATATGTATCAAAACCAACAAGGGATATATCTAATTTTTTATCAAAAACCACATCCCTAGTGACAAATACCTTCTTAGAGATAGGATCATATAATCTATATCCTTTGCTCTCACTGTTGTACCCCACAAAAAATGCATTTAACAACCTTGTTATCCAACTTCTTTCAAAGTACCTTGGGAATCTATGCATACACAAGACACCCAAAAGTATAAAAATATCCAACATAAGGTTTCTGGTTATTCCAAGCCTCAAAAAGTGTGACATTCCTTAATGCCTTAGTGGGACACATGTTCAAAACATAGCAAGCACACATAACTATTTCCATCCAAAAACTATGTGGCAAGCTCTTTGCTTTCAGCACACATCTAGCCATCTCCATGAGTGACTAATTCTTCCTCTGAAACCCCATTCTGTTGTGGAGTATAAGCACTGGTGTACTTATGAACAATGCCCTTCTGCTTCAAAAAAGAATTCAATATAGAAGACATGTATTCCCCCCTCAATCTGAACGGAGAGTCCTAAACTTGCAATCAAATTAATTTTCAGCAAGTGCAACAAAAGCCAAAAAATGCATCGTACACTTCTGACTTTTTCACCAAAGAGTAGACCCAGCAAAAGCGAGTAAAGTCATCAATAAAAGTAACAAAATAGTAACAGCCACCCAATGACTTTGTTTGCATAGGGCCATATACATCCAAGTGCATAATTTGTAATCTAGCAATTGCTCTAAAAGCAACGTCACAAGGAAATGAAAACCAATGCATTTTACCCAAAATGCGCCCCTTGCATATATGCTCAGTAGGTCTCTCTAAGAGAGGTAAACCATCGAGCATCTATATATGTTGCATAAGCATCAAGCTACCATATTTTACATGCCGCATGCGTGCATGCCATAACTCTGCCTGTGACCTAGCAGGATTGAGAGTAGACGCTAGATAAACCGACTGATCAACTGAAAAAGCATTGAGCTCATATAAACCATGACATAAAGTGCCAATCAAAACCAAAGTCATGTGTTCCTTATCTCTGACCATACATATGTCATCATCAAAGGTGACTTGCAAACCACACCTTGTCAAAAGAAGAAATAAATAACAAATTCTTCTTTATGTCTAGCATAGATAAGGCATCCTACAAGCAGAGAATAGAGTCATCAATGGCTGTCAACACAACCTCCCCAATGCCTCTAACAAGGTATAATGCATTATTGGCACATTGTACAGACTTGTCAACCAGGACTGCAAGAATAGAAGAAAACAAATCTTTGTGAGATATGTGTACCTAGAAGCATCACTATCAAAAAATCAAGTGCTCGCATCCTCAGTAGAGCTAAATTCTCTATAAACCCAAGAAGAGTCATAATTGCATGTGTAAAAACAAATTTCAATAGTCTTGTCTACAACAAAAGACGCGGACTCACTAGCAATGGAAGGTGTGTCAGAATCAAACATCCCTGACTCTTTCTCCTTGGCTACGTGCTTTCTACATTCTATGATGTAGCGTTTTGGCTTATTACAATAGTGGCACTTGCTCTTTTTGACTTGCATGCCCCCTATTTCTTGCTTCCCTGTGAAGTACTTGAAGTCCCAGAGCTCTACGGTGTATTTTTAGCTTGACTGCCCTTGCCCTTCTGCCTTGTCATAAAAGCATGCTCAACACCTATAACATTAACACCACTATTCTTTCTTGTCTACTCTTTCTCTAAGAGTAAACTGACCAATTGAAGGAAAGAAAGTGGTTGTGGGAAAATCCTCATAGTGAGGTTCCAGGCCGTATGAAATGCCAAATATGAGAGCGGTAGCGAATTCACGGTAGTGGATATCAACTACGCATCTAAGTAGTACTCATCAACATTCATAAGTTGCTCGCGCAAGTCCTAAATTTTATTCAAATGATCCAGCATAGAACCACCCTCATTCATCTTCACAATCTCAAGCTCTTTCTTCAAGAAAGAGATGCGCGTCTCATTCTTTCCAACAAACATCTATTCTAAGGTTAGCCATGCTTCTCATAAAGAAGCTATAGACCGAATGTGGGGGATGATAGACCATTGGACTACCAATGCAATCAGCGACAAAGCCTGTGCATCCCGTGTGTCCCATGCCTTTTGTACTACTGATCTTTGGGGAAGTGGCTGAGCCAGAGCAGGCTGAGTTGCCTGTTGTCCATGTCCTCTTGGAGAAAATGTAACAGGAGCCACAACTCTGGGCCTAACTTCTTCACCGCTGACATAATCCCAAAGATTCTTTGCAATCAACACATTCTTCGTCATCAAAGACCATAGAGAATAGTTATTGCCATCCAACCTATCCTCCTTGGACACATGTAAATACATCACCTCCCTGATTTGCCATCATAAATGTCACTAATCAAGGAGCAAAAGAGTAATATTTCAAGCAGGACCAACTTGGAAATCTCAAAATTTCCAAAAATTACAGCAAGCACTTTGCTGTAATTAGCAAATTTAATCATACATTGTCAAAAAACTGTCTGAAATGCACTCTGTCCAAGGTGCAAAAGGTGCCCAGCAGCACTGAAAATGCAAAAGCCCCAAAATTTCTTGTACCAAAATGCACGAAATGAGTCTACTTTAGACTGTCACTGATGTACATTTGCCAGTCTTTGAGCTAACAATAAAACCCCCAAAATTTTGATCCAAAATTGCACAAAATCTCTACGTAAAATGTGTCCCAGACACTTACTGAAGCAGAGAAATGCTTCCCGAGCACAAGCCCCTTTTTTAGATCAAATCTGAATAAAAATTAATCATTTTTTATTTTTACCTTTGACTGTGACTGAACAGAGCTGGAGCAGATCTGGCAGTCCTTGCGAACCTAGCTGAGGTGGCAGGCCCTGATGACGTTCGTGCAGGCTGCTGGCAGGCACTTGTGGTGGCTGCATAGGGAGCGGGCGAAGCTGATCGTGCACAAGGCAGAGCAGCTAGGGTCTGGTGCAGGCGGACGTGGTCCAAGGGGCAGGTGGGCGACGCACTTGGAGGTGCTGTGTAAGAAGCTGCAAGGTCTGGTGTAGGGGCAGACAGGCTAGGCGGTGCTAGCACATGCCTAGCGGGCGTCTTCTCTGCTGGTGAGTACCTGTGGCACTGACAACAGACTGTAGGTGGTGCAATTGGCACAAGCAGCGGGCCTGCCTACAGGCTACACTGAAGGCTAGTGAGCGGAGCTACTAGCGCTAGCGGACTTCTAGTGCAGGCGACTGAAGCTGTAAACTGACGTGGGGCTGGATGCCAAGGAGCTGTGGAGCTAAGGACAATTGAAAGGTGGCAGCTCAGCTGGCAGTGGCCACGAGCTGAATTGAGCAGAGGGCTGCTCTGATACCAAATGAGAGAGGTCAGAGGATGCACAAGGATCGAAGCTCGAGCTCAGCTGCAAGAACAGCTGATAGTGAAGAGAGTGTGATAGCAGGACACCCAATACAAGAATCTCTAGAGTGTAAGGTGCAAGTACAAAGTACAACCCTTAAACCTTAGGGTTGTAAGAGGGTGTTCACACCCAAAGAGTGTAAAACACCATAAGTGCCCAAACTGTGTAACATAGGCACGTAAAATAAAAGGAAATAAATCTGGGGGGAAAAACCTCTCGTAAGGAGAGTAAAAAGTGCCCCAGCATCCTACTACGGATCACCAACACTCCTCTGTGAGCATAGGCATGAGTCAAACCCAACATCTACATAACTTAGTCTCAGTTGTTAACCATAAGCCTTTAACCACAAGGGGTCATAGCTGTCCAAGAGATTTAGGCACTTTGCATCTGTAGCTGCAGTGGACATCCCACACAAAGGCAAGCAAGTGAGCTTGCTGCTGCCACAAGATACCCGAGGCAACATGTTGGTCAACTTAGTAACTTGGTCATATTTCTAAGCTGTAATCATTCACATTGAAGGTAACAAGTGTGGCCACAAGTTTAGGCAGTTGTAGCTAGAGTATGCTGGCTGCTACAAGATACACAACCTCAATGATATCAAGCAACTTACTTAGCCAGTTGCATGCAGTATCTTTAACTCAGGTCTAAAGGCAACAAGTCCAGCCAAGAAATTTGGGTAGCTTGCATCCGCACCTGCAGTGAGCACTGGGCACCACATATGTAGCTGCATGAATAAGCTGGCTGCCACAAGACACTGAATCTTGGATGATTTTACATAGCTTAGTCTCAATTGTGAATCACAGGCCTTGATACCTTTAAATCACAGGGAAAAGGGAAACATGTTTGTTGAAGAGATTATGCACTTTTCACCATAGCTCCACTGGACATCACACAGGAAGGTATGCAAGTGGCCACAAGATGCAAGAGACTATATGTTAGGTGACTTACTAAGTCAGTCTAATTTCTGAGTTGCAGACCTTGACACCTTATATTTAAAGGCAACAAGTGTGGCCAGAAGTTTAAGAAGTTGTAGCTAAGGTGTGTCTGTTCTTCTGTTTATGTTCTACAACATCAAATAACATTTTTCTAGTGAAAAGGATAAAGTGCTAACCTTTAACTTACAGCCCATAAAGCAGAGGTTATATTGCTTAAGTTATGAAAACCAAGAATATTTTTGAAATTTTTCTCTTTAGAAAACTGAAAGAACAGCAGAGCAATAACTTACATAAATATCATTCAACTCATATCGACATGCAAGATTATACAAGACACCAGGTTCATGTAAATATGCCAGCTTTGTCATGTCATCAACTCCCCCAGGTAAAACGTCAACATCTCTGGGATGGGCCTTAGAGATTGATGAAACTACCTGCAGAAATGTTTTCATGTTAAACAATATTACAAGAAAGAACTAAATAGACAAACATGAAATAACAGCTACCTACCAATTTCCTCCTCTTCTCTGTTCTTGCTGTCACTTTCTGATCATCAACCTCAACAACCTCTGCCTCCACCCAAGCCAACTGGCTGTCCTCGACCCAAATCTTTGATCCAACTGCCAAGTTGGTAGCGCATGGCTGAGAAGAAAAACCAAATTTGATCAAAATAAAGAAAGTAAAGTTCCAAATATCAAGCAATAAAGAGATATTATGTTCCACCACAGACTAAACATATCACACACTACACCAGTCTTCCCTTACAGTCCTAAGGCTCCTAGCTATGTTTCCAATCAAGAAGACAATCATAGCTATCAATGATGATAGCGATGCTACCCCTTCAAAAGAGGGCCGTAGCTATACAAAATAATTCCTGGAGAAGACCAAATGAACAACATGAAATAGCTTACTGCTATGCTGGCCACTTGCACCTGTATATCCTTTCAACTATAAAATACAGATTGGAAGCAAGCAAACAAGTTTCTAGACTTTCCTTTTTTGTTTTCACCATTGAAATCATTGAATTGAAGGGTATTCAGATGTAAAAGAGGCTATCTGGCCAGCAAACAAAACCTTTATGAACAGCTAAGAAAACAACCTAATATGCTACCCAACAACTAGCTTGAAAAAACAGACATAATGGAGCCTCATCCTAAAGGTACACGTGGAGTCAAACAGATAATCTCCATCCACAGATCAGCCGCCTCTTGCAGGACAACAAACTGCACATGCCATAGAACATGCTTGCCACAACCTTTTCATAAACAATGTGCCCGTGAATGTCTATTGCCAAATCAATTTCTTTTTCTTCAAATATGCCAGTCCATCAAATGAAATGAGACAGAGGGGAATGTTCCAGCTGCAAATTAGCAATTGCTGGAAAGAGCTTTTAGCTTTTACCCTGACTTGTCTGTATTAAGTAACAGAAACAGTTCTATACCACAAAACAAGTTGTCCCTTCTTGAAGTGTGCTAACTAAGAGCACCAGCTGTCCTTTCTAGAAGTCCTCTCACGCTTGCTAAATAATGTGAGAGTGTGCAACGGAAGAAGAAAACACGAACACAGAGGAGAGACAAAGAGAAAGCAGAGAATGAAGGAAGAAGATCTGCACTGACTGAAATGGATGCCAAATACTCTGAAATGGACTGATCAGTCCCTGCACGCAGCCCGAAGCGTCAGTGAGGGCACCAGATCAGGCTGGAAACAAGGGCAGAACCGATGCCAGAGTGGGAGAGGAGAGAGACTGCGCTGAACCTGAAAAACAATGTGTATGGCTGATGGGGAGGGTTGCTATATATAGGCCCCCAGCCATAAATCTGGCCGACTGGTCAAAAAACTGGCCGACTTGGCCAAACTGGCCGACAGCACCAACAAGCAGCCTCTGAAGGCTGACTGCCACAAAAAACAGCTATACCTAATCTAACATAGCTCCTCTGTCTCCTGCCAGACTCTGACAGGAGCTCACAACCAGGAGATGACAGACTGACACTGAACTAGACTTCTTGCTGCTCCAAGAGATAGCACCAGGGCCAAGGGTGAAAGCATAACCTGTAGTGGATCGTCGCGAATCCACATCACCTGCCCAGTCAGAATCACTCCATTCAGAAAGAGTGATCCCATCTCCATACATGATCCCGTAGGATTGAGTCCCCTGTAAATACCGAAGAACACGCAAAGCAGCCCTCCAGTGGTCCTGAGTAGGAGTCTTCATAAAAGAAGACAACAAAGCCACCACAAAAGAGATATCAGGCCGAGTGTGAAGAAGCCATATAAGTGAACCAACAAGGCACCTGTAACGGGTGGCATCAGAAAGGGGAACTCCATCTGCCAAAAGTTTGGACTCAAGGTCCATGGGGCATGAAATAGGCCGACTCTTGGCCATACCAAACTCCGAAAGAAGCTCGGAGATGTAACGGTGCTGCGAGATAAAGATGCCCTATGCCATCTGATAGATCTCCAGTCCTAGAAAGAAGTGAAGGATCCCTAGATCCGTCATGTCAAACTCCTGTCGCAGAATAGACCGAGTATGCTCCACCGGCGGAGTGTCGCTCCCTGTAATGATAAGATCATCAACATACAAGATAACCAAAACACAAAGAGAACCCGCAACCGTAAAGTAAAGGTTGGGGTCATGATCGGAGCGCTGAAAACCACTCTGAAGAAAGAAGTGGTCAATCCGCTGGTACCAAGCACAAGGAGCCTGCTTCAAGCCATAAAGGGCCTTCTGCAGCCTGTAGACATGATCCTCCTTCCCCTGCACAAGAAAACCGGGAGTCTGTGAAACATAGATCTCCTCTTCAAGGACGCCATTCAAAAAGGCTGACTTGACATCCATCTGATAAACAAGCCAACGGTGGTGAGCGGCAAGAGCCAAAATAACTCGAATGGTAGACATCCGAGTGGTAGGAGCAAAAGTCTCAAAGTAATCCAAACCTGCTCGCTGTGCAAAACCCTTGGCAACAAGCCTAGCTTTATGCTTGTCCAAGGAGCCATCTGCAAGATACTTGGTCTTAAAAACCCATTTCACACCTATCACCTTCCGTTTCTTGGGATGTGGAACAAGCTCCCAAGTATGGTTCCACTCGATGGAATCGAGCTCTGCCTGCATACCCTGTCGCCAAATATCCTGTGCAAGAGCCTCCTCCACTATGGAAGGCTCAGAATCCTGAAGAATCTGTGACATAAGAGCATAGTTCACACAGAGTGAACTATCCCGCTGTGCCTGTAAGCGGGCTGATCTGCGTGGACCTGTTAAAGAAGCAGGAAAGTGAGTAACACCTGAATCCTGCATAAGCCGGCGATACCACAAAGGAATCCTAAGAGACTCCTCCTGCTGCGAGGGAGACCGAGTAGCCTCCGGAACCTATAAAGCACCTGTCTCAGAAAGGGACTCCCCCATACCAGGGTAAGGTAGATCCTCCTCATATGAAGAAGGCTCCCCATCGAATGGCTATGGATCCCTAGAAGACTCCGAAGGGGAGGTTGAAGGGGTGGAAGTACTCGAAGAAGAAGGAGTCACTTCCGCCAAAGGGGGAGAAGAAACCAAAGTAGGAGGAGGAATTGGGGAGGGAGGAGCCGAAGAAGGAGGGGTGCAAAGAGGTATCCTAGAAGGAAGGGAAGGGAGAGAAGGGGAGAGAGGGTCTGTCGATGTCGAAGAAGCACTGGAAAGAGAACCATCAATCAGATCCTCGGAGGTCGAAGCCTCATTGAAAATCATATCCCTGCTCACCTCAATCTTCCGTGTAGTCAGGTCGTAGAGCCGATATCCCTTCGTGGTCATGCTATAGCCCATGAAGATAAGCTGTCGCGACTTAGAGGCGAGCTTCGACTTCCTCTTCTTCTTGTCCATATGGACAAAAGTAGCACAGCAAAAGATGCAAAAGTGGGACATGGAAGGCTTCCTCCCAAAGAAAGCCTCATAGGGAGTCATGTCCTGCAATGCCGAAGTCGGAGAGCGGTTGCGAATATGCACTGCTGTAGCAACCGCCTCACCCCAAAGGAAATGAGGAAGCCTCCGATGCTCCAGCATGGATCGGGCCATCTCCACCATAGTCCGATTCGCACGTTCTACAACATTCTCTGATGGTGTATTCGGATGGGAATACTCCACCCGAATGTTGTGATCCCTGCAAAACTGAGAGAAAAGGTGAGAAGTGAACTCGCCATCGTGATCAACTCGGACACCACGAACTTTGGAAGTTGTTTGAGTATCCACAAAAACCTTCCACTCGCAAAAACGGGAGTACGCCTCACTCTTATACTCCAAAAAATAAGGCCACACATAACGACTGAAATCATCCACAATCAGCATCAAATACTTGGCCTTCCCAAGGGAGGCCGTGCCCATAGGTCCGCAAAGGTCAGTGTGAACCAACTCAAGCGGAGGAGAAGCCCTCCTGAAAGCAACCTGTGGGTGAGGCTGCCGATGCTGCTTGCCCCTCAAGCAGCTAGGGCATAAGGTGTGGAGAGGAGGAAAATCGGGAAGTCCCTCCACCATCTTCCTCCATGAAGCCCGTCGAATAGAATCAAGATTCAGATGCCCATAACGAGCATGCCAAAGCAGTCCAAGCCCGTGGGAGGCCCTCACAGCCAAGGCTGTGAGCTGGTAGAGCCACCCTTCTGTGTACCTGTCCAAAGAGCATCACCTGTAGAAGCATCCTCCACTATGACTGCATCCTAGGTAAAAATGACTCGGGTACCTAGCTGAGTAAGACCATGCACAGACAATAGGTTAAAACCCAAATCAAGTACATAAAGAACTTTGGCGGAAGAAGACCGCCTATCAGAAAACATAGATACAGTCCCCACGCCGCGAACAGGAATTGTAGAGTTGTCACCAATGGTGACAGTGCCCCCTCTCGAACGAAGATCCTGAAGCCAATCTTGTCTAAAGGTCACATGAGAAGATGCTCCGCTATCCACGAGCCAAGGCTTCTCCTGAGTGGTAGAAGCTAGGGATGTATCCTCCTCAACAAAGACATGCACAAAAGCAGACTCTATCGTGGCTGGGGCCGCCTTGGAGTCCTTCTCCTTGGGCTTCAGATGGGGATACTTTTGCCAACACTTCTCCTCGGGATGAGTGCCCTACCCACAGTATGGGCACTTGGGCTTCTTCTCCTTCGCATCCTTCTTGTCCTCCTCCTTCTTGTCCTCTGCCTTCTTGTCCTTGGCCTTTGCCTTTTGTTGCTTCTTCTTCTTGCCGCCACTGGTACTGGCAGTAGAAGCCTTGGTGGAGCCACTGGCACCCACCTCTCTGAGACGCTCATCGTGCTCCAAGACAAGCGGGGAAAGTTCCTCCCATAGAAGTTTCTCGCGGGTCCTCGAGGTTATAAGGCTGGTGTAGAAGACATCATATCGGGAAGAAGGCAACTGAGTCAAGAGAATCATCGCCATATCCTCGGATGAAATCACGCGACCAAGAGAGGCTAGCTCGCCTCGCATATCCTCCTTCTTCGTGATATGCTCCTTCATAGAAGAAGAATCATCAAGACTTAGCATCCGCAACTTCTTCTCCAAAGAAATCTTGTGGGCGAACGTCTTATGCTGGTACAAAGATGCAAGCGTCTTTCACACTGCCGCCGCCATCTGTAACCTGTGAACATGAACAAGAACCGAGTTGTGAAGACTCATAAAGAGAAAGGAACGGGCTCTAGAGTTGAGCCGATCCCATAAGGCTGCACGGTCCATAGAACTTCCATTGGACGAATCCACGGGGGGCCGGTCGATGGGTGAAGAAACAAGCTCCCATAGGTCGAATGTATCGAGGATGCACTCCACCTTGCACGACCAGAGGGAATAGTTGGAACCGTCAACTTGTCTTTCTTCGGAAAGGAAGGAAGTATAGGCACCTGTATCAAGAGAATCAAGGAAGGCATCCGAACATCTGAAGAAGTCTTCACCAATGGAACCTTCACTGTAGATGGAACCCTCTGAGATGCATGGACTGAAGAAGGACGGGTGCGAGGAGACTCCTCCCGTCGTCGATCACGAAACTCCTAATAATCCCGTCTCCACTCAGAGGAATGATGTGAAAGAAGTTCATCCTCGGAGTCGTCAAAACCTGAAAACTGACGAGACATCTTCCAAATCTGCAGACACCAAATACACCACAGAAATCTTTGCCGATGTCGAAGGATGACCAGCAAAAGGGTCACCAACCACCAAAACGCAAACTGGGAGGCCGACAAACACCTGGAGCTGCAAAACGCAATGATGTCTGATGAAGATCACCAAGACAAAAACCGCCAAACACAAGTCGCAGCCTAGGAGATTGCCGCCAGCAAGAAAAGGGCCCACAAAAGGTGGAACAACCTCCAAAACAGCAAAACACAGCTTGGAGTAGTGTCGCCTAGCTGTAGAGATGGCCATCGGGCAGTAAACACACCCAGGAGAGGAGTGTTGATGATGTGGCAGCCTCAGAAACAGCCGCCTGCAACAAACGCAAGAGTTGGAGCCGCCAGTAGGAGCCGCCTTGGCTGTGGGGAAGGAATTGACAGCAGCAAAAGAAGGGGATGGTGTCTCTCTGTCGAGGAAGATCCTCCGTGCTCTCAGTTAGGCGATGATACCATGTGAGAGTGCGCAACGGAAGAAGAAAACACGAACACAGAGGAGAGAGAGAGAGAGAAAGCAGAGAATGAAGGAAGAAGATCTGCACTGACTGAAATGGATGCTGAATACTCTGAAATGGACTGATCAGTCCCTGCACGCAGCTCGAAACGTCAGTGAGGGCACCAGATCAGGCTGGAAACAAGGGCAGAACCGATGCCAGAGTGAGAGAGGAGAGAGACTGCACTAAACCTGAAAAACGATGTGTATGGCTGATGGGGAGGGCTGCTAGCAGCCATAAATCTGGCCGACTGGCCAGAAAACTGGCTGACTTGGCCAAACTGGCCGACTGCACCAACAAGCAGCCTCTAAAGGCTGACTGCCACAAAAAACAGCTATACCTAATCTGACAGAGCTCCTCTGTCTCCTGCCAGACTCTGACAGGAGCTCACAACCAGAAGATGACAGACTGACACTGAACTAGAGCAGGCTAACAAATAAGTCATCCTTTCTAAAAGTCCTTTCTAGGAGCTTCTGCACCTGTGTTTGCTGCTAGGAGAGGCCACCCTGCTGGTGTCACCTGCCTGTTAGAGGACATCCAGCAGCAAATGTCATCAGACATCCATTCAGCATCTATGTTTTCGACCTGATCTGCTGCACACACTGCTGCTAGATCACTCAATCTTCATCGGAAGGACTTGGACTGCTACTACATTTCAGGATCCATTCGAGTACGACACACTCCTCGTCACAAAGACGCGAATTTGTAATTTAATACTCTTTGGACACTTAACTTGGGGCATGGCTTTGGCAATGGGGGACATTGGCATAAGTTGTTGTGAACACATGCCAGTGGGGTACCTAGGGCATATCTTGGTCCGGGACATTGAATAGCCCCTAGGAAATGACTTTTGGTGTCACACGGTTTAGGAAATAAAATAAAATTATGCCTAGACTAAGGTTTGCAAAATCTTTAAACACTTCATGTTCAAAGGAGTTAGGAATTTAAAAATGAAGCTAGCCAACAATGATCATTAAATGTTATTTGAAATCAGGGCAAGCAAAAAGACCATTCAGCTCTGTGACCATAAACAATTCTCAAGTTGATCAAAAACTGAGCTGAAACTTATCAAATTTTTGGCTCAAAATAGAGGCAAAATTCATGCCAAATTGATCATAAGCTGATGCAAAAGTATAGTTCCAATGGTCAGGTGAAACTCATACTAATCTGCATACATCTCACAATGACTAGTACACTAAGTAGTGATCTCATGGCAAACATACTGTCAGTGCACTACCTTGGATGCATGCTGAATACAACCAAGATCCACTACATACGAGAGATGTCCATAGCTGGAGGAGCGGAGGTGCTAGTTCCCTCACAAGTATTAGATAATACTCTAGACCTCTACTCTGCTGAACCTGACGGAGCCTGAACTAAAGTCGGCTCTAACTAAAAGGCATCTATGTAAAGCTGCAACAACTGAGGATGGTCTACCAAGTCATCCTCTTCCATCCATTTGGCATCCGTTGGTGAATCATTCTGAAATTTCACCAAGTATCTCTTGCAAACTTTACCTTTGACTTTTTTTCCTTATGTGCTAAAATCTACTTAGGTACCAAAATCTCATCCAATTCCTTAACCTTAGGTTGAATTTCACCAGACATATCCTCTAGCACATCACCATGAAAAGGCCTCAACAAATTGACATGAAAGGCATTGTGTATCCGCCAATGTGGAGGTAATTTCAGCTAATATGCCACATTGTTGATCTTCTCCAACACCTAAAGGACCCATAGTATCTCGTACTCAACTTCACATACAACCCTTCTCTTCCTTTCATCTTTTTCAGCCTTGCCTTTTCAAAATGCAGCAATACATAATCACCCTCTACAGACTGCAAAGCACATCTGTGGCGATCAACTGCCCTCTTTTGCTTTTCTTGTGATCTCTAAAGTGCATATTTTATATTTGCATAGGCTACATCCAAGTTTTCCACATAAGGATCAGTCTCAAAGATCTTATCCTTAGTTTGCAAAATAGGTGGTATCTTCTTGCCATCCTCAACCACCCCAAACGGAGCTTTGCCCATAGAACTATGCACTGTGTTGTTGTAAGCAAACTCAACCAAGGGCAAATACTGCTCCCACTGTGTCTTGTAATCTGAAACATAAATAAACTGGTCATCTGGGAGTCTCGATAACTAATGATCGACTATGGCATACCATAAAAAACAATCGTCCCATATGATCAGCCTTTATTTTCTTCCTCACTGGAATGAAATGGACTCGTTTGCTAAACTTGCAAATGATAGTCCATATCCCATCATTTCCTGTAAGTGTCTTAGGAAGCTCAAAAATAAAGTCCATTGCAATGCACTACCATGGCCTATTTGGAATAGGCGAGGGCTGCAACTAACCCGACATCTTTAGCCTATCATGCTTTACCTTCTGGCATACGATGCATGTCTTAACAAACTATTCTACATCATGCCTCAAAGCTGACCAATAAAAGAAATGCTCCACTACCTTGACCGTGGCATCAATACCTCTGTGTCTTGCATAGGGAGGAGTATGGCTTTCAATGATAACTCTAGGCCTTAACTGCTTTGTGACATACAATCATCCATGCATCATCAAAAATCCATCGCTTAGCACAAAGTGTCCATGTCTTCGGCCATTGCAAAGCTGATCATAAACATTAGCAAAGTTCGAATCAGCAACGTATTGCTCTTTCATGGCATCCAACTCAGTGTGATTAACCATGCTGATAGCTGAAACTTATGGCTTATGTGACAATGCTTCAGCCACACTATTTTTTTTACCATCAATATGTATAATCTGAAAATGAAACATAGAGAGAAAATTTACCCATCTCGTATGATTCTCTAACAACTTTGTCTGCGTCAGAAAGTACCTCAAAGTTTGATGGTCTGTCTGCACTGTAAAATCAACCCCCAACAAATAATGTTTGCACGTAGACAGTGCATGGATTACAACCAAAAGCTCTTTCTCATAGACTTGAAAATTATTTTTTGCACCGTGGAGAATTCAGCTCTCATAAATGATAGGCCACAACCCCGTCGTCTTGCATAAGAATAGCCCCAATGCTGTTACCACATGCATCACATTGAACTATGAATGACTTCCTTAGATCAAGCAACACAAGCACAAGAACTGAAGTCGTCTTTTTTTTCAACTTTTGAAATGCTGAAATTTTCAATGCTGTCCATCTAAATGGCATTCAAGAATCGAGTAAACTGAGCATCCTTTGCCAATTCAACAAAAAGATTTGCTGCTATACGCGTTTGATCCTTGAAGCTATCATCAAATTCTTCAGCCCCTTGCTAGTCATCAACCTCTTTATGCATTGAAGTGCCAACATTTGGATCATTTCCCACATTTTCAGCATGCTGTCCATACTAAGAACCATGCCCAACATTAGTCATTGCATTTCCTTCATTCCCATGTGAACGTTCATACCAAGAGGCATCATCATTGCTTGAATCCATCTCATTGTATGAAGTCATATTGCTGTAATTTCTCAACTGAGAGTAAAAATCAGCTGCCAGCACTAGCACAAAGCTTTGGCTTGCAATCAAGTGCCTTGGGCCCACCTAATCAAGGAATTGAGTGGTATCTCGGCAATGGAACCATGTAACTAACCAACCTTCCATGGATGGGTGGTAAATCCCTGATTGCAACTTAATTACAGCAGAAAACAATCAATGCAAATCTGAAAATATAAATTTATCTATTGATCTTGGACAATGCACACCCGATTGGCCCCAAAGTTGACGCCCCTTTCGGTATTTCTTTAGCTTTATTGAAGAAAAAGTTGATTTACAATGGGATTCTCCCGATCCCCTTCGCAATTCGAAATCCCCTTGCTCTCCAAGGTGAACAGAGGTCTTCAATCTGATTTGCCCCTTGATTTGGGCACTTAATTGGCCTTCACCCACTTCATAGACAATGGAAATGCCCCAAATTCAATGGCTGGCTAGTCCTCCACTTAAATTTAGCTAAAATTCACCTTCAACCTTGTTGAATCCAAGTCTTGGAGCTTCCAATTTGTAGCACGCTTTCCAAGGCTGCTGCTAGACCCAAATTTCTGCTGTAAATTAGGATTTACAATAGAGAAATTTGCAATTTCTCAACCTCCAAGGGTCCAAATGCTGAGATCTTCGGAGCAAGGCTATGAACTAGTTGGGAGATGAGAGAGCTGTAAAGAGAGAAATTTCAAAGTTTTGTCGCGAAGAATGACCAAAAATCAATCAAATGCAGCTGTTACCATACCACAACAGCTTGTAGATGCAAAGAACTGAAGAAAATCAATCATTTACTGCTACTACCATGTCTCAACAGCCTGTAGATGCTGTCACCTGCTGTTGATTGGTCTTCTCCTGCCCCTGACTGCCTCAGAAGGTCCTCCAATGGCTGCAAATCGGACCAGCAACATCTACTCCCTCTCTCTTGCAGGCTAAATACACTAAAAATGCCTCTCTCCAACCTCTAAAGACGATTTTTCAGTCTTGCATGAGCATTTTTTACAAGTGGCAACCTTCTCAAATGGTTTTTTCAACATTATCCATAATTAAATATTAATTTTCAATCTTTACATATTGAAAATTAATCTAATAATTATTTCGGTGACCAAAAAAATAATCTAACTAGCCAATAATTAAATTGGCTACGCAACTTCCATTCCTAAGTATCTCTACATTATCTTTGACCAGCAAATTAGTCTTAAGTATCATTAAATGTCACTTCTCTAGTGTCACCAACTGACACTTATGGCCAAATGATTGACCTAGGCCAACAACTAGCACCAAATACCACCAAGTATCTGTGCGACATAACTTATAGCATCTTTTGCCTTTGACATCCCGTGATTTCTTCACGTCTTGGGCTCGTAAATTTACTTGAACCCCAGTTGCACCTCACATGTGCAATATTTACTTAATCATGTGATTAAAAATTAATACACATGTTAAGTGAGGTTTCAAAAATACATGCCCTCATGACATTGTCTCGTGTTGAAATCTCCTTTTCAGATGGGTCCACCCTAGGTCAATCCTTCAATGTTCTGAAATCATGCCAGAGTGAAACAATGCGGAAGCAAATGACCGAGACAGAGTGAACAGAGAGAAAAGAGAGAGAGTAAAAGAGACAGTGAAACGCAAAAAATCTGCAGTGAAGAATGTTGTATAAGGAAGCGAAATTATACACGAATGCAGAGAGAGTATCTGCGTATGTCTCCACCTCGAAGATCTCGATCTTCGTCAACCCCGAGGACAATCTCCACGGTTTACAACACCTGAAATCTGTGAGAGGACAACTGATCAAGACTACTAGAGGCATAGCCTATAAATAGGCCAAAAATAATGCCTTAAAAAATACAAGTCAGCTACAATTAATGCAACCGACTGTTGCAGTCCGACTAACTGTTGTCCGACTACTACCACGTGGCACCTGGCCGACTACCTACCACATGGCGCCTGCCTATCCAGGTGATGACTCTTAATACCTGGGAGAGAAAAATGTCCTAGATTGGAGTCATGTGATGTATAGCTCTACTCTCCACAATCCAAACAAGAGAAGTTCTCAATTATAAAGAGTGGGCCTATAGTCACCTCATTGAGAGAGAACTCGCAGGTGTGAACGAGACTTGCATCCTCGAATATTTGTAAAGAGACAAGGTGAGCCTCAACAGACTAGTCAAACAAGCCCTCTTGTGTTGAGGACAAAGTTGATTGTGATGGCTGCTTGGTGGCAATGTAGGTCTAACCACACTACTGCCGTTGATTTTGGTTCACCACCCTACCTTCCCTGTTAGGGATTGCCCAATTGAGGAGCAAAGGTCTAAGCATTTGATTTGGGCTACGTGTCTCTAGCCTTTGATCAGCACTCGCCATCATGATGGCAAATCTTTTGACAATGTTAACCATATCTATTCTTTTTAGGTACATTCTGTCATGTTTTAAGAGAAGACTAGGAGGTTCCTTATAACTCGCGGGCCTAATTTTTATTTTGATTTTATTTTTGGTTTTGATTTTGATTTGAATGTTAGTTTTGTCATATAGAATAGTCATGAAACAGGTAATATAGGGACAAGGAACGGAAACAAGGGACCCAAAGTTGGCCATTCCATGTTCCTATGAGTGAAACTCAAGAAGACGACCTTATATCAACTCTGTTAGAAGTGGATGCAGTGATAAAAGCGTGCAAAAGTGCTGTAATAAGCCGCTAAACACAAGAAACAAAGGAAAGAGAGAGAAACACTACACAAGGAACTCAAAAGCAAAGAGATACTCAAGAAATGGAATCCATATACCAAGATATAAGACAGTACAGAATCAATGTGAGTCATTGGCTGTGAAGGCATTGGCACTTGCTGCTCTTCCTCCACTACAACCAATTGGGTGATGAATGATCAATGAATGTGAAGGAGAAGCATGAATAAATAGGCAAAAATAATGCCATAAATCATGTCAGATCGGCCAGCATTTAATGTTGGTTAGCCAACAATAAATACTAAAATGACCATCATAAAATGCAAAGAAAAATACCTAAATAATCAAGATAATATCTTGGTGCCCTAACCCACTAAATCACATGCATAGACAACCATGAAGTGACATATCTGCTAACATCCTCTCTCAGATCATGGGTAATCTAATACAAATACAATATACAATGATAATGTCCCATCATAGTACATACAACAAGGACCACCAAAGTGGAACCATGGATACCCAAGCAATGGATGCGCAAGCCACCACCAAGGTGCCTCGAAGAGAACTTGATGTCCATATCAATCGTATCGACTTCTAAAAATAGAGAAGAATGATAGCAGCTCTCAATATTTGTCAACAACGTCTTACAATAGCATACAAGACCATCCTGTCAAAACTGCCTCTGAACATATGTAACCATGGATTCCCCACCTTTGGCCAAACCGCCAAAGTGTCTCCTCACATGAGCTCAAGATAAGGAGCCAATCCTATGCTCGATCGAATAAATAGCATTATCATGAACCTGGATGTCAATCCCAACTCCAAGATTTGAACCTACCAAATTTCGGTCAATGCGTCAAGAAAACCCCTCTCGGAAACATGTGCACCTGTATACCTATATAGATGAGATAGCCTATCCCATCTCACCACCCTCTCACTCCCTCTTTGACACTAGAGAGTTGCAAGGGATGACCCCATCACCTGTACTAGCAACCTAGAAGGGAGGCCCCTACAACCATTGTCGGGGCCACATAGATGAAGCCTAAATCAGGACCTGGAGAAAAGGAAGACTCATCAAGAGAGTCATCACTATCTGCGCCTGCTTCTATTGTAAAGCTACTAATGTCCTGCAATCCTTCCGAAGGTGTCCCTTCTAGCCACAATAATAGCACGGAGACTACTTCTTTTGCAGTATGGCACCCCTCTCTGAAACTGGAACATTTGAAGTACTAAGAGATAGCATCCTCACAAAACCTGAAGTTGAACACAACAAGTCTCCAACATGACAATTGTAGATGAGTAAAGAATATGTACATGTGGACCATCAAGAGGAGATGCCGAAGGAGCCATGAGGAGGGAGATACAAAGAAGATGAAGAAAGGGAAGGGATCTTGAAAGAGAAAAATATGCCAAAAATACAAACTCAGAAGGATTGCACGAGTCCCAAGCTGATAAAGAAAGCACATATAAAAAATATCAACAATAGCCAAAGTGTAGTGATGAAAACACGACAACTTGATGCACATAAACCCTATCTAAAGCTGAGCAGTGTACCGCAAGGTGAGAAGATGGACCAAAAATAACCAGAACCAAAGCCTCAAAATACTACCGCCTGGCCTTGCACAAAAGCAAATAGCCAAAACACAAGTGCTGATCTCAATAAAATGCAAGACACCAAAATGCAGATTTCGAAGGGTCAGTAACGAGTCCCCATCCCTATAAACAAGCCCAAAAAGCTGAAAACAAAAATGGCAGTCTACAAAACATAGAGGAGACAAGCAAAAAATGATCAAAAGATGGCCGCTCAGGCTGGAAATCAGTTGCAGCAGTCAGAAACAGTCCAATCAGCGGTAGAAAAGCCAAAACTCAGACCTAAAACTGTATAAAACAGCAACAGGAACAAGGATCCTACAATCTGATACCATGTCAAAAGTGGATCCAATGATGGAAGTGTGGAAAACCACTGTAATAAACTGTTGAACACAAGAGAAACACTGCAAAAGAAAAGAATACTGCACAAGGAACTCAAAAGCAAAGAGATACTCAAGAAATGGAATCCATATACTAAGATATGAGACAATATAAAACCAATGTGAGTCACTGGTTGTGAAGGCACTGACACCTGCTCCTCTTCCTCCACCAAAACCAATCCAGCGATGAATGATCAATGAATGTGGAGGAGCCTGAATAAATAGGCAAAAATAATGCCATAAATCATGTCAGATTGGCCAGCAACAAATGCTAAAATGACCATCGTAAAATGCAAGAAAAATGCCTTAATAATCATAATAATATCCTCGTGTCCTAGCCCACTGAATCACATGCACAAACTATGCCATGAACAGACATATCTGCTAACAAACTCAACTATGGCGGAGGCATTCCTACCGTTCTAGTAGTAGACAACTTGATATGAAACAAGTGTGAGATCATGTTGGGGTTCCAACCCCTACACAAGGACCCATAGGTTTTGAGAGTCAAGTACATGCCTCATCAAATTTGACCAAGAGATATAATTTGACCCATTGAAACGAGACTTATCAAAAAAAGCGTGCTTGGTTGATAAGGAAAATGAACCATGCAATGTTGGATAAGATGGGTAAAAGGAATAAGGTGGGCAAGAGGAAGGGAGATAAGAAGGAATAAAAGGTAGGTAGGCAAAAATAGATTGAGTACCCATATGATATTGATGGAGGCACTAGAACATGAATGTTTCCATAATGCTGGGTGTAACCTTAAGGTGGATAGGATGGAGGCTGAGCCTCCCTTGAAGATGCATGAGCACCACCCAGAATTAAAGGTGTAGAGGCCCTAAAGGTTATGCTTATGTTTAAGGGACCTCCCATTGTGATATGAACAAAACCTTGTCATATTTAATATACAAGAGTGAATGGCGTGAAAGATAATGGTAATGCAATGAAAGAAGTGGGTAGCATGGATGGATTTTGAAATTGTTATGAACATGATGATGCATTAAATTGATTTTGATTAGGTGATGAAAGTTGAAATGAAGGTGAAGATGCAAAATCTAATGAAGAAAATATACCAAACTCCTTCTAACTTTGAGAAGCGTAATGAAAAGAAGGGAAGAAAAAGAGATACTAAAGTTTTCCTTATCATCCCCCCTTTTTGTCTTAACATACATGAGTGGATCTTCAATGGGAGATTTTTCCGTGATCAACATATGGCACTCTTGCTTCAACTTGATCTTTACCAACATGCTGCAAAGACTTATCCCAAGCATCCTTCACAGTTGTGTGCGACTGAATATGCGGGATAACCTACCCCTTGCACAAAAGTGCAATCATAAGCATGAGCTTGGGCATCACGCTTGCCCATTTCAACTGATCGGAGATGGAGCTAAAGATTCACTGGTGATTGTGGATGAGCCAAAAGAAACTATGGCATTCTATGTAGCAAGGCCTATGGGCCTAACTTCAGAACCACACACATAACCCCAAAGCTATTTGGCAACAAGTACATGCTTCATCAAGTATGCCCACATGGGATAATTAGTGCCATCTAATTTGTCAGAGTCCCTAAACATGTTGAGCAAATCACTTTACCTAGCCATAGCTGGCTGAAATTTCTGGTTTTTCTATAAGCAACTGCTGTCCAAAATACAAATGCAATTGCAACACAAAAATAAAGCAAAGAAAATACCAAAAACTCACAATTTTTCAAAAAATTGGTAGTATAGATGAAGAATTTTCAGCCAAAAGGCCACTCCAATGTGCGCAAATGTCAATGTAGAAGGTATAAGTGGCCTCAACGTTGATGAATATGGGAAACTTTTGCAAAAGCCCTAAATTTAGTCAGTTTAATTTGGTGAAATTGGAGCTCAAATGTGAAAAGCCCTAAATTTTGGTGCAAGACCAAGCAATTTCTGAGCACCAACAAGTACAAAATTCCCAAAAAATTTGGGAGATTTGGGGCTTTTAGGCAAAAGCCCCAAAATCCCAAAAGAAATTTGGGAAATTTTTGAATTTGCTGCAAAATCCAGAAATTGTGTGCTTCATAGGGGCATTACATGCAAGCAAGAGAAATTTAAAGTGTTTGAGCCTATTGGCAGACATGTGGCGTGATGGATCAGGGCAAACAAGCGTGGCAAGCTTGTCACAGCAAACAAGCATATAGCAATTGATCAAGGCAAAGAAGTATGGCAAAAATTGACGAGTTTGACCAATGTCCTAACCATTCAACAAGAAAATGGACCATTGATGCAAACTTGAGCCGGTACTACTGAGGCAAACTAATGGCACACAATACAAGAAATACAACAGGCAGCCAAACTCGAACTAATGGTCTAAACAAACCGAGAAGAGAGAGAGAATCCGAGCTCAAGGCTCAACACCGGCTATGGCAACACAGGAGCAAGGTGGTGGCTGAAAAGAGGTATGACTCTAATACCACTATTAGGTTAGGATTCACCGATTTGGCACACTCACAGTGAACAAGTGAACAACAAGAGAGCAGAGAGTGCTAGATGGTCAAATCCACTATGTGAAACTGAATGAAAGTACAATCCCTAAGGTACCAAGTATCACACCCATCGACAAGTGTTCACACAGGAAAAAAACCATTTTCCAGCTAGAAGGTAAAAAGTACCCATGAGATAAGGGAGCATTGACACCAAAACTTAAGAGGAACACAATAAGTGTAACATTGAGAAGAGCTTTTAGATTCAAAGTTAAGTTTCCTTGAAAGAGTACCTGGCTCTAATACCATGTTAAATGTCTTAACACAAAAACTCAAATATAATCATACAATCAAGCACAAACTGATAATAGAACACATTTAGGATTATGGTAACTCAAAGACACTAAATACAAAAAATAATGAAATAAATCAATTTGAATAGAATACAATGCTCAATGCAACAACCACACTAAGCAATGCATGAATACTAACCCTTGAACTTCCATGTCTCAAGGACCGGGGCAGAGCGTATACTCTGACAAAGGCATCACCTTTGGAAGCAAAAAAATATTCATCTCAAGGTGAAAGAGTAAAGAGAGAGAAGATATCGACATAAGAGAGAAGAGTATATTAATGGCTCCACAAGTGATGTTTTACCCAAGGCGGCAATAGAGAGAGAGAGAGAGAGAGTGTGTGTGTGTGTGTGTGTGTGTGTGTGTGCGTGTGTGTGTGAGTTCATGGCTGCATACGCCTTAGCTAGTACAATCATGGACCATGAAAGGGGCAATTTGGGACCACGTTCAAACAACCATGGACCAAGTGAGAGGCAGCGTAAGAGGAGTGTGTGTTTTTGGGTTGTGTGTGCATGTGAGTTCATGGCTGCATATGCCTTAGCTAGTACAATCGTGGACCATGCAAGGGACAATTTGGGACCATGTTCAAACAACCATGGACTAAGTGAGAGGCAGCGTAAGAGGGGTGTGTGTTTTTGAGTTGTGTGGTGAAGGAACAATTTGGGACCATGTTCAAACAACCATGGACCAAGTGAGAGGCAGTGTAAGAGGGGTGTGTGTTTTTGAGTTGTGTGGTGAAGGAACAATGGAACAGATCTGCACTTAATGCACTCTGTTTACACTCTTGTTTTCATCAGCACCCTACCTCTCTTTGGACTCTAAATAACACATACTCTCACAATATACTTTTTCCTCTCAATCTTCTTGCTCTCTCTCGATCTACTCCTCTCTTGACATCGTGGCTTCTCGTGGAGTCTCGCTTCTTGATGCACTTATTCATATCAAACCTCAATACACGGAGGATGCCCATCTAGCTTCTCCCAAATCCAAACACATGCACGAGCTGAAGCATCTTCAGCCATCAAATCCAATGAAGATTCATCACTAGTGGTGATTCTCCAAGCTCAAATCCAGGACATGCAATGGTAATTAGCCAAGATGCATACTCCCCCTTTTGCATTTGTACCTGCAGCTATGAGGGCATTGCCTCTTCAATTCCAAGCTGATAAGGTGAGAAGAAGAAATGTGACAAGAAGAGATCAATTCATGGCTGGCCAAATGGACAGCTTACTTTGATTTGTATCAGTCCGATGACACTTAGTATATAAAATAGATATGAACCATGTTACAAGGAAAGGCGTATAATTGGTGGGCAAGGCTACACCCCGAGCCAAGAACATGGACAGACTTTCAATCTACTTTTTAGAAGTGTTTCGTAACCGATGACCGGATTAAACATTTCTATAAATTATTTGAGCTCAATATTTAAAGAAGCCCTTGGTGCATATTCACAAGAATTCAAAGTTCTTCACAAAACAAAAGCTTTGGATGACCTCATGCATTGCTCTACATGCAATATCTTTCCAATTTACAATTAGACTACCAAAACGAGATTCTCCACAATCCGTTATACTCACTAGAGGACAAAACAAAAGCTTTGGATGACCTCAAGCATTGCTCTACATGCAATATCTTTTTAAATTACAGTCAAACTACCAGAACGAGATTCTCCACAATCCGTTATACTCACTAGAGGACATCTATAGGTATGCAAAAAAAATTTATACTACTTTAACTACGAGTAGGGGCAACTAATCAACGTGTGATTCTCATTGAGCTATCTCCACCTTTAAGCTAAAAAAAAATTCTACCTCGACAACAACTCTTAGCCACCTTCAGAATTGCGTAAGAAAAAATATTGGTAAGCACAAAGTCACTCGTAGCAAGGATCACTCAAAAGGTGTCATTGCTTTGCCTGCCATCAAGCAAGCCACTTTCGAGGTGATTGAGAGTGTCCTTAGAATTAGAAGCCAAAGTCTACTTCAAAGACTTCAATAAACCCTGTAAAAGCTCCAAGTATTTCTTATAATTTTTTATCGAAAGACTATTTTGTTAATGTGAGTAGTTGCAATGGTTAGTCCATAAATAAAACCATATTTGGCCCTCGTGATCTTTTAAAGGTCACTAGATGTACTAATGGCTGAGAAGTTACAGTTTTGTTTGATAATGACTCTACTCACAATTTACTTTCCTATTTGATGCAAAAATTGCAACTCCATACAATAACTACTGACTGAGCTTATTGTGTCTATTATACGAAGGGGCCTATTGTGGATCACTAGGACCAAATGGTACCAAGTTGGGATCTTTCGATCCAACAATACCATCAGCTTTTCAGCTTTCGACTCATGAGTCTTCATCATGCCAATGCTGTTCTTGGCATGCCATGGTTTTTTTTAACAGGCATGCCATGGTTTTTTTTAACAAATAACCCTCTTTATACATTGACTATAAAGCTCATGTACTCTCTTTTAAAGAAGATGGTCACTATTATGTAACCGAGTGTTGTGTACCCTTCGAAATCACAAAAACTAATACACATGATATCAATTTTGGAATTTAGTAGGTGTTTTTCTAATCCAAATGTAGTTACGTATATTAGTTTCATTGAAAAAGTTCAATCATTTGATTTACAATGTAATTCAATTTATTTTAATAAAAATCTTAATATAAATCCAAATGTGAGTAAATATTCGGATCCAATATTACACAAATATCCTAATGTATTTCCGTTCAAATTACCCAACAAACTTCCGTCATCTCGCACTATGTTAGATCATAGAATCCAAACATTGTCCAATAGCAATCTCATCTCTCAACAACCTTATAGGTTTAGCCTAAATGAGAAAGACAAGATAGCTAGGCAACTTGGTGATCACCTAGCTAAGGGTTTTATTAAGCCAAGTAAATCTCCATGGGGCACATCTATCCTCCTCGCTAAAAAGAACGATAGCACAATGTGCTTCTATGTCGATTCTAAAGGTCTCAATAAGTCGACCATCAAGAATCAAGAATAAGTATCCATTACATGGAATAGACAACCGACACTCCATTTCAGTCACAATATAAACATTATCAATTCTTGGTCCTACCTTTTGGATTGATTAAGGATCCTGCAACTTTTTGATAAATTATAAATTATTTATTTCATCTATATCTTAAAAAGTGGATAGTGGTTTTCCTCGATGACATCCTCATTTATAAGGAGCATGCGAATCATTTGCATATCGCATAACGTCTTTTAAGACGAGCTATAGTTTGCAAGACTATCCAAGTGCAATTTTTTTCACACAGAGCTCTTATACCTTGGACATGCCATCTTAATTGATGGCATTGGGATTGATCTTGAAAATGTTCAAATAGTATTGGATTAACCTATTTCAAGACCCATGAGACAAGTAAAATCTTGTTTGGGTTTTATTGGACTTTTTGTAAGTTTATAAATGACTATGCTAATATTATTGAACCTTTAACACATTTTCTTAAGGGTATCTAAAACAACCCACCAAAAAACCCCAAAAAAAAGGAAGCACATTAGTCTGCCGATTGTTTAGACTAGGGAGCTCAATCAATGTTTTCAAACATTAAAAAGATTGGTTACCACTACATCAATGTTACAGATTATCAATCTAAATTATCCTTTTGAGATTCATACAAAAACAAGTGATTATGCTATGGGTGCTTTTCTTTATCACGACAGTCGACCAATTGCATTTGAGAGCCATAAGCTCACTAGTGTCCAAATGCACTACACAACCTAAGAAAAATAATTATTGTCAATCATCCATGCACTTAAATTATGGTGTCATTATTGTACGGTGCCCAATTTATTATTTGAACTAACCACCATTTATTAAAATACCTTTGTGATTAATCCAATCTCCGTGGCCACAAGGGGAGATGGACGAAGCTAATATAAGAATTTGACTTTGAGATTCATTATAGAAAGGGTGCAATTAATATGATTGCCAATGCCATTAATCGAATACTCAAAGTTAATATCTTATCCTTATCAAAAAATTTGCATGATTTCTATCTTTCTCTCAAAGGGCGTTGCCGAAATTATCTTCACTTTGGTAAGATTTGGCAACTAGTTCAAGAGGCATCTAGTAGCCTCGAAAGCTTTGGTGGTGGAGATACCCGAAAGCTGACTATTGAGAGAAAGATAGCATAAAAGTATTCCCCAAGAGGGCATGTGGGTTTACCTTAAAGTCCGAAAGGATTTTAATTTGATAACTACCAATAAGTATTACAAGCTATCTTCAAGGATCCGAGTTTGCCTTGTGTTCCATGTTAGTTGTTTGAGATAACTATGAGGACATGGTAAACTCATTGTACTCATTGTTCTCATTGAGAACATCCCATGACTCGAGGATACCACTCGTTATATTCTACTCAAACCCAAATTGGTTCTCAACCTTAGGACTAAACGATCCAATCAAACCATTTATTCCAAGTATTTGGTCAAGTGGAAAAACCATTCTCAAACAAAGGCTACTTAGGAGTTGGTACGTCCGTTGAAGAGTTGTTTTCTCCACTTTATTCCTAAGGATTTTGTGGAGGACAACAATCATTCATAAGGGAGAAAGTGTGACATCCTTGGGTATCCTAATAGACACTAGTAGCATTGGTCATAGTGGTTATGAAGTGACTTAGTACATATGCACTAAGTACACTTTAGGGTCAAGGAAGATGAGTGTTAGCAAATATGTTAATTCATGGTTGAGTCTATGCATGCCAAAGAGGACTGGGCACATTCTAGATATTTTAGGCATTTTTTATTTGTCATTTTGATGATGTTTATGGCATTTTTTGCTGGCCAAACTGAAATCATTTATGGCATTATTTTTGCCTATTTATTCAAGCTTCTCCTCACAATCATTATGTATCATGCATCATTTCTCATTCATCATTTGATAGATTCTGGTGGAGAGAGAGGTGTCAATGCCGATGCCGGTGCCGGTGCCTTCACAATCACTGACTCACATTGGTTTTGTATTGTCTCATATCTTGGTATATGGATTCCATTTCCTAAGTATCTCTTTACTTGAGTTCTTTGTACAGTGTTATTTTCTTTTGTAGTGTTTCTCTCTCTCTTTCCTTTGTCTCTTGTGTTCAACAGTCTATTACAACAATTTTCCATGCTTCCATCACTACATCCACTTCTGACATGGTATCAGATTGCAAGATCATTGTTCCTACTATTGTTTTTACACTGTTTCAAGTCTGAATTTTGCCTTTTCATCTATTGTTTGAACCTATTCGAACTGCTGCAACTGATTTAGAGCCTAGGGGACCTTCCTCTGCTAATTTTTGACATGTCCTGCTAGTTTCTCAGCATTTTGCAGTCTGCCATTTGCATTTCTAAATTTCTAGGGCTGTTTCAGGGCTAGGGACCTGTTATTGACCCTTCAAAATCAATGTTTTGGGGACAGCAGGCTGAGTCAACCTGTTTTCCTGTAGGTTGCCTGCATTTACTGCTCAACGTCTGCATTTTGCCTTCTTGCTTTTGTGCAAGGTTGGGTGACAAGTTTCAAGCTATTTTTTGGCTGTATTTGGTCCATATTTACCTTTTGTGATACACTGCTCCACTTTTGAGAGGGTTCATGTGCATCCAATTGTTGGTTCTCATCACTATGGTTACTATTGCTCTTTTCTCTATGTGCTCTCTTTACTACCTTGAACTTGTGCAATCCTTGTCAGTGTATTTTTGGAATACTTTTCTCCCTAAAGATCCCTTGTCTTTCTTCATCTTCTCTGTATCTCCCTCCTCATGGCTCCTCCAACATCTCCTCTTGATGGTCAGCATGCCTACATTATTTCCTCATCTACAAGTGTTATGTTGGAGACTTCTTATGTTCAGCTTCAAATTTCGGTGAGGATATTCTCTTGGTGCTTTAAATGTACCAGTTTTAGAGAGAGGTAACCTACAACAAAAGAAGCAGAAGTCTTGATGCTATTGTTGTGGCAAGAAGGGACACTCCGAAAAGATTGCAAGACATTAGCAAGTTACAACAGGCGCACGCATGGACAGTGACAAAGGGTGACGACTCTCTCGACGAGTCTTCCTCATCTCCAGGTCCAAGTTTAGGACCCAAATATGTGGCCAAAGACAATGGTTGCAAGAACCTCCCTTCCAAGTTGCTAGTATAGATGATGCAGTCATCCCTCACAACTCTCCAATGCCAGAGAGGGAATATGAGAGGGTGGTGAGATGGGGTTAGTACATCTCTTCTATACGAGTATACAAGTGCACATTCCCTAAAGCATCAACCATAGTTTGCAAGTTCAAATCCTAAAGCTAGGATTGACGTCCAAGTTCATGCTAGGCAATTCCTTTGATAGAGAGCTCGATTAGCTTCTAATTCGAGCTCACATGAGGGAACTCTCCGGTAACCTAGCCAAAGACAAGGAATCCATGGTCATATATGTTCAAAGGCATTTTTGATAAGATGATCTTGTATACTATTGCGAGGCATTGTTAACAAATATTGAGAGCTGCTGGGCTCCACATCAACATCAAGTTTTCTCCAAGGCACCTTGGTGGTGGCTTACACACCCACAGCTTGGATATCCATGGTTCTACTCTGGTGGTCCTTGTTGTATGTACTATGATGGGACATTATCATTGTACATTGTATTGTATCAAATCATCCATGATTTGAGAGAGAGTGTTAGCAAATCTATCAATTCATTATCGAGTCTATGCATGCCAGAGAGAGCTGGGCACATTCTAGATATTTAGGCACTTTTTATTTGTCATTTTGATGGTATTTATGGCATTTATTACTAGCCAACCTGACATCATTTATGGCATTATTTTTGCCTATTTATTCAGGCTTCTCCTCACAATCATTATGTATCATGCATCATCTATCATTCATCATTTGACAAGTTCTCGTGGAGGAAGAGAAGTGGAAGAAAGTGCGTGCCAATGCCTTCACAACCGGTGACTCACATTGGTTCTATATTGTCTCATATCTTGGTATATGGATTCCATTTCCGAAGTATCTCTTTGCTTTTGAGTTCTTTGTGCAGTGTTGGCGATGGCACCAGAAGGAGCTCAACACCACGGAAGCACCTCCTCAAACTCGCAACATCACCTCCAAGGCATGGGCAAGTTGCAGCAAGGCCATAGCCGATGGCCAATGTCTCCGAGGCCGAAAGCAAAATAAGGGATAGGATAGGATGCCCACAATATGTCCTTTCTAAAAGGGATTAGGGCATTTTTCCTACTCAACTAAAATAACCCCTTTTTCATAAATAAATATTTCGAGATTGTTTTAGTGAAATACAATTAAGCCAAAATGCATGATAATCTTGTGTTAATGCAGGCCTCTAGTTTTAGTGGCTCAGCTCTGCATTCTAGGTAGACTAGTAGTAAGATGGAGGCAGCGGGACAAATGGGAGCTAGCAGCAACCTGATTAGTAAGATTGACTGCAAAACGCGGTTTACTTTCCTGGCAAAGCACAAGGAGGGATTGGACGGATGATCTCAACACGCTGAAAATGCAGCTGTCTAGCAACTGGTTTGCTCATAGAAAGGGCAAAACTGCTAAAAAAGCAAGCAATACAAAACCGAGTCTAAACACACCATTTTTGGGCATCATTCGAGCAACTGGCACACAATGGCCAGGGGAACTTTGGACAGCAAGCTCAAGCAGTCAGTCACACACCTGAAGGCTCTGCTAGACTGTTGGGGGCCAGGGCTGAATAATAGGCAGATGTAATCATATACAGCCAAGCAATCACGATCAACAAAAAACTGAAGTCTGCCAACATCCTTTTCGGAAAAATAGAGTGTTGGTATCTTGCATACTGCCTCATCTATTGAGGAGTAATTTAATGCACATCTAAGTTTGATTGGTCCTTCCTGAATCCAAAAGTCCATATTCAGTTTCAAGGCACGTGTGTGCTCAACAAAACTGAGCTGGGAAGTGGATCAATGACATATTAGCATTGCTCCAAAAGGGAATCATATATTGGGTTTTGAAAGTGTAAAACTATATTTAAAGACATCAAAGAGGACTATCAAGAGCTGATATAGCTTCATGTGAAGCCTAAGACAAAATTTATCATCAACTTTTTGAAAGTGTGCACACTTTTAAAGACAGAAAGATAAATATCAAGAACCACGTCTATTCCCTTGTTCCTAATACACACGATATGCCTAGAAATGAAAGCAAGGCACCAATGAGGCTAGCCCTTTACACTACATGACCTCCCAAGCAACCACTACTCTGCATGTAGATTCTTCTCAAATCTCCAACACATGCACCAGTCCTCTGACCTCCTCTCTCACAAGGAAATAGGAAAACCCAAGTCTCTTTTTCCAAGGAGACCATTGCCTAGAAGAACAAGGTACAAATAGTGCTTTCTATACACGTGGAAAGCATTTTAGCAAAGTACAAGCCTTTACTATCAGCGTAAATTGTCCACTACTTCACAACCTTCAGGTTCTACAAAATAGTGCACAACACTAAGCTAAGGCTCATGGATTACATATGGTTTTAAGGAAGTTGTATGCTTTCGAGGTTGCAACCTGGCATCGTGTGGATATCCATGGGCACACCTTGGCTATTTCATCATAAGGCCACTATTAATCATTGTGAGTGCATGAATTTGTTGTATAAAACCATAACCCTTTTGCTTTCAAGCCTAGGCCGTCGGCTTTGATAACACAGCCCTAGATTGTGCGGTTTCAATCTCGAGTGTCAATCTTACACTCTAGAATTTATCGCTGAAAATGTCACTCGAAGAGCTGTGGAGTTAGCCTGCTAACAAGCGCATAAAACTGGAGCTCGTGATTTTTGTGAGACCAACAAACCATAGCTCCCTTGTAGCAATCCTCATTCGTCATATCAACCGAAAGCTCCTTTATTACCGGTTAAACAATCGAACACTTCAAAGCAATAGCATACTCGAGGTTAATCGGAAGCTTCAACGCAATGGCATACTCGCGTGATTGAAATTTATTTTCGAGGAGAGCTATGCTTTTTAGATTCAAATTTCGGTATCCAAGTCTGTAATCGAATGATCGAAACTCAGAAAAGCACATTTGTGCCTTTCTGAAGCTCGCAACGATCCGCAGGTTTTCGATCTGCTTCCACCATAGTAGGGCCACAAGATATTTGTTTTTTTAAAGAAGAGAAAGAAAGGGAGCGAGGGAGGGAGGGAGGGAGAGTGAGAAAAAGAGGGAGAAGTACCTGCGGAGCCGATTTGACCATTTGTTTGCGCATCATTGCGAGCCAGTGGTGAGAGCCAGAGCGGGCGAAGGTCTAATGGAAGCTTCGAGGTGGTGTGTGACGGTGACGGTGACTTCGACGATGCTATTCAGACAAATGGCAGGGACAGTGGAAGCAACAGCTGCGTGAAATTCCTGTCTCGTTCAAGAGCTCAGCTATGGTGAAAGGCAGGCCGCGGAGCGTGCAGCCGCGCCGTGATCATCTTGCTTGCTGGTAGCATGGAAGGTCGGGGGGGAAGGGGTAGGGCAGTACAGAAAGGGAGGGAAAGCGGAAGAGAGAGAGAGAGAGAGAGGATGTCAATATCAAGGTAAATAATGCGAAGGAGATGAACGAGATGAAGAAGAAACCCGGCTATGGCTGGCCCCGCGCGTCCTCTTCTTTCTTCTTCTTCCTTTCTGTCCTCTCTCTCTCTCTCTCTCGCTTTCCGTCTCTCTCCATTTTACCGCCCTCTGCGTCGAGCTTTAGAGTAAGGCCCGTCCAGCTCGCGCCCCTAAATTTGGCAGCTCTCTTGTCTGTTTTTCTCTTACCCCTCCCCCAATTTCAAATTTATCAATGGTATGTATCTCCACGATGAAAGAGCTAAAGAGATTGCATGGAGACAGCCGTGTTCTCGTAAACACTCGAAGCTAAGTTCTTTAAAGGTATTGTATGTCAAAGATTACGTGGATTGCAATATAAACAAGGATAGTAAATCAGCAACTTCTTATCTTCCATATATGTTTTTCTTTTAAGACATGCATTTCATCTGCTATTTAACATTGTGTATATGTATCTATATCTTACCTAACATCACAAGTTTAGATTATCGATGAGCTTTAATCACCAAAGCTTCGAGGATTCTTTTTAGTGGGTACTCCAAACAAAATACATTGTGCTTGGCCAGATCCAAAAACTCTATGTTTCATGCTAACATCACTATTTACTATACCCTTTAGACTATATGTTTCATGCTTGAGTCGATACCAAGCTGCTCACACAAGTTCATGCTGATGAGAGCAATGTCTTTTTGGATGTTGGTGGGGAGAAAAGAAAATAAGGGATGGTGTAGCCTTTAGCTTGTCCCTGCTACCAAGACAATCCATAATATCACAAGAATCAAGAGAAAAATAAAGAATGGGTGTTCGTGTCTACACCCTAGCCTTTGTCTTGTCCCTGCTACCAAGAGCATCCATAGTATCACTAGAATAACTAGAGTAAGGATTGTTGCCAATGATTAACTATGTGTGCTATGCTCCCCAACCATAAGATACCAACATGTCTAATGAAGGTTTTGTGGGGGTCAATCAACTTGGTGGTGCCAACAACCCATGGCAAGGTCCAATGAGCATCTTTCTTTGTACCATCTCTGTCCTAAGCATGCCATGTCAAGCACTCTTTCTTCTCTCCCCTCTTGAACTCCTTTTTCAAATGTTACAGTTTAACTTAAAGCTTACCTTTATGGGTTACTTGGATGATCTTGCCACATGGATTGGACCATTGACCACCCAACCACCACCTCCTAGCATAACTAGATCCTATATTGTTTCACACAAGGGTAACAAATGTTTTTATGTGTCCATGGACTCACATTTATGGACACACAAGGAAGCAAACATGTTCAAGGCAATTGGTTAAGTGCAACCTTCCACGTTGGCCACAAGTTTATGTGAGTGTTACCCTACATAGCATGCCCTATAAGTCGTTGGACATTCTCTGAAATTTCCCAATGTGGAAGTAGGCAAAGGATCTCATTTTGCTACCTTCCTACTTTTGACATGTGTGTACACCACCACTTTGTGAGAATAGGCCTAATAGAGTTCAAATTGTTATGGACCCCTCAACATGGCTACGAGTAATGGAGTACTCTTTCCATTATGGCATTTTCTCTTTAAGCTTCAACTTTGTTGAGTCAATTTTTCTCACTTCCTTGATTTCACCAAATTATATTCACTAAGATACACGCACGCTCAAGTGCAATCACAAATCTTTTGAACATATGAAGTTCAAATTTCGCTTTTCTTTCTCCAATGAAGTTGTCATGTTTTTATTGCTAAACAAAAGCACTTGGTGGTTGTTAGTCCTTGCTTCTAGTGATTATTAGTTACATTAAGATTGTATTAAATGATATAATTTGCTAGTCCCAATCATAAGTTTGCAATGATGAGAAAAAGACTTTTGGTAATGGTTTGGTTATTATAAGATGTGAAAATACCATTAAAATATTCAATAGGTGCACAATGCCACTATGTATTTGAGCGATATAAAAGCCTATTGTAGGTGGTTCTTACATGTCAGGAGCCATCGATGGTGTGTTTGAAAGCACTTGATGGTGAACTAGGGTCACACACACAACTTTAACGTAATATTATCCAATCCATTTGTTCTCCTTGCACACATTAGTGTCTCACTTTCCCTAATGGTGGACTTTGAGAATTGTAGATTGGAAATCTTCCATTTATGCTAGATATTGGAAAACAAAATGCCTCAAACTTTAATGTTGATTCTTACTTTGTCGAATAATAACTTGCCTCATATATTTTCTCAATAGTTACTTTTTACATGAGATTTTAAATTTGTATATGTTTTGATGTATTGATGCACTTTCTTGGGTATTGTTAGTGCAAACACATAGACATGACAAAGTAGAGAACACATAAAGAGAGATTTCCTTAATTCTCATGTGTAGACGTGAGCAATAAGTAAGTAACTAATTTCCTTTTGTGAATGCTCTTTTGCACACCATAACAATAAACTTAAGGAGAAGCTAATATGTTTTTAGAACTTCTCTTTGTACTTGAAAGGATTTATTCATAGATTTTGCATGTGCCTCCTTATCCTCAAAAGGTTTCAATGGAAGTTTCAAAGCATATTATATATGAGGCAACCAAACAAATTGGCAAATACTTTGCCCCTAAAATTTCTATAAATTTTGGAGTTGGCATATCAAAAAAGTCATTTTTGAAGAACAACCATGCATGTGCCTTCTCATACAAAGTCACTACCTGTTGCATGTGGAAAGTTTGTACCAGAAAGCTCCTTTTTATTCATCATTCGTACGTGAGCTTTAGATATTCTATGTTTATCATTGGATGGAAACATGGATAGATTTCCCCAAAAAAATTGTCTTGAATGAAAACATGTCTTAGAAATGTGCAAAATCACCTCTCATATTATTATTTTGAATATAACCACACACTATATGAAGATTCTATTGTTTCAAGGGATGTTACATGTCCTCTATTTACACTACATTATATATAGATATTTTCTCCATACAACTTAACACAAAGGATTTTAACTTGAATTGTTGTAATAATATTGACCTTCTATGTGTATGGTATCATATCCACGTGTAGATGTAACTACAATGGCATCTTTGTGATGGTGAAAGGCCTAACTATTTACTTGTCCTTGTGGACATCCACTCATCAAAAATCTGTTTTAAGTATTGATGGGTGAAACTCAACCTTATAGTTGGCATCTATTTCAATTGTCATTTTTTTCTCCAGTCCTTTATTATTGTGCTAACTTTCTCACTAGTAATGCATAAGCTTTTGAAGCACACATTTTGGCATCACTACTTATAAAATTCAAGAGCAAAAGATACTTCTAGGATGCACAGTTTGATAAATACTCACAAGATAGGTCATGGCATGTGTGAGCTATACATGGCTATTTGGCATTGGAAAATGAAGTCAATCGGGGTGAAGTGTGCCATGAATATCTCTCTCTCTCTCTCTCTCTCTCTCTCTCTCTCTCTCTCTCTCTCTCTCTCTCTCTCTCTCTCTCATGAGAGTGTTAGGACTTTCTACCTTCGTAGTAGTGGGTAGGATGCTTACTACAAGTACCTTATAAGATTTCTACACTCAAACTTAATGGAATTATGTGTTACTTTTAATTCCAACTAGTTATATGTATGAACAATCCCTTTCATTTTTTTATATTTTCAAATTGTTTTGAAGAGCATGTAATCAGTCGATTTGACAAATTAAGAGGTGTACAAGCTAGGTCATGGCATGTGTGAGCTATACATGGCGAGTACATGGCTCTTTGGCATTGGAAAATGAAGTCAATTGGGATGAAGTGTGCCATGATTAGTGCACTCTCTCTCTCTCTCTCTCTCTCTCTCTCTCTCTCTCTCTCTCTCTCTCTCTCTCTCTCTCTCTCTCTCTCTCTCCACATATATAATATATATGTGTATAGACATGTGCTTGCACATATAGTCATGCATATGCATGTGTACATGTGCATACATAGGCTACACTAATTATAGCATGCATCGAGAGAGAGAGAGAGAGAGAGAGAGAGAGAGAGAGAGCCCACTAATGCTCCTCCCTACAAACCATGTGGCTCATCCACCAAGACACACACATAACTAATGCTCCTCCTCGGGTCCTACTCATTGTTGTCCAAATCAGCTTGACCTAACGAGAGAGAGAGAGAGAGAGAGAGAGAGAGAGAGAGAGAGAGAGAGAGAGAGAGAGAGAGAGAGAGAGAGAGAGAGAGAGAGAGAGAGAGAGAGAGAGAGAGAGAGAGAGAGGGGGTTGGGGTGGAGGCAGGGTGATTCTAGAAAAAAGGCATTGACCTCTTCCTCTTCATCTTCTTCACCTTCTCAAAGAAAAAGAAAGAAGATGAAGAAGAATAAAAATATTAGAGGGCATGCTTCTTCAAGGCTTACTCTACTCCAAATTTTCTTTTGTTGTCCTATTTTGGGTGCTCTCAAATTGGAACTTAGACATGCTTGGCTTGACGAGAGAGAGAGAGAGAGAGAGAGAGAGAGAGAGAGAGAGAGAGAGAGAGAGAGAGAGAGAGAGAGAGAGAGAGAGAGAGAGAGAGAGAGAGAGAGAGAGAGAGAGAGATTATTTCCCTCTTATACCATGGATCTAGCACATATTCAAGTCAAAGAATCAAGAAAAATCAATCCTCAAATGATGTGCTACACTTTCCCATGGATTGCGAGACATGGAAACACACTAAGTGCAATGGCTTACCATGGGAAAGGATCCTTAATACTTGATATCAGGCCTTGTGATGGATGGGGTCAACCCTTTTGGCTAGTAGGTGTGGGAGCTTTCGCTCAACCGCCAAGACCCTCGGACTACTTATTGCTCAAGTGTTTCGAACTGAGCAGCCATGGCTACCTCTCACATAGCCGTCGCGCTATGCCTACCTTGTGGGTGTAGTGAGCTTACCTTGATGCTCGATCGAGTACCCTCCTCTTTCTTGCACCCCTGCAACTCCACGATCCTTGAGGCGAACTCAAGCAACCTCAATCCCTCTCCCATGAGCTTCATCCCCCATAGCCACGTTCAAGACCAGAGGAGAGAAGAGGGGAGGAGAAGATGAAGGCGGAGAATGGGGAGCTTCTTCTCCAAGTTCCCTTGCCCTCCCAAGATCACTCCCTCACACACTCTCACGCTCTCAGTCCCTCTCACAAGCACAAGCAAGGAGGCACGAAGGTGAGAAACAGGAGGAGAAGAAGGAGGCGCTATTTGCCACACACGAGGATGCTCTTCTCATTTACCTTTTAACTTTATATACATGCCCTTAATTTCCATGGGCGGTTGTCCCCCTTTTTTACATGGCCAGTCATTAGCCTAGGCCCTTTTTCCCATTGTCCCTCTATCTTCCTAGATTCCTTTCCACCGCCCGTCTACATTTACAAATTGCACGGGTGAGAGCCCGGCGCTCTTTTACAAGATTTCAGGGTGCGCCTTTATATTTTAAAATGCGCCCTCATATTCCTACTTCAGTCGGGCTACTTCTTTTTGTTTTTTCCGCCTTTGCCCTGCATCTTTCCCGCTTTCTTTTGCTTTATTCGTGTTGGGGTTAACATTACCCCCCTCCTAGATGAGTGCCAATCCCATGGCACTCGTCTAGGAGGGGGGTAATGTTACAAGCATAAGCAAGGAGGCACGAAGGTGAGAAACAGGAGGAGAAGAAGGAGGCGTTGTTTGCCACACACGAGGATGCTCTTCTCATTTACCTTTTAACTTTATATACATGCCCTTAATTTCCATGGGCGGTTGTCCCCCTTTTTTACATGGCCGGCCATTAGCCTAGGCCCTTTTTCCCATTGTCCCTCTATCTTCCTAGATTCCTTTCCACCGCCCGTCTACATTTACAAATTGCACGGGTGAGAGCCCAACGCTCTTTTACAAGATTTCAGGGTGCGCCTTTATATTTTAAAATGCGCCCTCCTATTCCTACTTCAGTCGGGCTACTTCTTTTTGTTTGAAAAATTCCTCGTCATTAGAGGATGTAGTAGACGATCGCCTTCAGCCAAGCAGCCCGTTTTGGAAACATGAAGATAACCTGCAAGAAAAGTGGTGCACTTCCTAGGGGGTGTGTCTGTCTCACTGTGCAGTGCATGGTGCCCGTGCGAGTGGAACTGGGAGATGGGTCTAACCTTGGGCAAGCCCTTGGTAATGTCCCACACTTGAGGACCCAGTTTGTCCGGCTTCTGAGGTGCGATACGAAGCTCAGGGTGATAGGTCCGAAAGTCCTGCCCTTGATGTGCCCTGAGCGTGAAGTGGGGGAGGGGCTAGAGAGGACTCTAGATGCAATGAGTATGGTGCACCACGATAGTGAACGAAGGCAGCAAGCACTTTTCTTCTTCTCTTTTTTTCTTTTTTTTTCTTTTTTTTTTCTTTTTTTTTTTGTGAATGAGAGAGAGGGCATTGGGCGATGCATGGGGCACCCCACCCCTTTAGTCACGGGGTGGTCGCAAGCATTGTGATAAAAATGCGCGACTTTGTAGGTATTCCTTAATACTGGCTCTAGCTCTTAGAGGAGTGGTGGACAAAAATGGGTGATTACACCTTGCAAAACGGGTGTCACTCATATTTTCTAATAGTTCTAAGCAGAAGGCCGGGAGGAGACTAGTGCGCATCATCAACCTCACCATGGCTCTACTATCTATTCCTAGGTTAAGATAAAAAAAGAGTGGAGGGAGATGGGCTTTCTCTGTGGCAGGTTTCTGGAGTAGCAAGAATTTGAGAAGTCGAAGGTAATTACAAGTGGTTAAGAATGCTGGATCGGGGCAGGAGGAGAAATCTACAAGGAAACGATTTATGGAGGGAAGTATATCTTCTGCCCTAAATGCTAAGCATTCCTCTGGGCTTCTAGCATTTACATTATAGATTCTCGGGAAGTCAAAATCCCCATGCAAATCTCTGTTGTAATCCACTCCATGCCTACGGGGGTAGGGCATGTAGATAGGATCATTGCGCTCTTCGGGGAGGGAGCTACAAAATGCGGTCCAGGCATCAAAATTGGTGTCCCAAATCCTCCTCCGCCATTTTGGCTGTGCCTGGTAGCCTTGGACGGATTTGGGAACCAAACCGACCTTGTCTTCCCAGTATTCTCGTGGCTCTTGCCTCCACCTGGTTACTATTATGCTTCTCTCTTCCATCCATTTGTTTGTGAGTTCGTTAGCCAGATCTTTGATCTTGGCTACGACTCCTAGAGGTAGGGCCCGGTCCAGGGATCGTGGAAAAACGAATGAGAGCTCGAATGGCCTCTTATGTAGCTCTCTCTGGCGCCATATGACCAACTCCTGGGGCCAATCTACCGGATGTATATCATTTCGCAGTGGCATGGGCTCCTCAGGAAGTTGTCGTGGAAGTATGCGCGCTCGGCGTTGGGCCTCTTCTGCTAACTCCTGCCTCCTTCGCCTTGCTGCAATTATGCGTGCAGGTAGCTCGGCGTCAGCAGGTTCCTCCTGTAGGATCTTTGGTTGAGGCAGACTCGGCATCCTTTACGGCTCGTCTTCCTCATCTTGCTCGAAGTTCGGCCCTCTTCAGCATTTCGCACTGCCACAGGAGGAATGATTGGTGGTGGTGGCGGTGGCTGCTCTTGTTCTTGAAAACCTAACTCCTCGAGCTCCGCAGTGGAAAGGCCTGTACAACGCAGGTAGTGGAACTGTTGCTCTTTAGTCATTCCTGTACTTGTTGGAAGCTCCCGCTCTTGAAGGCCGTATCGTAGCACCCGGGTGCTTAGTTCCAACTTTCTTTTTACCTGTTCCGCTGTATCATCGCCCTCGGCTTTCGTCACGTGGAGCACCGTGTTGAGAAAGGCCTATCGCTGGGTCTTAGTTGTTATCTCTGCAGCCTCCACACTCTATTGCAAGCCGTTCTGTTAAATCCCTCACCCTGTCAAAGTTATTTCTGTCCCACTCCACGGCTCTTTCCTCCATCTTTTGCTTTTGTTCCTCTAGCTGGCCCGCCAGGGTGGTTATTACGTGTTGCTGCTCATTTGAATAGAACCATAACTGGTTTCTTTCGTTTAGTTTCTGAGCGAGCTGCTCTTCAGCGATCCCTCTTGCTTGATCAACAATGCTGAGCCTGTGGTGCGCTTCGGTCAGGATTTCCGATTTCTCTTGGACCAACTGTTCTAGGCTTTGGATTTCAGCGCGGAGCAGCCTCTTCTGATTAAAGATCATGGCCATGAGGGCTTCCACGTCCTCCTGGGAGGTCTTCAGCGCGTCTTGCAGTCTTTGCACTTCATCCTGTAGTCGTTTGGCTTCAGCTGCTGCTGAGACCCCTGGCCCTTCATTTTTTAGGAATTCGATTTCCCTTATTAGCCTGTCATGTTCCTCTTGCTCGTGCCATGACTGGGGCTCCGCTGTATATTCTTGTGGAACAGCGGCTTCGCCTTCCTGAACCTCCCGATAGAGCTGTTCCACTCGGGCCACCCTTTGCTGGAGATCACTGTATTGCTGCATCAGAAGTTTTATGTTCCTCTGTTCCGCTACCAGGCTCTGCTCCTCATCCTCCAACCTTTGCCTAAGGCGGCTTTCATTTGTTTGGGCTTGCTTTGTTTTCTCTTCTAGCTGGTCTCGCAGGGCCTTCATCTCTCTCCGTCTGTCAGCTTCCTGCCTTGAAACCTCTAGCCTGAGGGCTGCTGACGTCTCCTTTTCTTTCTCTAGTTCCAGCAGCGCCACCTTCTTTTCTTCTTTTGCCTTGTCCAGTTGCGTTAGCAACTCGGCCACATATGCATCATAGTCTGCGGCAAGTATGGGAGTATTGGGCGTGGTGGTCGATGCCTCTAGCCTCTGTCGTTTGGGATATTGCCGAGACTCTGCATCTGCGGCAGCGGGCCTTTTCGCTCGAGTTTCAGGGGCAATTTCGGCCACCCTGCTTACAAGCATCTGCATCATGGTCATGAGCTGTGCCGCATCGAGAGGAGACGTGGGGTGTGCAGCGGCGGTGGCCGTGATTTCAGCTGTTGTTGGCACAAAGGAGGGAGGGAGTGGATGTAGGAGGGACTTGCCCTTGCCTACGACCACTGGTGCTGCCTCCACACTTGCACTGGCCTCAATTTTATGGCCGGGGCTTGCGGGTTCGAGTTCTTCGTCCCCATGGGTCTCTTCCATCGACCTTCGGGTGGCTTCTGCCAGTTCGGCCAGTTCCTAGAGTCGTTGCTTCTCAGCCTCTTCCTCTGCCCTTTTTTTCCTGTCCGCTTCTGCCTTCTTCGACTCCTCTTCTATTCTGGCGAACTCCTCCTCCTTTCTTCCTCAGCCCTTCGAGACTCTTTCTTAGCCTGTTTGATGTCAGCCCGTTCTTCCTTACTTAATTTCTCTTTTTTCTCCTTCTGTTTCTTATCACCTTTGATTTGTTCTGCGGGTTTGGTTGTTCGCGGAGGTGGCACTTCCTGCTCTCCCTCATCGCTCACTGTTCTCTCGCTCGATCTCCCTCCGCCATGGTGAGCTGAGCTTTGATGCGCCGCTTCCCCCTCCATGACACCCTCATTCTTTATTGCTTCGTCTATGATGGTTGTCAGAATTCCCCCATATCTGATTGTAGCCGCTTTCGACGCCGGTTTCTTCCTTGCGGAACGGGCTGTTGAGGCAGGGGACTCTCCTTCTGCTGGTGCTTCCGCTGGAGTGAGGAGGGCAGCTGAACTCTAAATGGTCTTCTGTACAAATCCATTCCAATCTATTTCTTCAGGGGTTCCTGCTGCTATGATTTCCAACAGTGGGACCCCGATCCTGTTCATCAGCGCATTGTAACGCTGGCCCGATAAGAGGGTATGGATCATCTTTGCTTGTAGTTTCACCATTGGGTCTGGGATGTCAGCCAAGCTGATTCCATCCACAGTATGCACCGCTTCCTTCTTGACTCCCAGCATGGTGTAAATGTCTCGCCTCAGCCTTCTCTCTTTCTTTGGCACCAGCCCCAAGGCCTTTTCTACAATCATTGCATTGAGGGGCACTTCGATTCTCCTTTCTTGCTCCCCTATCCTTACTGTGACAGTGCCACAGTTCCTGCTTTTGTCGAAATTCCTCAGGAAATCCGCGCACATGCTGTAGTCCACCGCCTGTCCCACCTTCTCCACGTACTTGTGGAGATGGCATCTGTCCACTAAGTCCTTGATAGCAGGTTCCTCCATGATGGCTTCGTCCAAATTCAGTGTGTGCTTGAAAGTGAAGTGACTGAATCCGCTCGTCTCGATGGTGATGCCGAATTTGGTCGTTTCCTCTTCTGAGAATGGTAGTTTGCCTCCTTTGTCTTGTCCTGCCATGGCGATGACCTGTCAACACACCATGCCAACATTTAATGTCTAACAATCGGCACATTTCTTATTAGAACTAAGTTTAAGAGAAGAATAGATGGGCTTAAAGGGGGCACACTTGCTTAGAGGTTTGATCATTGCTATTGTTTTATTCTGCAACATTCCTCCATAGAAACTTTTTTAATTAACTATCTGCTAGCTAGATAACATAACTTTTCATCCTTGCTCTTCTCTTGGTCGTGCTCCCCCCCTCCGTCAGGAATCTTGCAAAGAATCCTTCCTAGGATTAGCACAGGAAGAACGAGGGGAGCACTTGTTCGCATGGGTTGACTTAACTAGCTAATAGCCAATCGTGGAAGTTTGGATTGTATTCGAGTTGGGCATGACAATCCAGAGTGGATGGTTGGATGGAGACTTGGGAAATGTAGGTCAAAACATCGTGGAAGAGATCTCCAGTACTGAGGCGACTAGCAACATGTAATTCTTCTTGGGTGAGGAATTGGTCAATGTGTAGGGGTGGGCGAGCACATGTTCATCTAGATGCTGATTACGGGTGATGGCCAAGACCCTAAACGAGATAGGTGCCACGTACGTGGGGTCATATTCGATAGTTTTGATTGCCCTACGTTGCTCAGCATTGGTCATTATGCGACGACCTTTTTTCTCCCATTGGACCCTTAGCGTAAACCACTGTTGCAAGAACGTGGAAGGTGAGCTTGCCATCTGCGTGAGCTCTTGCAGCTCGTGTTCAGGAGCAGAATGCAGAGGCTTGCGATAAGAGGTAATAAGCCTTTTGAGTGCAGCCTGATCCGTCGAAATTTCATCATTTGCTATCAATTTGGCAGCAATTTTGGGAACTTTAGTGGTCATAAGTTCATATTCCTCCCAAGTGCATGGTAGTGCACGAACCGCCGAAGCAAGCATTTCGTCAAGAAGACCTAGGTCTAGCCTCTCGTAGCTTCTAGCAAATGTAGTGAAAGTTTCATCTAACATTTTAATGCAGGCTATTAGATCGTCCCCAGAAGTTGCGGCAAGGTCCTTAGCCAAAGAGAGGAAAGGTCGTATTGCGTATGAAGGTTTAAGACCCTCTGGTGGGGCGGGTGCACATGGACTAGATAATTGTGACTTCCTCATCGGTGTCACGGGTCGGGCCTCGCATTGGGAAGCCCTTTGAGATGCTGTGGGAAGCTCTAGAGGCACGGTGGATGTACTTGGTTCTGAGTTAGCAGTAATCGTTGTTTGTAAGTTCTTAGGATTAGGTAGGTTTAGGACCTGGGGCATGTGCTTTGGTCGATAGATGAGCTGAGGCTTGTTAGCCACCAGTGGCCTTGGCCTGTTAATTGTGTTCTGGGCGCCACTGGTGTAACCCTCTCTTGTTAGGAATAGGTTGATTGTAGATGAGCTTCTTAGCTGGCCATTTTTAGGCACCCAAATCCAGGGATTGCCCTCGTAGTATCCTTGTGCCCGCAAGAGGTCTTTGGGAATCCAGAGCGGTGTGGTTGTGCGTCTACAGCGGCAGTGCCTAGACTGCCTCTTGGGTCGAGACGGTTGATACTTTGGACGTTTAGGGTCACACCTGGGTGGTTTACCCTGATGTGGTTTTTGCTGTTTCGGCACCCATAGAAACTTGGACTCTTTGGCCTTGTGAGCACTCCTGGTGGCCATGGGTCTGGGGTTGAGAACTCGGCATGAGGCCGTGGTTTCCGTTTGTTTAGACGCGGGTTGAAGCTTGGTCGTGGGGGTTTCTATCGGCTGCTTCGTAAAAGTGGGGGAGTTAGGGCAGCCCTTGCTGAAAGTCGTCACTATGCGTAAATTGCCAATGGCAAGATGTATGTGATTTAGGTTGTAATCCACATTGCAGTTGGTTTGTTTCTTGAAAGTGCGACCTAACAGCGATACATTACCAGCGTCTGTGGTGCCAGACAACACATGGAAGAAGGCCGGTAAACTTTCAGATTCGATGGAAACGACCACCTTGCATTTCCCTAGGAGTGGATAAGCGGTGCCCCCAAACGGGGTGAGTTGAGCGTTAGTGGGCTATAGTTGCGGTTGACCAATGCGTGTCCAATGGTCATGTGTTAGGATGTTGTAGTCAACACCTTCATAAATCAAGGCGTCAAAAGAATACACCGCTCCTGCTGCAACTGTAATCCGCAGGTATGCCAGTGCCACTGCTTCTTCATCCTGATCTGTCAGGTCAGTTATAATAGCCATGCGGACGTTCAGTGGGGGTTCTAACATGGGCAGCTCATGTAATGGATGTGAAGGAGGATAGTACTTCTTAATGCGGCTGCCATTAAAAAAGCCTATTTTCTCACCGTCAAGTGTCTCCAACTCGACATTTCCGGTCCTACCAATTACACGTACCCTGAAAGGCCCTAGCCCCCGAAACTTCATCTTCTGTTTATGTCCTTTTACCGAGTATAGCAGAACAAGGTCCCCTTGTTCGAAGTCTCTCTGCATGACATGCTTGTCAAACAACATCTTTCGTCGAGCCTTTTCGCAAATTAGAGAGTGAGTGGCAAGGAGTCGGGTCTCCGTTAAGCGCTCAAGTTCTACTAAGTGGTTAGTCCAAGCCTCTCTGCCCTCCCAACGTTCCTGGACTGGTAGCCTCAAACTAGGGATGAAGAATTCTACGAGCAGAATGGCTTCAGTTCCGTAAGTCAGCCTAAAGGGCGTCTGTCCTGTAGCCATTTTATAAGCAGTGCGGTAGGCCCACAAAGCCGCCATTAGCTTGTTATCCCAGTCACTTCTTGAAGTAGACACGACTTTTGTAAGCACATTGACTAGAATTTTGTTTGTGGACTCGGCTTGGCCATTAGCCTGAGGGTAATAGGGAGAGGACTTTCGGTGAATTATTAGGAAGGTAGAGAGCAAGTGGGCAATTACTTCATTAATGAAGTGTGCGCCTTGGTCGCTTACAAGTTTGATTGGACAACCGAACTGTGAAATGACCTGCTCCCACAGGAACTTAGCAGTGGTCCGAGCATCATTCTTCCTCGTGACCCGTGCCTCTGCCTATTTCCTTAAATAGTCGGTTGCCACAATGATGTATCGAGCTTGGGAATATTGTGTTGCAGGACTGATAGGCCCAATAAAATCGATGCCGCATTTTTCAAAGGGTTGTCGGGCTATGACAGGGCTCAGCTCCATCTTGTCCTTCCGCACAGGCACTCTGGTCCTTTGGCACTCATCGCAGTGCTTTACAAATTTAGCTGCATCGCGGAATAGGGTGGGCCACCATAACTGGGATTATAGCACCTTTCGGGCTGTTGTGTCCCCACTAAAGTGTCCCCCAGCGATTCCGCCACGTGCTTCGTTTAATGCGTCGTGCATCTCGTGCTCACACACGCATCTGCACAATAAACCGTCCTGTCCCAACGTGTAGAGTTAGCCAGCTATCAGCTGATAGGGTTGAATTTTCAGGATAAGTCTCTTCAGCCTGGCCTTCTCAATGGGCCGCTCCGGTAGTCCATTTTCTAGCACTTGCACTATGTCATCGGCCCAATAAGGTGTCAGATCAGCTCTCTAAACAATTCTCATTCATTAGACAAGTTAAAAAGATGGCCATCCGGTAAATCATCAGGCACGCCTTGTCCAGCGGCTTCTCCTGTGGGTATGCGGGACATGTGGTCGGCCATGTAGTGCATTTTAGTGCCCTCCCAAAAAGCATTGATGTGCAAAGACTTAGGATCTATGTGTAGAGTTAGACTTGGGATCTATACCGTCCTCTTCCTAAGGCCATAACCGGTACTAGCCGGTAGTCCATCAGGACTGGGTTGCCCTCCTTGTCGTAGGATACATAAGGATTGACATATGCCTCTTCCTCGTTGGGCTCCTCCACAAAGTGGATAGGAGTGTCACTAGGTGGGTGAGTCACAAAAGGCCCTGGTGGCCTAGGTATGCCAGTCGGGTTCATCTCCAGCCTAGGCATGATAGGTCTTGGGTCAGTTGGTGCTGGAAGAGCTAGCTGGGTTCCCCTGCCCAAGAAATTAGGTGGCCTACTGCCTAACTGTGGAGGGTTGTATTGCTGCGTATACGGGAGTTTCCTCGGCATTCTACAATGCGCTGTATCATGACCGAATCTACCGCAATTTGAGCACGGCCGAGATCGAGGATCTTGGCACTCCACTGGGAGGTGATTGCCGCTGCAGTACACACATTGTACATGCGATCTCACCGGCTTTCTAACGAGCTCTTGTAACTGCGCAATCTCCATTCTCATCTCTGCCATCCCTTGGTCATGGTCTGCACTCTTCCCCTTGTCCTGCGCGCTAGTAGTTGCTTTTTCCCCTAAGGGGGTTGATCTCTCAGGGTCCCTCTAGTTTGCATTATCTCGGGTGGTAGCCCTCATGCTTCGCTCTCTAAGTTGATCATCTACACGTATTGCCTCCTCGAAGACTCGAGCTAGCACGTCCCATTGTAAGGTGGAGTTACTGGCCAGAGCCTTATAGAGCTCCTCAATCCGAACCCCGTTCATGAACACTATAGACACTGCCCTTTCGGTAGGTCGCTCGTTGGTAGGGATTCTCTTGTAGAGGCTACGCACCTGAGTAACGTAATCCCTAACGTCCTCCTTCTCCCTTTGATTGATATTCATTAATCTAACAATGAGATTGTCCGAATATCCTGCCTCTGAGAACCTTTTGATAAAGAGGCATTTAAGACGAGCGAAGTTTGTACGTTCTGCGTCATCCAGACTAGAGTACCAGGTCCTCCCCTTGTCGCCTAAACACAGGCCGAAGGCTTGGGCTCTCTGCGCAAGGTCAATAAGACCCTTTGCCTCACATACTTGCTCGAACTGCTCCATGAAGCTATACGAGGCACTGCTAGGTTCGTATCGAGCTAGTTGTTTCGCTACTATAGGGATTCTAGCCTGTTGTGGGAGCTCTCACTCAACTGCCAAGACCCACGGACCGCTTATTGATTCAAGCGTTCCAAGCCGAGCACTAATGGCTACCTCTCACATAGCCGACGCGCAATGCATACCTTACGGGTGTAGTGAGCTTACCTTGATGCCGTTCGAGTTACCTCCTCTCCCGCGCACTCCGGTAGCTCCACGATCCAAGTGCAAGCTTCAAGCAAGCTCCATCCTCAAGCTCCACGCTCCAAGCTCCATTGCCGCGAGCAAGACAAGAGAAGAGAAGAGAAGAGAAGAGAAGAATAGAGGAGAAGATGGAGAGCTTCTCCTCCTCAGTCCCTCACCCTCACACACTCACTCCCTCACACTCTCACACTCCCTCTCTCAAGCACAAGCTCAAGCAAGCAAGAACAAGAAGAAGAAGAAGAAGAAGAGAGCTACTTTTGGCCACACACAAGAATGAGCTTCTCATTCACTTTTCAACTTTATATACAAAACCCTAAATCCCTTTTGGGCGGTCATCCCCTTTTTCCCCTTTTTACATAGCCAGCCATAGCCTAGGCCCTTTTTCCCATTGTCCTTCTATCTTCCTAGCTTCCTTTCCACCGTCCGTTTACATTTACAAATTGCACGGGTGAGAGCCCGGTGCTCTTTTACAAGATTTCAGGGTGCGCCTTTTTATTTTAAAATGCACATTTCCCCTTTTGCCTTTGCCCTAAACTTTTAAGGTTGCCCTTGCGCTTTTGGCCTTTTCTGCTTTTCTTTCTTCAGTCGGGCTATCTTTTTTCCGCCTTTGCCCTGAGTCTTTTCCACTTCTTTTTGCTTTCTTCGTGTTGGGGTTAACATTACCCCCTCCTAGATGAGTGCCAGTCCCATGGCACTCCCTGTCGTAGGTAGCAGGCTGTAGCATGCACCGAAGACGTGGGTGACAAGGATGCCTGTGGTTTCTGTGGAGGAGTGTTGGTGGTGGTGTGACAGAAGGTCCTGGGGGCCTGTTGGTGGCCAAGGTGGCTGGTGGAATGTTGTTGGAGTTGGTGGTAGGGATATGCTATGTTGGGGATTGAATGGATGGCCAGCACAAGTGTTGGTTTGTTGGGGATTTTGCACATGACGATTCTTTGCGGGCTCGTTGGATGGTAAGGGATAAGTATCAAAGTTGAGTGTTGATGAAGAGCAAACAACACCTTATACCTGTAATGGGAAAACCTCACCTGTGATCTCTCCTTAAGGGGTAGTGCTAGGCTTCTCATCGTGCACAAGACATATTTTGATTAGTTTGGGAGATAGGTCGAACGCTAAGCAAGCTTAGAGTATTGTCCTGCACTTGAGGACCCAAACTATGGATATACTTCGGTGCAAATATTATGTGAGTGCTTGTGCATACTTAGAGATTACATAGTTAGAAGACTGTGGCTAGTTTCTCATAACAGTTCGTGGATGAAGCAAAGTTGTCCATGTGGAGAAGGAGTACGCATGAAGGCATATGAGACATCCTTTGCATTGTGACTGCACGATGTAGCATAATGGAATACCAGGACACCGCACTTTCAGTAGCTGGAAACTATTGGACTTGCTTGATGAGTACGGTGTACTTTTCATGGCCAATCGTGCGGTGCTTATCACCACTGATTGCAATGGTACGAAGGCAGGTTTCGAAAGAAAATTGTGCAAGTGGGTTAGGGTGACAGGTCTAACCCTAGGCGAGACAAGCTCCCCAGGTATGTCCTGCCCTTGATGTGCCCTGAACAATTGTGGGTGAGTGTAAGGGGCTAGGGGACTAGGGACGAAGCCGGTCGACCAAGGTCACCAGACGTACCTAATTTGAGAACCCCTAGGTGATGTGCTGTGATCGTGGGTGCTTCTTATTTTTCCATTTTTTTATTTTATTTTCTTTTCTTTTCTTTTTTTTTTTGCCTGAGTACAACCATTACAATATGTTGAGGCTATCAGCCTTTCAATGGGTTGGAAAATGTCAAGCTTCGAAGGCTCAGAAAATGAATAGTACAATGATGATGGTGCCCTAGCCTCATTGTTAGAGAAGCAGTTGGCGAAAGGGGGAGATACACTTGAGATATTGCAACCCTCCTTGCGGCACATGCGATGTGGGTACAATTGAGGTAACGACTGCCGTGAGCCAACTATAGAGCTTGACCCAGAAAGGGGGTGTGGCCCAGGAATGTTTTGTGGGCCATGCAATGTGGGCAGTTGGCAAGGGTGCTTTCGACAGTGTGGCTTTGCCGCGGCTCGTTGTGGGGTTGTGGGTGTTGCGGTGATTTGGGCATTGAACATTTTCGCACAAGGACCTGTATTATCCTGCATCCACTTGTCGCTTCATGAGAGCATATGCATTGTGTATGCCACAACTATAATAAACCAGTGCAATGCAAGGAGACATCACTTATTTGAATTCTATGGTGTTGACTAGACATTTATCACCTGCGCTTGATTAGCTTTTTCTTTCGCTAAAGGCGTAGCATATATTAAACGCAGATATGATAAGTTCATACAAGTCAGGAATATGTCAACACTTAACAAGTCGGGAACACTTAACCATGTAAAAACAAAAAATCCTGGCCAGTCATCATGTGATAAGCCCTTCATGCATTATGGGCTACTCGATCTATATGAGGCGGGGCGATTCGGGATGGTCGGGTGACTGGGGCGATTCAAGAAGAGAAGAGAAGTTGGGGAGAGGAGATGGTGAAGAGCTTCACCCTCTTGATCCCTCGCTCTTACACACACTCACTCTCTCACACTCTCACACACACTCTCTCAAGAGCATACACAAGCAAGAAGGAGAGAAGAAGAGAGGAGGAAGAAGACTAGTTTTGCCACACCAAAGAATGAGCTCTTCATTCACTTTTCAACTTTATATACAAAACCCTACTTCCCTTTTTGGCGGTCATCCCCTTTTTCCCTTTTTTACATGGCCGGTCATAGCCTAGGCCCTGTTTTCCATTGTCCTTTTATCTTCCTTGTTTCCTTTTCACTACCTTCTATATTTACAAATTGTATGGGTGAGAGCCCGGCACTCTTTTACAAGATTTTAGGGTGCGCTTTTTATGCGCTTTTCCCTTTTTGTGTTTGCCTTGGCCTTTTAAGGTTGTCCTTGCGCTTTTGGCCTTTTCTCCTTTTTTTTCCTTCCGTCGGGCTACCTTTTTTTCTGCCTTTGCCCTGCGCCTTTTCCACTTTCTTTCACTCTCTTGATGTTGGGGTTAACATTACCCCCCTCCTAGACGAGTGCCAGTCCCATGGCACTCATTGGCGTAGGTAGCAAGTGGTAGCATGCACTGAAGACTTCGGGGGACAGGGGGGCCTGGGGCATGTACTGGTGACCGGTTCGCGTGGGGGTTTGTTGGGGACGCTGCATAGGCCGATCTTTCCGGCTTGTCGGATGCTGGGTGGGCAATTAGCATTGGACGTTGATGAAGAACGAATGCTACTTGTACTGTGGTCGTCAACACCTGCAATTGAAAACCTGTCAGGTGGTCTCTCCCTAAGGGTAGTACTAGTCTCTGTATTGTGCACAATACATTTTTTAGTAGTTTGGGAGACAGGTCGAACTCTAAGCAAGTTGAGAGTATTGTCCTGCACTTGAGGACCCAAACTGTGAATTAGTTCTGTGTAGGTATTATGTGAGTGCGGTGCTTGTGCATACTTAGATATTACTTAGCTAGAAGACTGGTCGGCGTGGGGCCGTGTAGAGCTGAAATGTGGTAATGAGAAGATGAAGTACACCTTTGACGCGTGCTTGGAGACGTCGTTAGGGGTTTGCCATTGTCGTCAAAGCTTGCTTTCTTTTTTCTTTCTTTCTTTCTTTCCTGCTTTTTTTTTTTTTTGAATGAGGTGGGTACATGGAGGCAGTGGTACAAGGGATAACGGGAGTGCTACTCCTCATCATCCGAATGGTGGGTAAGGGTGGGCAGAGGGCAGGGGGCCTTGTTAAGGAATTTTCAGCTTAGCAAGTAGCCCTTAATGTGGAAGCAGGTTTTGAGGGTGGTGGTGGAGAGAAAGGGGTGGTTGCACTGTGTGAATTTGCTGTCATTCATGTCTTCCAGCAATGCACCACAGAAGGATGGCAAAAGAGTAGCACGCATCATGAGACGAGTCATGGTGGTGCTGTCTATGGCATTGGGGTCAAAATAGAGGGGTGGAAGGTGGCGTTCTTGGGGTGCGGGTTCCTGGTGTACTAGGATTCTAATTAACCTAAGGTAGTTACAAGTGGTGATGAATGCTGGGTCGGGGCAAGAGGTGAATTCGTTAAGGAATTTATCTATAGAGCTGTACAAGTCGGGAAGGGTGAAGAGAAGAGCGTTCCTATGGGAAGTGGTATTGGCATTATAAATGATGGGGAAGTCGAACCTGCCGTGGATGGACGGGTTAAAATGCACTCCTATCCTTCGAGGATACGGCATAAAGGTGGGGTCGTTCCTCTCTGAAGGGAGGGTGTTGCAAAACGCCATCCACGCCTCCAGGTTGACGTAAAAAATGCGCTGCCTCCAGGTGGGTTGGCAATTATAGCCTTCCACTGTGCGAGGTACCTGGAGGGCTTTGTCTTGCCAAAACTCGCGGTCCTCGGCCCCCCAAGCAGTTGGGTGGGCCTCACGCTCTGCTAACCATTTAGCCTTGAGCCGGGCCCCCATGGCGATGACATCCTCCACCAACTGAATGGGCAGCACCCTATTCAAGGCGGTGGGAAACTTGAAGAGTAGATCGGAGGGGTCTCGGCTATACTCCTGTTGCTCCCAGATAATCATTTCAGCGCGGTATTCAGCGGGGGAGTCTTGGGTGCGCAGCGGGAAAGGGGCAGGCTGTTTCTGGGCAGGTCTGGCCTTCAGCTTTCTTCTTGCCTTCTCCACCATCTCCTTCCTTCAGGTGGTGTGGGCCGCTCTTCGCTCGGCAGATGTGTCATGGGATGACACTTCGGTTTGTTGGGGTTGAGGGGGTGGTGGGACATATTCCTCTCCTTGAGGCCCTAGGTCAAGCTCTGGCTCACCCCCTTCCGCTTGCTCCTCCTCCTGTGTTTTCTCCTTAGTGAACCCAATGTCGTCCATCTCCTGTGTTGTCAGTCCTACTTGTGCCAAATATTTTATTTGTTCTTCTAGGCTCTGCGGCGGGCCTCCTAGTTGCAGTGGTATGTGCAGGCCTGCCGTGAGGGCCCTGCGCACAATGGTTAGCTTTCTCTGCAGTGATCATTGGTCTCATCTGTTTCTGATTGGGTGGTGTGGAGCAGCGTGTTGATAAAAGTGCGATGTTGAGCTATCATAGCGAGCTGGGCTACCTCTGCCTGGTTTTCAGCCATCACTCTGTCTCCCTCAGCCTTGGCCAGCCGGCGTGCTAAGTCCCGCACTCTCTGCTCGTTATGATTGGACCATTCCTTTGCCCGCCTCTCCATGTCTTCTAGGCTTTCTCCCTGTTGGAGGGTAATCGCCATAAATTATTGTTCTTGGGCTTCAAGCTCATGGCGCAAGCGGGATTGCTCTCGGTGCTCCTCTGCGATCTGCTCGTTGAGTTGGTCCCGGGTTGCCTGCAACCTGCGCACTTGTTCTGCCCTTAACTGATCCAGCTCTGCAACCTCTTGTCTAATTTTCTCAAGCTGACTCTGCGCCTCCAAGTTGGCTGCAAATAACTGGTCATTCTTGCGCTGAAGGTGGGCAGTTGTCTCCCTCTCCCTGGTGAGATGCTCCATTAGGATTTTCCTTCTTCCCTCCCAGGCAGCGTCGCACTCCTTCAGGGCTTTTAGCTCCTCCGCCTCCTTGGTGCTGGCCTCCTCCCTAAGCACAACGATTTCCCTTTGATATTCTGTTATTTGCCTCACTCTGTCCAGTTGGAGGGCGGCTTGTGATTCGCGTTTCGCTGCCAACTCCTCCACCACCATCCTCCTTTCTTGCCTGGCCGTTTGCAATTGCGCGAGCAGCTCCTTCACGTAGTCATCGTAGTGGCCTGTTGGAGGTGGGGAGTGGGACATGATCGTAGTGGTGGCAATCTCCTCCACTTTTTGTCTTTTCGCTTTTGGCCCTAGCTCCAGCTCGGCCGTCGCTGCCCTTTTGGCACTTGAAACTGGGGTGGCCCCGGTCGCTTCCCTTACCAACTCTCTTTCCACCAAGAATTGCAACCAGGTGACCACGTTGCTTTCATCGATCTTTGGGGTGTGCCCCAGGGCGGCGGTGGTAGGGGGTGTCACCCTGAGGGGGGTGGCTTGCATGGGTGGTACGAGGAGAGGGGAGACTGGTTTGACTGGGTCTTTTCCTTTCCCTTCTGCAGGAGGCAGCTGCACAGGTTCCGGCATACCAGTGCTGGGGCCGGGTGCTTCAGGTTGGTATGGACTTCCCGCTCCTTCCATGTCTTTTCTCCGCTGTTCCTCGATGGAGGGACGGGTCGCCAGCTCCAATTCTTCTTCTTTCCTCCTCCTCAGCTCCTTCTTAGCCCTCTTTCTTCTTTCCTCCTCTTCCCTTACTGACTCTCTTCGAGCCCATTCGAGCTCTTCCTTCTCTTTTCTCCTTCGCTCCTCCTCTCTCTTTCTGTGCAGGGCTTTAGTCCATTGCTTCGCTTTCCTTTCTGGTGCAGCCTGAGGTTCTCCCTCCTTGTCGGTGTCCGTTTCTGTTTCATCAGACTGATCTTCCGCCTGAGGCTGGGACTGCGACGGCAATTCGCCACCTTTTCCACCATCTCCCTGTTTGTCCTCTCCCGCTCGTTCCTGCCCTATTGCCTCGTGGATGATCGCAGTGAGGGCACCTCCAAAACCTATGGTGGAGGCCTTGGAGGATGAGGCTTTGCGGGTTGATCGAGGTGAAGGGGATTCTCCTGCTACGGCCCTTCCTCCTGTTGCCAGGGCCTTTGCCGAGGCCTCAATCGTCCTTCTCACGAACCCGTTGAGGTTCACCTCATCCAGTGCCTGAGCCGCGATGCTTTCGAGTAGAGGCACATTGATCCTCGACATGATGTTGTTGTACTGCTGACTCGAAAATAGGGTATGCATCATTTTTGCCTGCAGTTGAATCTTTGGATCAGGGATGTCTGCCAGGTTGACTCCGTCGTTGGTGTGGACCTTCACTTTGTCCATTCCCAACATGGCATAGACGTCCCTTTTTGGTTTCTTCTCCACCTTGTTCGGAAGCCCCAGTGCCCTTTCTATTAGTTCAGGGGTCAGTTCAACCTGCACTTGTCTGGTGGCTTCCCTGTCCCGCACCGTGATGGTGCCCCTATTTTTGTTGAAGGTGTGCAGGAACTCGGCGCACAGGGTGTAGTTTATCCTCTGGCCCACTGCGTCCAGATACCTTTGTAAGTGGCATTGCTCTATGATCTGTCGTACTGCTGGTTCCTCAATAACCACGTCTTCCAAGTTGAATATGTGGCGGAACTTTAGCTGATTGAATGCTCTGGTTTCCATAGTGAGGCCGTACCGCGCCTGTTCTTCCTCCGAGAAAGGGAGTTTGTCAGCTTTGTCTTGACCTGCCATGGTCGCCACCTATACATTCAATCAATTAACTTTTTAGTATTTTTGGCAACCAATTTGTTGGACGACCATAGCAGATTTTATCGTTCATAACTGTGATTTTTCCTTTCAAACTTCTATCACCTATTTTTGTATGGCATTTTAATTTGGAGCCTTTTCATGCTTGGTTCACTTTTTAGTTTTAACCTTCATGCTTGGTTTACTTCTTAGTTTTAACCCCGTTTACTGCCCCATCCCCCTTGTGGAAAAGAAAAATCCGTCCCAGGATTGGAGGTTGTGGGCCTAAGGCGTTCATGTTTATTTGCGGAGGAGCCAATCGTAGAAGTTGGGGTTATATTCTAAGTGTGCAGAGTGGTCCAGGTCACAGGGTCGGATGCCTACGTGGGTGATGTATGTGAGGACATCGGTGAGGAAATCACCGGAGTTGACCCAACTTGCGATGTGGAGCTCTTCTTCTGTCAGGATGCGGTCGAGATAGGGGTGCCCTAAGATATGATCGCGACCTCGAAGAGTGGTTAACACTCGATACGAGGTGGCGCGACGTATGTGGGATCATACTCGGCCGTCTTGATGGCTCGGTGTTGTTCGACGTTGGTCATTATGCGGCATCCCTCAATTGCCCATTTCAATCGAAGAGCATACCACTGCTTCAAGAAGGGTGATTCCGTGTCCGCCAGGTGGGACAACCCTGTTGTTTCTTGGCTAGTGAGGCCGGACGTCGTGCGCGGGACAAATGATGGAATGAGGTGTTGCTTAATGGCTTGCTCTTTGGAGACCTCGCGAGCGAGCAGCTCAGCAGCAGAGCAAGAAGCTTGTGCAAAGGCGAATTCAAAAGTCTCCCAAGAGCAAGGCATAGTGCGCACGTCAGTTGCAAGGGGTTCTGCTAATAGTCCCAAATCCAGGCGGTCATAGCTGAGGGCCAGTGCAACAAAGGTGGCATCGAGCTGTTTGATGCAGTCCACGACATCATCCCCCGTGTCCTCGGTGAGGTCAGCGGCCAGCGTTAGGAATGACTTCCGTTCATATGAAGGCTTAAGGCCGGTGGGTGGTTGGGGTTTGTTGGAGCTGGAGGTTCTGTCAGTACAGAGCTGCAGCTAGGGGCTTGTTTGAGTCAGCAACCCGGGCGGATGGGTCGGGTTTGATCTTAGGGGCTATGCTACTGCGGTCAGCAAGGTTGCGGAGTTGCGGGTGGGGTTGGTTGGGTGATGCCTCCTGTGGTGATGGCCGTTGCTTGGGTTATTGGGCTTGTGTGACGCCCGTGGGTTGACTCACAAAGGAGTCGAATGATTGGGTTCGTGGTCTTGAGGTGTCAGGGGACAAGGCCTTGAGGTTGACATAGAACCAGGGCCTGTGTCAGTTGGGATTTTGGGGATCCACAGCGAGGCATTCCCCTCATAGTAGCCTTGTGCACGCAGGAGGATTTTAGGGACCCATATTTGTTTAATCACGCGACGCTTGTGATGATGGCGTCTTGGTCTCCTAGGTTTAGGTTTGTAGGTGCTCCGTGGACACGCGCGTCTGGTTCTAGGCCGGTCTCGAGGCTTCTTAAGCACCCATTGCAAGCAAGTCTGTTGGGGTTTTGCTTTGGGTGTGGCAGGCCGCGGTGCATGGGGATCTGGGTGTAGTAAATATGCACGGCCCTCTTCCTTAGTCCTAGATGCGGCTATTTCTATCGGTGGCCCCATGAGCGGTGCTGGGGTTACGAGGCCCTTGCTGAAAGTTGTGACAATAGGCATACTCCCGATTGTTAGGTGGATGCGTTGCGACTCATAATCAACATTGCAATGGGTCTGCTTTTTAAAAGTTCGCCCGAGCAATGACTCTGTGCTTGCATTCCTTGCATCGGGTAGGATATAAAACAGCATGGGAATAGTTTCAGTCTTGATAGAAACGGCAACTCTGCATGTGCCGAGGATCGGATAGGATTGGGCCCCGTATGGGTTCAATCTGGCTGTTGTGGGATGAAGCATTGGTGCGCCAAGTTGGGTCCAATGCTCATGCGTCAAAATGTTAAAATCCGCCCCCTTGTCAATCAGGGCGTTGAAGGAGCACGTCTGCTTGGCCGTGACCGTGATGCGGAGGTAGGCGGGTTCTACAGGCTCCTCCTCATTCTCGCAGATTTCCGTAACTGTGGCTACTCGTATTTTAACGGGCGTTTCCACCATTGGTTGTTCATGCAGCGGATGAGTGGGTGGATAGTACTTCTTGATTCGACTGCCGTTAAAGAAGCCCATTCTCTCACCATCCAGTGTTTCCAGCTTGACATTACCAGTTCGGCTGATTGTGCAGACCTTAAAGGGTCCGAGACCTCTGAATTTCATCTTTTGTTTGTGTCCTTTAGCTGAGTAGAGGAGCACTAGGTCACCCGGCTCAAACTCTCGTTGCTTGACGTGTTTGCCAAACTAGCTTTTGCGTCTGGCTTTCTCACAGATAAGCGCATGGGTGGCTAGGGGACGAACCTCTAACAGGCGTTCGAGCTCAACCAAGCGTTGCGTCCATGCCTCCCTCCCTTCCCATTGTTCTTAGAGTGCTATCCGCAGGCTAGGGACGAAGAATTCTAATGGGAGAATAGCTTCAATCCCATAGGTTAGCCTAAAAGGTGTTTGTTCGACGGCCGTCTTATAAGCTGTTCGGTAGGCCCATAGGGCTGCCATCAACTTGTTATCCCAGTCACTTCGTGAGGTTGAGACTACTTTGGTTAGGACAGTGATGAGAATTTTGTTGGTTGATTCAGCCTGACCATTAGCCTGAGGGTAGTATGGTGAGGATTTGCGATGGATGATGAGGAAGGTTGATAGGAGATGGGCTATCACTTCATTGATGAAGTGCGTTTCCTGGTCGCTAACCAATTCGATGGGGCAACCAAAATGTGAGATTACTTGCTCCCATAAAAACTTGGCAGTTGTCCTAGCGTCGTTTTTGCGCGTGGCCCTTGCCTCCGCCCATTTGGTGAGGTAATTCATGGCCACCACGATGTATCTAGCCTGTGAATATTGTGCCGCGGGGCTGATGGGTCCTATGAAGTCAATTCCCCATTTTTCGAAAGGTTGGCGAGCGATAACCGGGGTTAACTCCATCTAATCTTTACGGACCGGGACCCTTGTCCGTTGACACTCGTCGCAATGTTTGACAAATTGTGAGGCATCGCGGAAGAGTGTGGGCCACCATAGCAAGGACTGCAACACCTTTCGTGCTGTAGTGTCCCCGCTAAAGTGTCCTCCTGCAATACCGTTGTGCGCCTCTGAGAGCACATCGTGCATCTCATGCTCACATACGCATCTACGTAGCAGACCGTCTTGCCCTAGCCTATAGAGCTGGCTTGCAATCAACTGATAGGGCTGGATTTTTAGGATTAAGTGCCTAAGCCGTGCCCGTTCTATTGGTCGTTCGGGTAGCCCATGCTCGAGCACTTGGACTATGTCCTCTGCCCAGTATGGTGTCAGATCGGCCCTGAATAGGTCTTTTTCGCTGGATACATGGAATAAGTGGCTGTTTGGTAACTCCTCCACGATGCCTTGTCCAGCAGCTTCTCCTGTGGGTATACGGGACAGATGGTCAGCCATGTAGTGTTGTTTTCCCTTCCGTACCACCACTGAGAAGTCGAACTCCAGGAGCAGGAGAAGGCATCGGGCTATACGTCTTGTAGCGCAAGGTTTGTTGACTAGATAGAGCAGGGCTTGATCGTCTACAAAGAAGGTGAAGGGGGTGGCTAGTAGGTAATTCCGGAACTTCTTCACGGCGAATACCATGGCTAATCCCTCCCTTTCCGTTGTCGAATAATTCATCTCTCTCTCAGTGAGCTGTCTGCTAGCAAAACTCACTGGGTAGTCTAAGTTATGCTCACCAGGTTGGCACAGCACTGCCCCCATGGCAAACTTAGAGGCGTCGATGTGTACGTGGAAAGTCATAGTCCAATCTGGGGATCGTAGGATAGGTGCCATTGTTAGGGCTTTTTTCAGTTCCTCGTAGGCTCGTTGGCATGCTTCAGTCCACTCGAAGACAATTAGCAGTTTGTACAATGGCCTAGTGATCAGCGCGCGTAGTTCAATACAAACTGCCGATAGTATCCTGTGTGACCTAAGAAGCATTGAACTCCCCTGTAATTACTTGGGGGTGGAAGGTCCACGATGACCTTGACCTTTGAGAAGTCCGTGGCAATGCCATTCTTGGACACCACGTGTCCCAAGTTGCATTAGTGCTTCACCCAAAACTGACATTTCAGGGGGTTGAGGGAGAGACGGTATAAACGACACCGTTCAAAGACCGCGCAGAGTTTTTCGAGATGTTGGGTCCAGGCCGAATGGACACACAGGTCATCGACGAAGACCTCTAACTCCTTGCGAAGCATGTCCTTGAATATGGTGCACATGAGGCGTTGAAAAGTAGCGGGGGCATTGGTTAGCCCGAATGGCATGACTACGTATGCAAAGACGCCCCACTCAGTGGCGAAGGCGGTCTTGTGCCCATCCGCAGGGTGCACTTGTACCTGACTGTACCCCGAGAAGCCATCCAGAAAACTGTAGGCTTCCTTACCTGCCACCCTCTCAAGCATGTGCTCGGTGTACGGTAAGGGGTAGTTGTCTCTCTTTGTCGCGGAGTTTACTTTCTTGTAATTGACGCACACTTGAATCTTGTCGTTTTTCTTCATCACAATGACTATGGGTGACACCCAGTCAGTGTGCTCAATTTCGTAAATGAATCCGGCTCTCATCAGCTTGTCAATTTTCTCCTTGACAGCATGGGCGTGCTTTGGATTCATGGGGTATGGTCGCTGCTTGACCGGCGTTGCATCCGTTGTCATGGGTATGTTGTGAGTCACAACACTCGGATCTACCCCTCGTAGCTCATCTAAGGACCAAGCAAATACGTCCCGGTACTCTTGCAAAAGAGTGACAAGGCTGGATTATTCTTCCTTGGTCAAGTCCCTGGCAATGAACATGGTCGGGGTACTTCGCCTTCCAGGGCTAGGTTTACCTCCTTGACCTTGGCTGGCCCTTCGATTGGTTCACGGGTTTGCCCTTGGTGCTTGGCACTTAGCAGCACCACCACCCTGTTCCCTCTTTTGAATTTTGAAAAGCGCTTAGGGAGGTCTTGTGGCTTCCTTTGTTCCTCTGATTGCGCATCGTTGGGACGCTTAGCTTCATTCTGCCGTAACCGTCTGCGCCTCAGGTGGATGGGTAAGTCTCCCTTGGTGCGTCTGGTCATGGGTGGCCTAGGAATTTCTGGGTCATCATCTGAAGTAACTTCAGATTCAAAGTCGAATTCCCCATTTTCACTAGAGGAGGTGGTCTCCCCTGGAAGCCGCAATTCGGATGGCGATTCGGTTCTAAGCATTGCTGCCGTTCCTGGTTGGGTCAGGCCAGCTTACTTAAAATCCACAGCTCCCACCTGTTCCAACCAAGCACGATCGCATTTCGCACAGATGACTCCTTGGTCCATTCTAAGGGCCGGTCTCGTCTGCGGCTTAGCATCTGCCCGGATTTGCTCAATCTCTCGCCCTTCGGTGTCATATTCTACAGTGTCCATCTCACCCTCACTTCCTTCATCGAAGGGTTGGCAATCTTCGTATTCGTCACCGGAATCTGCCTCGCTAGACTACTCATCGTCCCCTAAGGCCTGCTCTGCCTCGTCGTGTTGGTCGGGGACCAACGCCTAGTTGTATCTGAGGTTCAGTTCGTGTGCCCTGGTCCACTTCCACTCGGGTTCTTCCAAGAGGTCTTGGAGAGGCTTGAGATTGGCGGCTGCGTTGCGTGCCAGTCGGTCCGTTAAGTGCCCCAGTATTCCCTGGAGTTCTCTCATGTTGGTAGGCACTTGGAAAGCGACAGGTTTAGGCCCTTCATGGAGGCTTGCTGCCATCATGTAGATAGGTGTAGGCAGTGTTTCTCTTGGCTTGCCAACTGTTTTGACAGCCTGCTCGTACGCCTCATGATCTGAGAATGGCAGGTTGAGTGCATCCAATCCCGTTCGTCCTCTGGGCAAGGAATATACTTAGTTAAGGACCCATAGGGTTCCTTGTCCTGGGTGTTTCCCTTGAGTAGAGTAGAGATGGCGTCTAGGTCGACTGGCGAGGTCTTCCACGTGTCCATCTCTATTCTTACGGCATTAGTTCGGTTGCCCAGGAGGATCAAGCTGTTACCCCAGTCTTCGATAACTCTAGCATTGCACATCCAGGGTCGACCCAGCAAGATATCATAGTCCACTCCCTTCATGACAATAAAGTCGACGGAGAACTGGATTCCTGCAATCTTCACTGGCCAATTCTTCAAGATCCCGAATGGTTTCACTCGCATACCATTTGCTAGCGTGACGTTGAACCGAGCAGCTTCGACAGGCGGGTTTCCCCACTTCTGTAACACCCCGTGGCTAAGCACACTAACCCCAGCTCCTGTGTCTACAATCCCCTTTCTTGTTGTGTCTACGTGCATCTCCGAGCCCTCCCAGAAGGCATTGATGTGCAAGGATTTAGGGCCTGAGTGTAGCGTCAAACTTGGTAAGTGCGTTTTCGCATCCTGGTCTTGAGCATCTGCCAGAGCTTGCTTGTGTGGTCTCTCGACCCAATGTTTGAGGTCCTGCCATAGGGCAGAGTGCTGCTTGAGCAGCTCTCCCAAACCAACCGTTACAGGGGTGGTCACTAGTGTGGTTAGGAGATTGCTAAACACTCGTCCTTCCCTTCGTTCAGACTGTCCGGGCCAATGGCCACGGCTGTCCTGCGGGTCTGTTATGTCTAGGCTTGGCCTTGATGGCACTGCCTGTGGCGTAGCAGCCTCGGCAGACTTAGGTTGGGGTAGTGATAGCGGCGCACTCATGCTGGAGAGATCATCAATCTCATCCTCCGTGATGGGTTCGACATCCTTGAGGTGCTATTGAGCCTCCCTCACCCATTCCTTCACCTTTTCTATGGCTTCCAATTGCCGCTTGGGGTGTGGGTATTCCCCTACCTTAGTGCTTTCCTTTTGGGCAGTTTTAGGGGCTGAAGTCTCTGCCTCTACATCTGAGACTTTCTTCCCGTGGGGTAAGGTCGTAATGCTGTCGGTTTTTAGTGCGACCTTAGCCTCTGATCTCTTCTTTTTCCACCTACGGCTCTTCTTTTCTACTGAGGTCGCGTCGAGATTGCTAGGTCCTGGCAGAGAGACGCCAGCCTGCTTCATTTGTGCTCGGGTCATCACTCGTAGGGGGATAGGTGTGGCCTCTCCATCGGGGTTTTCAACACCAAACAATCCCAGCGGGACGGACGGCAAATTAGCTGAACCGGAAGATGGCTTCCGTTTTGGGCAGTTTATGAAAAGATGGGTGATACCGCACTCTGCGCACCTTTGGTCAGCTTTGTCCCTACCTTGCTGCTCTCTTTCTGGGCAGCGTGATGAGACGTGACTGGGATGTCCACACGTCCAACAAGTGACCGGATCCTGTGGCTGCCCTCCCAGGCCTCTACCCCGTCCTCGTCCTAATGCCATCACCGACACCGGTCGGTAGTCCATGAGGATTGCATTGCCCTCGTCGTCATGCGAGACGTAAGGGTATATATAGGTTTTCTTCGTCACTGGGCTCCTCTACGTAGTGCACGGGAGCATCGCTCGATGGGTGGGTCACATAGGGACCAGGCGGTCTAGGAATACCGGTAGGATTTATGTCCAGCCTAGGGACCGCTGGTTTCATGTCGTTAGGCGCTGGTAGGGCTAGCGGGGCTCCCCTCCCGAAGAATGGCTGTGGCCTGTTAGCCGGGTAGAGATGGCCGTAGGGTTGCGTATATGGTAGTCTTCGTGGTAGTCTACAGTGTGCGGCATCGTGGCCGAACCTTCCACAGTTAGCGCAGGGTCTTGACCTAGGGTCCTGACATTCTGCCGGCAGGTGGTTTCCTCCACAGTACACGCACTGGACGTGCGGACGCGTTGGTCGCCTCAATATGTCTTGTATTTTGGCCAGTTCCGTCTTGACCTTGGCCAAGCCGTGGTCCGTCTCGGTGGCCTTCCCCATATCTTGGGACGATGCGTTGGATCGCTCGCTAGAGGTTGGCGTTCGCTCTAAACTCCGTGGGTTGATTTTTTCTAGGTTTGAGCTCCTGGAGCTCCGCTCTTTCAGCTAGTCATCAACCCTAATGGCTTTCTCAAAGACCCTAGCCACCACGTCCCCTTGCAAGCTCGAGTTGCCTGCTAGTGCCTTGTACAATTCTTCATCCCGAATCCCGCTGATGAATACGGTTGACACTGCCATGTCAGTCGGTCTTTCACCTAAGGGGATTCTCTTAAGGAAGCTTCTCACGTGGGTCACATAGTCGCGGATGCCCTCCCTCTCCTTTTGCTTGACGTTCATCAGGCGCACTAGCAGGTTGTCAGAGTATCCGGGTTCGGCAAACCTCTTGACAAAAAGGTCCTTGAGGTTATTGAAGTTGGCTCGTTCTATAGCATCTAGGCTCGTATACCACGTCCTACCCTTATCGCTTAAGCAGAGTCCGAATGCTTGCGAACATTGGGCCTGGTCGTTGAGGCCATTGGCTTCGCAGACTTGCTCAAACTGCTCGACAAAGCTGTACGGGTTGTCCAGTGGTTGGTACTTGTCGAGTTGCTTGGCGACAATAGGTATTTTGGCTTGGCTCTTTGAGCCCTGGTTTGCCCCTAGTCCTACAAGTAGTGAGGTTGCTAGCGCAGTGGCATTCTGTTCCACCGCGATGTTATCGAGCAGCCGTTTCATGAGGAGCTCACCCAACATCAGGTCTTCCTCTAGTGCTCTTTCCTGGTCTGTCCGGTTTCGGCCAACCAAGTTCAGCACTCGCTACACCTCATGCAGCTCCATGCTTTGCCTTAGGCTCCTGGCTTGTTTGTCCCTGTTGTACTCGGCTATGCCCTGCAATGCCTTGCGGGCTAGCCTCCTCTCCTCCTCTAGGTCCGCAATGATTGCCTCTGCCGTTCTGCCACGGTGTTCGTACCTGACATGCGCATCGTAACTGCTCACCATTTGTTGTATGGCTTCTGGAAATGCGCTAACATCTAACTCCCCTGTAAATCGATGATCTGAGCCTCCCTCTGTCATGGTGGGATTCTTGCACCCGGTTGTAAGTCAGATCCTTGTCGTTGTCGCTCCTTGCTTGATCCTACCTTGCGCTCCGCACGTTTGCTTACACCTTGGGTCTTCTCCTAGTGGTGGGTTTTTTGGGCGATTTATCTGAGTGAGTTCTTTTTAATTTTTGAATGCAGCGCTCAACTTATGGTCACTCGTGAGTGTGTTGTTCCTCGTGCACTTGTGCTCAATTAGGCTTTCGGCTTTCCTAAGTGTTCTTCAAGTGCGAAAATTCAATCAGAGTGCTGTGAGTGATTCCCCGGCGTCTTACTCACTCTTGCTCGTTTTGGGCCTGACAGGCTTTGCTACTCTAGTCTTGGCCGCTCTACGGGTCCCAGGATCCTAAGCTGCTTCTTGTCACTCACGTGGGGGTGGGTCACTGGGGGAGTGCCCCAGTGTGTCCCTGGATGGGTCAGGCTTTGTTTTGGTTTGACTCTGGGAATCGGACGTCCGATTCACTAGTGGTCCGATTTACCAGGTGGGAATCGGACCAGGTATGTCAGGGCGGAGTGGTAGTCTTAAGGTCCGCGTATCTGATTCTCAAGAATCGGACGGGCAGGTGTTCGAGGAATCGGTCCGATTCTAGGCGGTCCGATTCTTGGCGGTCCGATCGGACCGGGTGATCCGATTCCTAGTGGTCTGATTATGGATGGGTCCAATTCTGGGAATCGGACCGGACAGGTGGTCCGACTGGTGACGTATATTACTTCATCCGATCGGACAGGGTGGGTCCGAGTCAGAGCGTCCGAGTGGTCTGAGTGTTTGAGTCGGACAAGTTGGTCTGAGCGTCTGATTCTAAAAATCGAACAGTTGGTCCGAGTGCCATGTGGCATGTCCGATCAGACCAGTTGGTCCGAGCCTAGTGATTGGACGGGTCGTTCCGATCGGATGGTTGTTCGAGTGTCCGATTCTGGGAATCGGACACTGGGTCGGACTTCCGATTCCGCCGGTCCAATGAGTTGCGCGCACAGATTTGCTCGATTTTCACTAGGTGTTTTATCCTATTGGTCATGTGATTAACCAGCGACGGAGTTGAAGTAGGGCGGAGGAGATCGGTTACCTGGGAGTCGCCAAATGCGATGTTCTCCTAGCTCTGGTCGATCGGACGGCTGCCCAGCTCGCTCACTCTCTCACTCTCTATCTCTCTCGCTCTCCGTTGGTTGGAAATGGGGTCCTCTTGCCCTCCCAGAGTTTATACCCTGCTAGTTCTGCCGTACACACTACAGATTCCTTCCCTGGCGTTTCCTATGCCGTTACCTTTGCACTTACTCCGTTTTTTCCTTTCGTTTCCTGTGGTTTTCCCCCTGTTTCACAGTAGCAGCCCTCTACCTCTTCGTGTGTGATTTCCTACTGCTAATCTATCCTAAACACATCTTGAATCGAAAGCAAAACACTGAACTAATTTCTCCATGTTTTCCAGTCATTAATAACCAGATTGTTCCAAAATACTTACCTATTCTGAAGATAAAAAACACCCGACTTCCTACCTATCTCAAGCTCCGTTTCAGAGTGAATACCCTACTTCGATGCTCAATATGAGGCGCGCGAGTGCTTGAGCTTGAATCCGTTGGTCCCAGCAACGGAACCAAAATGTGGGAGCTCTCACTCAACTGCCAAGACCCACGGACCGCTTATTGATTCAAGCGTTCCAAGCCGAGCACTAATGGCTACCTCTCACATAGCCGACGCGCAATGCATACCTTACGGGTGTAGTGAGCTTACCTTGATGCCGTTCGAGTTATCTCCTCTCCCGCGCACTCCAGTAGCTCCACGATCCAAGTGCAAGCTTCAAGCAAGCTCCATCCTCAAGCTCCACGCTCCAAGCTCCATTGCCGCGAGCAAGACAAGAGAAGAGAAGAGAAGAGAAGAAGAGAGGAGAAGATGGAGAGCTTCTCCTCCTCGGTCCCTCACCCTCACACACCCACTCCCTCACACTCTCACACTCCCTCTCTCAAGCACAAGCTCAAGCAAGCAACAAGAAGAAGAAGAAGAAGAAGAAGAGAGCTACTTTTGGCCACACATAAGAATGAGCTTCTCATTCACTTTTCAACTTTATATACAAAACCCTAAATCCCTTTTGGGCGGTCATCCCCTTTTTCCCCTTTTTACATAGCCGGCCATAGCCTAGGCCCTTTTTCCCATTGTCCTTTTATCTTCCTTGTTTCCTTTTCACTACCCTTCTATATTTACAAATTGCACGGGTGAGAGCCCGGCACTCTTTTACAAGATTTTAGGGTGCGCTTTTCCCTTTTCGTGTTTGCCTTGGCCTTTTAAGGTTGTCCTTGCGCTTTTGGCATTTTCTCCTTTTTTTTCTTCAGTCGGGCTACCTTTTTTCCGCCTTTGCCTTGCGTCTTTTCCACTTCCTTTTGCTTTCTTCGTGTTGGGGTTAACACCTGCCCTTTAGCCCCTTGCGTGACTCCCAATCCTGACAGTAGCGCGGTGGCTAGGGCAGTAGCACTTTGCTCCATGGATGTATTGTCCATGAGTCGCTTTGCCACCAGTTCGCTCAATGTCATGCCAGTCTCCGCTGCCCGTTCCCTCTCTACATTCGGTCCGTACTTGGCTACCCCTGCTAAGTCTAGCACTCTTCTAGTCTCGTACATATCCACGTCCTGCTGCAGCCTTCTAGCCCTTTGCTCATGGTTGTAGGCAATTATGCCTTCCAGCGCTCTCTTGATAGCTCTTCTCTCTTCTTCCAGGTTAGCCACCACTTCTTCTACAGGTCTACCTTGGATCTCAGTTCTGGTGAGTAGATCATAGTCGTGGACCAATTCTTGGACCGAAGTTGGAAATTCTTCTAGGTCTAATTGGTCTTCCCCTTGATTGCCTCTTGATCCCGACATTGTTTCTGTTTCCGACTCCACGAGGTCGTTGATGAATCCAATCAGCTCCGGTGGCTTGCACTCCTCTATCTTGTTGCTTCCCGTGTCCTTGTGTTTCCTCCAGGCACTACTAGTGGGGTGCTCAGGCACCTGTCTAAGTCTTGGGGTCTCCTCCTACTAGTGGGTTCCTTAATGTTATTAGGTATCCAAATGTGTTCCTTGTTATTTGAAAGCAGCGTCGATCCTTACTCGCACGTTGTGCTTAGTGTTTTCGTGGTTCTTGGTGCGAAAACAGGCTTTTCTCTTTTCGTGCTGTGCAGGTTTAGTGGAGCACAAAAGTGAAATGCCGATGTAAAAGAGTTTAACGCAAACTCCCCCTTACTTCTACCCACATTCTTAGCCTAATTTGAGTTTCCCACTCGGTTCCTGGCTATTCTATGGTCTTTTCGCACCCTGAGTTCGATTAATCTCCGAGGTTCTAATGACCAACTTGGGTTCTGGGGGTGTTCAAGGTTGCATCCTGGGGTCAGGTCAGCAAAGATCCTTATCTTTGTGTTCTGGCAAGATGGTCTGATTCTAGGAATCGGACCGGGGTGGTCTGACTTTGAGAGTCAGACGGTTCGACTCTGGCAATTGGACCGCTGCGGTCCGACTCTAATAGTCGGACGATGTTGGTCCGATTCTAGACTGGTCCGAGTCGGACAGGGGTGGGTCCAATTCCTTTGATTGGGCGAGGTGTTTGATCAGACAGGCTGGTCCGAGCGGACAGTTGGGTGTCCGATTATAAGGGGCAGTCCGAGTGCCACGTGGCACGTCCGATCGAGCTGGTCCGATCCTGACAATCGGACTAGACTGGTCTGACTCACTCGCAATCGGACTGTCCGACTCCAGAACTCGGGTGGTCTGATTCTGGGAATCGAACCACTGCGAGTTGGTCCGACTGCGTCGGCGGCGAGCGCGATTCCGGCACGTTTGAATCCTCCCTACTGCCTTCTGCAGTCAATCATCACAAAGCATCCCATAACCGATCAAAGCGCTATTGGAACTCACTGGACTCACCTGAAGTGGCACGAATCGAATGCGTCTGGAATCGGGGTTGCGTTTTCTCGTCCTGTGAACCAAAAGCTCTCTCTCTCTCCCTCCCTCTCTCTCTCTCTCTCACAACAAAGCCAACTAAGAAAATGAGGTCTGTCCTGGCCTCCCAGGCCTCTTAAGGTTCTTTCCCAGCACTGCAAAACCCTATAGCCAGTTCCATGTCCTTGGTTCACCCAGAAGCTTGAGTCTGGTCCCCTGTTTTCCTGTTTCCAGCAGCAGCCATAACCTTTGTTTTATCTGGTTTTACCCTAACCTAACCTCCATCTAGTGCAATCAATATGAAAAATAGAAATGCAGAACAGTAGTCCTAATCTAATGCTTCCAACAAACCCAAATACTTACGTGTTCCTCATATTAAAACCTCCTAAGTCTCCTAGTTATCTCGAGCACTGGTTCAGGCTGCAAACCCTACTTCCATGCTTGATCTACTGCGCGCGGCGCTCAAAGCTCGAATCCGTTGGTCCCGTCAACGGAACCAAAATGTGGGAGCTTTCGCTCAACCGCCAAGACCCTCGGACTACTTATTGCTCAAGTGTTTCGAACTGAGCAGCCATGGCTACCTCTCACATAGCCGTTGCGCTACGCCTACCTTGTGGGTGTAGTGAGCTTACCTTGATGCTCGATCGAGTACCCTCCTCTTTCTTGCACCCCTGCAGCTCCACGATCCTTGAGGCGAACTCAAGCAACCTCAATCCCTCTTCCATGAGCTTCATCCCCCATAGCCACGTTCAAGACCAGAGGAGAGAAGAGGGGAGGAGAAGATGAAGAGGGAGAATGGGGAGCTTCTTCTCCAGGTTCCCTTGCCCTCCCAAGATCACTCCCTCACACACTCTCACGCTCTCAGTCCCTCTCACAAGCACAAGCAAGGAGGCACGAAGGTGAGAAACAGATGGAGAAGAAGGAGGCGTTGTTTGCCACACACGAGGATGCTCTTCTCATTTACCTTTTAACTTTATATACATGCCCTTAATTTCCATGGGCGGTTGTCCCCCTTTTTTACATGGCCGTCCATTAGCCTAGGCCCTTTTTCCCATTGTCCCTCTATCTTCCTAGATTCCTTTCCACCGCCCGTCTACATTTACAAATTGCACGGGTGAGAGCCCGGTGCTCTTTTACAAGATTTCAGGGTGCACCTTTATATTTTAAAATGCGCCCTCCTATTCCTACTTCAGTCGGGCTACTTCTTTTTGTTTTTTCCGCCTTTGCCTTGCGTCTTTCCCACTTTCTTTTTCTTTCTTCGTGTTGGGGTTAACAGTAGGCAATAGCATTTATCCATGGCTTGCAACCAAGAAGGGCCATCTCATGTACAATCTATTGATTCCTAGGTGGCTAATACAAGGTAAAGAAGACAGATGTCTACCTCCAACCTCTAGAAAAGGAGCTTCAAGTGTTATGGTTGAGCATTGCAAAATAAGTAATACAAATAGGCATGCCAAATAATGGAGAAGCTAGTTGAAGGGATCTTAATGTGGACTGTGCATGCCTTTCTTGGGTATAGAGAATGCTCATGTATACATTACATACCCTATCGATGCTTGAAGCGTGCAAGACTTTCTTAGGTATGGAGAATGCTTGTATATACATTGCATGCCCTCTTGATGCTTGAACAATTAATTTAATTATGAATATCATGCTTGTTCTAGATATAGTGTAGAAAGCTTCAAACTATGCAAATCTCATGGTAAGTGGTTACCATGGTTGTTGTATCTATGGGCCAATGTTAAATGCAGAAACATTGCGAGCTTTGAAGAAGATTATTTATCAAGGTCATCGAGTCTTTCTTCCAAAGGAGCTTGACAACTTTCTTGGAAGGCCACCCGTGTGTGACAACCTATGGATTGGAATACCTTATGGATGTAAGGTAGTGAGACCTTACCAAACAGAATGTAAACATTTTTTATATTCTACATCTTATCATATTGGAATACCCTATTAATCAACCATATTCTTGGTCAAATGTACACATCCAAGAACATTGCAAGTCTCTTGTGGGAGGATCTCATATAATTGATATTGCTTTGGAAAATTTATATATTTATTATTTTTATGTTTTCAATTTATTATGCCAATCAGGATCACAAAGTCCCTAACATTAGAGGTTTGCTCTATAATATATGAGCTTGGCTAGCTAGTACAATGGATACCACAATAAGAAAACCATGCAGCCTCCAAATATGCTACAAAGGAAAACTCTATTGAAGTGATAATGCTATTAGAGAAGTATTTTCCCACTTCCATGCTCACTATTTGAGTGCATTTGCTAGTAGATATGGTTGGCATGGTGCACAATAGGTGGATGTTCTTTTTTGAATGCTTCATGAAGACTTTGAAGGCTTTGTGTGACAAAAGGCAAGGCCTAAGTGTCCCACGGAGAAGGGTAGTTGTGCCAAAAATCATTGGCCTATGTCACCAAATATTTAGGAGATCAACACAATGACATGTGATCCCTATGGCATCTACAAGATGACTCTCATATAACACAAGGCCAATAGAGGAAAATGATGGACAAATTCCTTTGTAAATAAAATAAATACGTTTGGAATGCTAGATTATCTAATCATAAACAAGCAGCTAAATTGATACAAGGCTACAAAGGAGTGACAAAGGTTCGTAAGGCATGCTTTCAAGGTATCTCATAGAATACAACTTGTGCCCTACCCAACTGCCTAGAGGCATTCCCCACCTTCATGACACCTAGGTAGTTACATGACGAGTTAAGGAGAGCTATGAATGAGGGGGTCAATGTAAGCATGGAAGAATTGGAGTTCTCTAGGGGGTGGGCGCAAAAGGTAATCAACTATTAGGATAACTCCCTATGCGATGCATGAGTGTATGAGAATCAAACATTTACTCATGGTCTATCTTTGCTTGCCCTGCTCTTGGGGACTTTGGGAACATATACCTTGTGCCTTGGATTTTTGAATTGTCATGTTTTATTTGGCTTTTTGATGAATTATAAGGACTTCAAGTAAACTTTTTGGTCAAAATAGAATCTCTCTCTCTCTCTCCCCCCCCCATATATGTATAATAATATATTTACATTGCAGTTCATGTGTGTGATCTTGTGGATTTTTTTCCCCTTTTTCTATATTTTTTTACTAGGATAATCAAGTTGTTGTTTTACTATAGATTGGTGGGAATATGATATAAATTGAATGTTTCTAGTCTTTGGTAATTGTAAGTTATTTTGGGTGAATTGGTAGTTCAAGTGCTTAAGTTCTCTCTCTCTCTCTCTCTCTCTCTCTCTCTCTCTCTCTTCTCTCTCCCTCTCTCTCTCTCTCTCTCTCTCTCTCTCTCTCTCTCTCTCTCTCTCTCTCTCTCTCTCTCTCTCTCTCTCTCTCATGGATCCATCTATAATGCATGGAACTATATAGGGGAGTGAAAGGTCACTCATAGAAGCATAACAATAGAAACACAATTACTATTTTAGTACAACTCATGTTTCTTTAGATAAATCTTACACGAGCATGTCAAATATGCGGGATAATCAAGGTGTTGTTTTGCTATAAGCTAGTGGCAATATGATATCAATTTGATATTTCCATTATTTGGTAATTGTAATTGTAAGTTCTTCTTGATGAAATCATGGTTGAAGTGCTTAAGTCCCCCCCCCCCTCTCTCTCTCTCTCTCTCTCTCTCTCTCTCTCTCTCTCTCTCTCTCTCTCCCCATCTAATCATAATCAATGGATTTTGCTTACTTTACACGTATATTACATATGGACATGGATGCATCTATAATGTATGAAACTATACAGTGGAGTGAAAGGTCACTCATAGAAGCTATATAATAGAAACGTAGCTACTATTTTAGCATGAGATAAATCTTAACACAAACATGTCAAATATGTAGGACAATCAAGTTCTTTTTTTGCTATAGATTGGTGGCAATATGATATCAATCTAATGTTTTCATTCTTTGGTAATTGTAAGTTCTTTTGGGTGAAATGGTCATTCGAATGCTCAAGTTTTCTCTTTCTCTAAGTATACTTTTGAAATACACACTCCCCCCTTCTCTCTCTCTTTACATGTGTGTGTGTGTGTGTGTGTGTGTGTGTGTGTGTGTGTGTGTGTGTGTTCTTCAAGTGGTGATCAATATCTTGAATAAGTACATTGTTATCTCATAGTGTTGGTGTGTATAGGTATGCATGCATGCACATGCATGTGTGTGTGTGTGTGTGTGTGTGTGTGTGTGTGTGTGTGTGTGTGTGTGTGTGTGTGTGTGTGTGTGTGTGTGTGTGTGTGTGTGTGTGTGTGTGTGTGTGTGTGTGTGTGTGTGTGTGTGTGTGTGTGTGTGTGTGTGTGTGTGTGTGTGTGTGTGTGTGTGTGTGTGTGTGTGTGTGTGTGTGTGTGTGTGTGTGTGTGTGTGTTGCTAACATGGAATTATGTGTGCTTGTGAAGAAAAAGTATGGATAGTATTAGAGGAGGATATATCAAGATATACAAATGCCTATATGCAAATTAGATTACTATTTATATTAAAAATCCAAATTGCATTTGTAGATTAGGAGATAGAGAGATTTGGATTTTGAGACCTCTTGGTCCCTATGAGTGATAGTATATATGCGGGGCAATGAATTTTGAGACCTCTTGGTGTCTCTATGAGTGTGAATGTATATATGCATGCATTTATTTGTATCATGAAGGTATATATGTATATATGCAACGTGTATAACTTAGAGCATCCATAGACATTCACTATTAGAGAACACAAAAAAGGTATGATCTCCCATGTTGTAGGAAATTATGGAATGGATGATTGACCATTAAGATATCCAAGATAAATTATGCTAAGAACTTCATAGTTTGTTGAGTGAAGCATAGACAAACTGAGTTGGATGTTAGAAGCATTAAAGAGATTATTTGAAAGCAGGCACCTCTACTTACTCCATCGAATTGTCCATTACAGTAGAAAAAGCATGTAGTGCTCAAGCTCCTCCTCTCAATGGCTCATACATAGCATAGATTTCCCTACTACATGTCCTTTGCAAACTCAATGTCCTGTAACTTCTACATAGGTCTAGCTCTCAACAATGCATCATATTTTTGTGGATTTATACCTATTCATTGCATTAGTCTCCAAACATGGATCCGCCTATATGTGTGCTCTCAAGAGAGCCTATGTTGCATTTGCATTGTCTGTGGTGGCTGAATTCAACAAGAGATAGTCAAAGTCACAATGCTAGAGCTTGCATCAAAATACAATTTTTTTGCTCTGACCTTCCTTCGCTATATAATGTGAATCTACATGGTGATCTTCATTGCATTTCCTCTTCACAACAATCTTTGGTTGTCCTTACTTATTGCCATGCTACACCTACAATCCTTGTTGCTAACAACAAAATTGTTGGTGAAGCTAGAGATCTTCCAATGCATGTCCCACCTTTGGGCATCCATGATTTTGAACAACCACTAGATGAGGAACATCTTCCACAACCCACATTTGGTTATGCTAATGGGGGAACCCTTTGTCTACTACATGGCATACCTCCGATGGACAATCATTCTACTATGTCTATGTTGCATTTTCATGACCCTAGAGAACATAGTATTGTTGAAATGAACAAAACATGTAGCAACTACCTTGCAATGGTTTGGAGTAGTGAGTCCAAGGTAGTTATTAGTTTGGTTGTGGGAAAATATTATTGTTAGAATGGAAAGATTTCCTTGTCTCCCTTTCAAGAGCCATCAGAGCCTCCTTTAAGAAGCTTGTTGAATAGGTGAGTTGCATGGTAGTAAAGAGTTTAATAAAATTATACGGGTTAGCATGTTGTTTCCAAGAGAATGATAGGAGCATCTCATAGACTTGATATTGCAATGGAAAATTTTTACGTTCATTATTTTTTGTGCTTCTTATTTATTCTATCAATCGGGATCACAAGGTCCCTAACATTAGAAACCCGCTCTATAATATACGAGCTAGGCTAGCTAGTATAATGGATACCATAATAAGCAATCCATGCAGCCTCCATAGATGTTACAAAGAAAAACACCTTTCAAGTGGTTGTGCTATTAGAGAAGTACTTTCCCACTTCTATACTCACTATTCAAGTGCATCTCCTAGTAGATATGGCTAGTGTGGTGCACAATAGGTGGATGTTCTTTCTTGAATGCTTTGTGAAGACTTTGGAGGGCTTTGTGTGAAAAAAGGGGTCCCATGGTGAAGGGTGGTTGATCAAGGAATCACTACTCTATGCCACCAAATATTTAAGAGATGATAAACACAATGGCATGTGAGCCTTATGGCATCTACAAGACGAATCACATATAGCACAAGGTCAGTGGAAGGAAAAGAGGATGGACAACTTTCTTTGTATCAACATTGCTTAGGAGTATGCTTGCGAGGGACACTTGCAAATATGTAAGTCAATCACATGCGTTCAAAATAAGAGATTTTCTAATAATGGGATTGTTCATGGATTGAACAAAAAAGGTGGATGTTTATTTACAAAAAATTCAAAGATAAGGGTATCTTCTAAAAGGCTTTGAATGCACATGATATGCAGGACTTGCATATATTGAATCCCTCAAGGGAATATGTAACTTTATATGGTATTGGATGAAACACAACTTGGGGATGATGCAACGATGGGAAGCATATTGACTTTAGGAAAGGGTTAGAGTTCATGGGTTATGTGGGTTTAAGCAGCAACAATGCCTAGAGAGCACTACCAAGAACACATGTTTGGGCCAAGTAGACAAAGGACAATGTACAATCCCCATGAACTTGTCAAGGGATTTTGACTTAATGAGCTACAATGTAACATGGATAGTAGAAAGCTTGAATCATAGGTATCACAACTTACTTCTAAAGGGGTCATAGGGATAATAGAGAGACAAGCATTGCCACACTGAAAGTATTACATATATGTCAATTTAATACGATGGGAATTATCTTAGACTAATATTTTTCACAACCATGATATGATGTTACATAGTTATCCTTGATAATATTGGTAAATTTCTAATGCATGAGAGAGAGAGAGAGAGAGAGAGAGAGAGAGAGAGAGAGAGAGAGAGAGAGAGAGAGAGAGAGAGAGAGAGAGAGAGAGAGAGAGAGAGAGGACTTCATGTAGACAAAAATAAAATTTATAGGCATTTATAGTACCAAGAGTCTCTCAAGTAGGGAGATGATATGAAAAAAACACAGAGAGAGAAACTTATTGTGCCATACTTCTCTAATGTAGGAAGTTGATATAAAAGAAGTATATATAGAGATCACCTTCTTGAGATACACATGTATCCTTTACACCCAAAAAGGAAAATGAGGGTGGTGCAATGTAAAGTAGTTCAAGCATTTCCCCTATTTGATACCTATTGCAAAGTGGCAACCATGGCTCTTGCCACGTAACATTATGAGAATAGATGGATGCTCTCTCTCTCTCTCTCTCTCTCTCTCTCTCCCTCTCTCTCCCTCTCTCTCCTCTCTCTCTCTCTCTCTCTCTCTCTCTCTCTCTCTACATACATGTATATAATTACACACACATGCACGCACATACCTTAATCCCTAAACAAAATTCAAGACAATTATAGCTTATCTCATTTTGCAAGTACACTTGAGGATGTTACATCTACTATGAGAGAGTGAGAGGGAGACATGCATATATAGATATTGTAGTGAAACTTGATATTTGTATGGTGAATATGTTTGAGCACAAACACATTAAGGCTTTGTGACATGATGGGATTAGTAGGGAATGCCTCCTCTTCCCTCTCATCTCTCTCAGTCAGTCTGTGCGGTAGAAATCTCCCTCTCTCTCCCTCTCTCTCATCCATGTTGTGCGCTTTCTGTTTACAGTATATAGCATGATCCTTTATGGGTGCATCTGAGGTTTATCAATAAAGAAAGAAAATCTTAATTAAAGTTGCTAAATCTCAACATACCTAGCCTAAATAATTATGTGAAAGATGGCATGATGCGTGCTCCTTCATATTTTACCAAGAAAGAGTGAGAAATGTAAGAATTTGTGCTATGCCAAAAACATGACATTACTAGGTATAACTTTGTGAACTTCACAATGATACATTGTGTTGTTGCTTCCCTTGCTCACAAAAGTGCAAAGTGAGTGAGGCATAGCATCACAAGCTTCACAATGATGCCTCATGATTTTCGGGCAAGACTAGCAATGCCAGTTAGACCAGCTAGTTGTTATTAGTTTGATTTATGATATGATGGCTTTAACTTTGAAAAGTAACCATAGCCTTTAACAATTTCTACGCTTGACTGTGTGCATAATTGACGCTTGTAGCATGTGAATATTGGTTGCCATTAGGATAATAGTTGAGGAATATGGTTGCCCTCTAATCTGCATCTCCTACCTATAGACAATCATATCATTAGTAGCATCTTCAAGGTCTTTGAATTTTTGAAATCACATGTCTAGGTTGTTGTATCAAAGAAATAAAGCGTTAATGTCTATGTTGTTGATTCAAATGTTCATATCGCATTGATGAATTTAATGGCATGGTAGAAAGAGACCTTGAATGCACACATGTATATATGTATTCATATCTCTAGCTTCCCATTCCTATTTTGGGCGCATCGTGGATTTGTGAAAGGTGGATCTTCAAAGGTAGGTCAAGAACTGCTACGTATGGTTACCAATGTAGCTAATATAACATATATATGCGCTATCTAGTGTGTCCTAAATGGTGAGATTTGGGTAATGTGTCTTTTTATAGCATGTAAATACCCATAAACTACCTGCAACATCTTGCATATGCTGTAAGATACATAAATAAATATAGCTAGCCCGTGCCATGATTAATAGTGCTATAAGTTATGTAGCTAATTGCAATACTACTATAAGTTACATAGCTAAGTATAATAGTGCTAGGGATGACTTAAATTATAGTCTCCTCACTTTAAAGCTTGATAAAAATGAATAGTTATTTTGACATGAATAGATTTGATAATATGCCTTCAAGGAGGGATGTAAGACACATGGTTTAAACTCACAAATGCCCCAAAACTCAACCCACACTCAAACCACTACCCCACGACTGTGTTGGCAAAAATGAATACTCATTTGATGGCCTTGGCTCCCACCCACTCTGAGGTCAACTAGACATTCTCCACTTAAAATCTAGCATCCTTGGTGCCAAGTGGACAACTATATTGTGGACTTTGAAATGCATGCAAAAGCCTTGAAAGCTCGTGTCTTAAGAATGATGTAGTGCTTTTATCAAAAGTGTAACAGGTGTAATTTTTGTTAGTTTTCTTTAAATTGCTAATAAATACTAAGGGATATGTGAATAATGTAAAGACTTATGTTCGCGTCCAATTGATGGATAAGTAGAGTCCTGAAAGATCATTGCAAGGTTACTCATGATATAGATGTTAGCTTAGTAACTCACCCGAAGGAGCTTGCTAAGATGAAGCTTAGATTGGTTGCAAGTGTTCTTTCAATGTTTGGAACATTGACATAGTGACAAGGGATCATGTATTTTTAACACTCCTTTATAGACACTATATGTCTATCTATTTTTTCAAGTCTCACTTACTACAGGAGTTTGATGAAAATAGGAAAAGTTGTAAATATTAAACATGTTTATCTTTGGATATAACTTACTTTATCAATTTTCTTGATGATACTAACTATCTTTATAAAAGTATTGCTAGTATCAATAGCATTTTTATTAAAAGGACTTAGTCAAGGTACCATTGCATTTAGTGATTCCTACAATGGCATGATAATTAGTACTAGATACCTACATGAATAGTTACTTGACAAAGGCGGTAAGCCATGGCTAGCATAAGTTTGGAGTTCGATAGTAAAAGGTGGCGTCGGTATACAATTGGTACTAAATAATTACCAAAAGGCTAAGATAGACTAATATTTTGATACTCAATAGCTAAGGTGGTGGAGTTTTTATATACCTCTTAAATTATAATCTAGATAAATATAGTTGATAAATATGTATTTTCTTATATATTAAGTATTTAGTATACAACTATATAAACCTTAGGACACGCATTATATCTTTATATTGCTTGTTTACTTACATGAATTGAGGAAAAAAACCAATTAGCCAAGATCCTACTCTATGATCATTAGGCATGAATCTTTTATTAGTATGATTAGTGCTTAAATGTTATTAATGAACATGATGGACTTTGATCATTTTTTCTCAAAGCCCTAGAATAACGTTAAGAAGAGAAATAGGAAGAAGAGAAAAGAGTGAAGAAGAGAGAGAAATATTGATGAGGAGAGAGAAATACTAAAAAGACTAGAGAGAGGTAAGAGAAGCCATGAAAGCTTAGAATGGAGATGAGAAGAGACTGTAACTTTGTATAAATGAATGATTTAAAAAAAATAGGTGTCAATATCTTTTATACATATATTAGTGTGACATGGTATTATTTCTCAAACTCACTAAAATATTATGTCTTCAGAGTTTCTTACATTCCATCCTTGCCTTGAGGTTTTTTCCACAAAAAAAAATTTGGGAAGTTATTATAAGGCTTAGAATATGGACATAATAGAGTCCGAGTTTGTTTTACAGTTGTACAAATAATGGAAAATAGATGAGAAAAATGAAATCTTTGATTTAGATGAAGAGGTAAGCAGAAGCCTATACAATGTACAATATCCAAATGTCTCCTAGAAAGATTTTGAGCCATTACATCTTCATGGAAAGGTCTTTGCAGTCAATAGACAACTTACTGTAATAATAGACCATGTTGGATAAAAATTGCCATAACTCTTTAATGGGTAGTCCAAATGGGGCATGCCACACATCAATACGAAGCTCTCAAGGAGTACATTCACTTTATGTAAGTGTGGCACTTTGTTGAAAATAGGGCACAAAAAAATTTGATCTAAAATAGATTGTTCTTTGGGTAGCACTGTTTGCAATACAATTGGCCCAATTGGGACTATGCTTCAGCCACATCAAAGTATCCTAAAAATAAGAAAACCCATCTAAGATAGAGGTAGGCCTCCATGAAGCTTCTTCAAGTGCTAATCCTCTCTACTTAATCAAATAATCAGTGAATGATGGACTTGGAGTGAAGCTTCTTTTCACGTTGTCCTATGATCTCCTCAAGGATATACTATATGAGACCTTCTTCATCAATGGGAGGTAGCTCTTCCACTGTATGAACCTAGGTGCCAAAGTGGTGCCAAAGAAAGGTTTGAGTTGTCTAGCATGAAACACATTGTGAATCTGAGTAGAAGAGGAAAATTTCAATATGTAGGCCAAGTTCCCTATGTGCTTAAGAATCCTATATGGTTCATAAAACTTGTGAACATACTTATTGCTAGAGCTATCTTTCAAAATAGAGTAGCGAGACTTGGATACTTTTCAACACAACGAACTCTCCTTCTGGGCACTCCATAGGACACCTCTTCTCATTAGCATACATTTTCATCTACTCTTGAGCTTCTCTTCTTACACTACTGAAGAGGGTTTTGCATCCATTCTAAGTTCTCTTTTCTACGGGGGTTAATCTTCTCATTGAAGAGGATTGTAGGAAGGAGCACCCTATAGCCATACAAGGCTTCAAAAAGGAAATAATCAATACTAGAATGGATAGAATTATTTTAAGAAAACTTAGCCAAGTGTAGCCAAGAGTCCTATGCATGCTACACATCATGATGGAAATGTCTAAGGTAAGTCTTTAACCACTTGTTGGCCCTTTTTGTTTGGTCATCAATCTGTGTGGATGATAGAATATAAAGGGAGCCAACTTAGTATCCATGGAATTGAATATTGCATGCTAGAAGTTAGTCATGAACTTAGAGTCCCTATCATGTATAATCACTTACGGTAATCCGTGCAACTTAAAGATGTGCTCCATGAATCAACTAGCCATTCATGATATAGTAGAGTAAACTGCATCTTCATGGGAATAAAATGGATAGTCTTGGTGGGCCTATCTATCCACCACCACACATATACTATGCAATCTCTTTTTAGTTGTAGGCAAGTCCATAATAAAATCCATGGTTATATATGCCCATTTTCCTTCAACTTATGAGTGTTATTCTTATTTTATTGACATGGAATGCACTTCATAACACATCCTTTTACATCCAACCACAATCCCTTCTAATGAAAATTCTTGGAGATCTTATCATAGGTTTTGAACATACCTAAGTATTCAACTATGACTAAAGGATGCATCTCCTCCATGATTTTTAGCTTCAAATGAAAAGAATAGGGGATGATAATCCTATCATTGAACCAAATGAGGCCATATTTAAGTTGAAAAGGTGAGTTTCCCTCTATTAGTCCTTGTTGTAATTTTTGAAATATATGGCTAAGCTCTTCATCCAAAAGGTAAGCTTCCTATAGCTCTTCAACCCTAGTCACTAAATGAAGCTTAAAACTTTGCATGCCCACATCTTAGAAAGAGAATCAACCACTAAATTATCCTTGCCATGTGTATGTGTGATATCAAAATCATAAATTTGCAATGTACCACCCACCTTCACTACTTAGGAGTGAGATTTGACTAGGTAAGAAAATACTTAAGGATCCTATGATCAATGTTCACCTTGAACTAGCTACCATTCAAGTAATTATGCCACTTCTTGATTGCATGAAGTATAGCCAATATCTCTTAGTCATACACATTCATAACTATCTCTTTATTTATAAGCTTGCAACTCTCAAAGGCAATGATACCATCAAATTTCACCTCATTGCCCTCTCTCATTTGAATCGGATGGTAACCTGACCTCTAGTCAATCTTTGTAAAAAAATTAGTTCCCTTGAGCTCAACCATCAAATTATCCTCTCTAGGATAGGGTACTTGTTCTTTAATGTGATCTTGTTTAGATACATGTAATCTATATATGCCTTAAAAGATCCATCATTCTTCTTTTTACTAACAAGATCAATGATGCATACGGTGAAGAACTAGGCTCCGTGAAACCCATCTTTAATAGTTCCTTGATTTTCATGGCAACTTCCTTGCACTCACATTTTGATGATTTGGAGTGTGACTTATTGATTAGCTCGGAGCGAGGCTCAATAGGGTGATCAACTGCTCTCTTGGAAGGTAGTGTTGTAGGCACCCAAAACAAATCTTTTTACTCCTCAAGGTAAGCAACTGAATTGTTGAGCTGATCCGCTACCTCTTTATTCAAGTGTAATATAAAGATACGAGAGCACTTTTTGTACTCCTTCTTGAGTTGCTTTATGGTGATAAAGATGCAAATTAGACTTACTATGGATTCCCTATAAATGGATAGGCTACCCATCAATGACAAAATCCATATACAACTACAAAAAATCCATAGTAATCTTACCTAAAGTCATCAGCCAATCACACCCAAGTACTACATCTATGGGCCGCATTTCTAAGCTGCTTAAGTTCATTTTTGCTTCATAACCAATTTCCTCTTTGTCGTTCGCTACTTGAACCTTTATGGGTTGCTATAATTCTATGGGAAGACAATTCAATTTGTCAACAATTAACTTATTTACAAAGCTATGTATATTGCCACTATCTATCATGATAAGAAGATCTTTCCCATGAATGGTACCCTTTATACAAACTATATTAGGGCCCCTTGAATCTATCTAGGAATCCATGGAGATAGAATAGAGTGTAGTGGTAGCAATATATAGATCACTCCCACCCAAATCAAATGGTACATTTCCACCAGGGTCAAATGGAAAGCATCTGCTAGGTCATAAAACTAATCTTGCTCAAGATCCTCTTCATGATCTTCAAATTTAGCATGGCCACCCACTCTGATCTTCAACTTCTTCCTCACCAACATCTTTAAAAACAAGCATCCCATAATTTTTAGCATTAGCATTCTTAATGGGTGCACTTTGAAGCATGGTTAGTTGTATACTTTTCACCACATTTAAAGCATAGACCCTTTTGTTTCCTTTCTAAAAAAAGGTCCATATGCATAAAATTTCCACCATTTACTGAGTTATTTCTGGGTATCTTATCACCTTACTTATGCTCAAATTCAAGACTGAATACTATCTTAAAAGTGCTTTGTTACCTTGAAGCATTAGAGGTTGGATATGTAGGGACTTTGGGGTTGCCAAAAGGCATGCTGGAACAATCAATATTACTCCCAAATTTATTGTGCCTATTTAGAATCCTTTACTATCCGAAAGTGGGTTAGGAATATCTTTTTTGAACTTACGAGCATACCTTTTCAATAGATTGGAATAGTGCGGCTAGTTTTTGGGTCATTAGATTAGCTGATAGACTAGGCTTTAAACCATAATTCCATTTATGTTACTTTGCATCCTCACTCACACTCTCCATGTAATTGGTAAGGTTTAGGAACTAATTGGTATACTCTCTAACAATCAAGCTTCTTTGGTCCCAACAATTGATACCACCTCTTAGCCAATTTCTCATTTTCAATAGGGGACTCAAACACTCCAGCTATCTTTGCCTTGAAATCAATCCAACTGTCAACTTGTTGGTTTTCCCTCTAAATGTACCTCCAACATGTATAAGCAAAGCCCTTAACGTGAAGAGTATCAAAATGTATCTTCTAGTCATATGATTTAGAGAAGATATCAAAATATGACTCCAATTTAAATGTCCACTTCTCAAAATTTGAAGGGGAAGATGAATGCCTATTGCACTTAGCACTATCTTATCATATATTTCTCTTTCCACAAAGCCTTGCTACCCATTAGAAGGGATGTTGTCTATGTAACTATCAATGGGAGCTAAATTATTTGAAGTTTAATTACTCCAAGTTACATGTGTGAGGATAAAATAGTATGATAGGCTCCCTACACAGGCTTTGAATCACCGGGAGGTGGGCAAAGTTTCTCTCCAGTTAGACGGTTTCATACCTTTGAGATATTTGATAGTGACGTAGAGTCATCCCGCTTTGTTCCATTATCTCCATTGGCATCCACCTTTTTCCTTGCTAGGAATATTCATTATGGGGCAAGAGCACGCTAATTTATGAAAATAGGGATGATATGCATTTCTAAAATTGAAACTTTCAACCTTTAATAAAGTGCATGGATTAATTAAAAATAGAGGATGAAATGAAAGATAGACTAAGGGTTTTATTATTGTGCAAATCAGTGACTCATTAATTACATAGCTTATCCTTTTACAATGTATTCTTGGGCACAATATAATCCAATGCACAAATCAAGGCTATCATGAAAGCATAAAAGGATTGAAATGTAATTGCAATTGAATTTGATTTAGTGCTAAAAACTGATTAAGAAGCTTTGAGAAATCTAAAGGGTATCTATCTCTAATTCATGGTACATTAGAAGCCTAAGAATGCCATAATCTCCCATGAAGAACTGGATGCGCTTCTACAATTGGTTTAAGAGAGATTTCAAAGATTAAGAAAGTAGATTAACTCTTCAAAGATTGGAGAAAATTGATGATTCGATGAGAATCAAGCCTTAGCCCCATCAAGGTAGAAGAGAAAAACCAAATTGATCCTTAATGCTCCATAACCATAGTCTCCATAAATCAATCCAATCTAATGATTGTAGAGCATGTAAGCTTTGTGATAGAAGTGTCTTCAACCCTCTTGAAAGCTTATTGATGAGAAATTTAAGCTCTAGGTGTGAAATCCCCAAATTGTTGGTCCATAATGACTTTGAATCCTTGAATTCTCTTCGATGCAATCTTGGCCCCATCGTTGGAGTAGAACCATTGTAGAAGAGTATTGAACATCAAGGAATGGAAAATGTTGAAGAAGATGAGAGCTCCAAGCTTAAGGCTATGGCTGCCCTACTATATTTTAGGGTTTTAGAAAGCTTTTACCAAAAATACAAAGAAGAAGATTGAAGATCATGGAGATTAAAGGGTGATCTTCTTGTTAAATTCATGTAAAAGCTTGAAGTCAAGTAGCAATGGATGGGAGCTTTAGATTGACAATGTGTAGGCAACACATTTTTTGGCAAAATTTACATGTCTAATCATGCTACTCCTCTCATGATGTGGTTGCTCAATGGTTGAAGGCATGCTTGGAAAATATTAAGGAATGTTTTTCCCAAGGTTAGAGAGAAAGAGAGAGAGAAATCATGCTTCTACTAAGCAGAAGAAGAGGATTTTATGGTTGTCCACCATGGGAGCTTGGAGAAAAGCTTGTAGGAAGAAGAGAGATAAGGCCTTTTGCAAAAAGTAATTCGAGTTTAAACCCTAACTAACTCCTAAGACCTCTTCTTTAACCAAAGTATCCTAAAAAGTAGAATGTATCTTGGTGACAACTTACTACCTTGTCCACCTTGCCTCTAGCTTCTCCTCCATGTCTAAAAATAGCTCTAACTAGGTTGTTCTCTTCATTTGAAGGACCTTTGGTCTCTATACTAGTCTCCTTCAAGAGTTGTATAACCTATACTTGTGTAACTTAAATTAATTGTTTGAATGGGAAATCATGGCTAGGATGTGACTAAATGGGATAAAACACTAGTGCTGTCAAGAATAGGACTAGAGAGAAGAGTATAAAAGAGAGAGAAAAGAGGAGAGAGAAAGATTAATGAGGAGAGAGAAATACTAAAAAGAAAAGAGAGGCGAGAGAAGCCATGAAAGCTCAGAAAAGGATGTGAGATGAAGAGAGTGTAATTCTCTATTAATGAATGATGAAAAAAAATACATCTCTCAACATATTTTATACCTATGCGAGTGTGGTATGGTATTATTTCTCAAATCCACTAAAATAATATCTATTTTCAATTTCTAATAAATAATATTTATTCTAATTTTTATGGATACCTTTACACTCGTATTATGTGTTATCTAGTAAGTATCACTTGGTAAGTATCAAATGATAATCCTTTTTGCTATGTGAATTTTGGTAAGTATAAAGACTAATATAATGATGGCTTGAATATTGTAAATTATGAGAGAGAGGGATATATATATATATATATATGGATTTATTAGGTGTATAAGAAGATAGGATGGAAGCAAAAAGAAGGCAAGTCTCAAAGCATAAGTATGAGCTCTTCTATTAACTTTTTAGTTTTTATGCACAGGGTTTGGGTTTATGGTTCCCTTGGATAGTTGGGTACCCCATCCACTTTTTAGACTCTTGATTCATTTCTTTTTAATATATGCACATACATCATGTGTCGGAGCTTCTCACTCAACTGCCAAGTCCCACGGACTGCTTATTGTTTCAAGCGTTTCAAGCCAAGTGCAATGCCTACCTCTCACATAGCCATACACGCTCTCACACCTATGAGTGTAGTGAGCTTACCTCCATGCTCGATCAAGTTGCCTCCTCCCTCAAGCACTTTGGTAGGTCCACGATCCAAGGTGCAAGATCGATCCTCAAGCTCCAAGCTCCATGCTCCATTGCTGCATGTGAGACAAGAGAAGAGAAGAGAAGAAGAAAAAGAGAGGAGAAGATGGAGAGCTTCTCCACCACGATTCCTCACCCTCACACACTCACTCCTAATCTTGCTAGCACAGACACCATGCATTACACGGTGAGGTAGGCACACCCCCAGGTAGTGCACCATTCCTCATCCTCACACACCACCAGGCTCTCCATATCTTGAGCGAGCCTGTGGTGTTATCCCACACTTGAGGACCTAGTTTGTATATAGGGGAGGTGTTGTGGGTGTGACTTAGGGAGACAAGTCCAAGGTGCAAACTCCTTAGGTGTGTCCTGCCCTTGATATGCCCTAAGTGTGAAGTGAGAGAATAGGGAGGAGGGCTAGGGGGTTAGCGGCCGATCAAGGCCACCAAATGCATCTAACTTAAGAACCCCTAGGTGTAGTGTTTGCGACACTCTGATATTACATGGGAAAGCTCATTGTTCCTTTCCTTTTGCTTTGTGTGGGTCTTTTATTTGTTTCCTCTTTTCTTTTTCTTTCTCTTTTTTTTTTGAGTTACATTGGGAGGAAGCACGCTAGACATCATCATGATGCTCTTCAATAGTTACATTTTGAGGGGGACCTAAGAGATTTGCCAAGGAATGCATGGCTTGGCATGTAGCCCTTTGCTCTTCTGGCTGTACTTGTGGCCACAAAGGGGTTTTGGTTCCTACACTCGTTCTTTCTCTTGTTGATTTGATTCAAAATCAGGGCCTTCTTCCTGGACCAACTCTAGTTGAGGTGGCTATATTTTCCATTCTGGCTCCCTAGCAAGGAGAGTTCATGTGTGGTTAAACTAGTTGAGATTAGGTGAGCATGTGCCATGGCATGGAGTCCATGTTATAGTGCCCTCCTTGTTAGCTCTACTTTTCTTTTTAGTTGTTCCAATGTCTTTTCTCCTCTTGGCTGCATGACATTCAATGCTGTGCTTAGGAATGCATGTTGTTGCTCCAGCATTCCGAGCCGCAACTTTGCTTTCTGCCAGAAGGCGTTCACTCTTGGAATGGGCGAGCTTATAGAGGCTAAATCTTTGATTCTATTTTCACTAGATCAATCTCCTCCTCCTCCTGTTGCCTTAGTCATTCTTCCTCCTCTTCTTGCCTTTTATTGCACTCTTCTTCTAGTCTCTTCGATTCCTCCTCCACCCTTTGCAGCTCTCTATTTTCCTTGAAGGTGGATCGAGTTCTTCTTATGGGGTTTTTGAGAGCGATCTTTTTCCTCTCCCCTTGGCTTGACAATTTTGAGCCTTGCTCGAATCGGTGGTGGCACTGACATCTCCTCCGCAGAGTTTCCTGAATGATGGCAATTAGCACTCCTCTAATGTCTACAATCGAATCTTTGGAGGTAGGTTGTTTCCTCGTCGACTTCGCTATTGTAGCCGAAGACTCTCCTTTTGCCACCCTTGGTGTGTTGTAGCTAGTACCTTTGATGATGCATGTACTATCTTTTGGACGTAAGCATTCGAATTTACCTTGTCCAAGGCGTTGGCTACAAGAGTCTCCAGCAATGGTACACCTATTTCATGAGAGCATTATATTTCTTACTTGAGAAAAGGATGTGGACTATTTTAGCCTGTAGGGAAATGGTGGGTCCAGAATATCAGCTAGGCTAATTCCATCATTAATGTAAACCTTCTTTTTGTCCATCTCTAGCATCTTGTACATGTCCCTTTTTGGACCCTTTTTTGATTTCTTTGCCAATCCTAGTGCCTTCTCTACAATTTTTGGATTAAGGGGAACTTCCACCTTTCTAGAGGTTTTGCTTTGTCTGATGGTCACTTTGCCAATATTCCTTCTTATGTCGAAGGTTCTCCAAGAATTCTGTGCGTTTTCCATGGTCAATTTTCTAGCCAACCTTCTACATATATCTGTAGAGATTGCACTAGTCAACTCTTTGTCTCATTGCACCTTCCTTGTTAGACAACTCTCTCCAATTGTTGATGCTACTAAACTTTAGTTGGTTGTAGACTTGTGTTTTAGTGGCCAATCGGTACTTGTTGTGCTCTTCCTTTGACAAGGGGAGTTGGCCTGCCATCTCAAGTTCCTATTATGGCACAATAATTTACAATTAGCTCCTTTAAGAGTACATTTTGCAAAAAATTAAAAAGTTTAAGATCGAACATTATGGAATGGTGTAATGTTCTAGTAATAGACAAAGCTTCAATTGCTACAACATTGGCCACATTTCTCTCCTTTTCAAGCTAACAAAAAACCAATGAATCATCTTGGTTGGAGATTGAATCATAGAGTGTACCTCAAACAAAACTTCAGAAAAACCATACAAACTAACTACATTCTACAATTATTCATATGCAACCAACTCCTACAAAGGAAATGTAGTGCAAATCTTGCAATCTTGCTCTTCTTGCAAAGAAATTACAATGCTAATCTTGCAATTCTTTAAATCAAGCAGTGCAATGACTTGAAATATTATCTTGCATGTTGGAAACATGCTGACTTGTTCTTTAAATCGAGCAATGCAATCACCTAAAGTATTATCTTGCATGTTGGAAACATGGGTATCTTGAACAAATACATCCAAAGGTGCATTTTGCACTATTAGTAGTGGCACTTCTTCAAGTTCTTGCAAAGTTCCGTGACTGAAATCCAACTTAGTAGTTGCATTTTCTTCTTTAGCATCAATAAGAGAACCAAGAAAATCATGCATGATGACATCCTAATTGCAAAAACCATAATCCTCAAACTAATCCTCCATAATAGCATCATCTTCTTGAATATATAACCGATCTTCTTGATCACCAAATTCGATTGTTTTCATTGTTCATAAACTATTGGCTTGTTTTTTTCTTGATTAAAGCTAATTGGAGATTGATTATAGCAGTTTGAAAAATACCAAAATATGGAAAATACCTTGAGATTATTGATGTAAAGTGTGAGGCGATCCACTCTCCCATTGGCAACTTGCTCTGTTGGGTTTGGGGCACTCAAGGATTCTTGGCTTCTTTGGCTCTTGTCCTCTCTTGCACCCTTTACCTCAATCTTAAGCAAGAACATGGATAAAGAGAACCAATCATCATCATCATCACTTGAACTTGAATCGGAATCCAAAACATCTTCATATCTTTCCTTGAGCTTTTCAACTACTATAAGCAATCTCCCAATATGCTTAACACTCGAACAAGGCCTGACTTTCTTGCCTTCATGACCATCATGCCATTCATAAGCATCATGAAGAATATCCTCAAAATAATCCAACTTCTCCCATGCTTTATCCACCTTTAATCTTGAACCCTTCTTTGGTTAATTGATGAAAACCTCTTGCTTCTGCAGATACCATCAAACTCATTGCATAAATCAAACATGTAGAAACACTTACAAGATTTTCCTTCTTCATAAGACCCGTGAACATAAGAACAATTCTTTGAAGTACTCAAAGCAAACTTTGCACCACTTTTTCTTCTCCTTTGATTTACCCATTGCAATTAATCCGATTGAGATTTTTAGCTTCATAACTAAAAATGAAACTTGAATGCTCTCTCATTAATCCTATGTAGGCTTCCTATAGTAGGCAAAAGATAGGGCTTCCCCTTTCTCACTAGATTTAGCCAGAGTTTGTTATAGAGATGATATTCCTACAATAGTGCTTGCATTTTGAGATATCTATGTGAACAATCTATCTCTATTTTCATCCAGGATTGAAAATCCTCATGCTTCTCCTCTTGCAATCTTGTCAAACTTGTGCTGTTGTTGCTTTGATAATGGTTTTTGCAATTCCAAAAACTTGTGGGTAGACAAAATAACAGAGTCATTGGCCGTCATACAAGAAGAAAGGCAAAATTAACCATGTGAAATGGATTATCTTGCTTTAGGTAATATATCACTATTTTAGGCAATTGTCACTACTTCAGGCAGTTGTCATTGCTTCGAGTTGTGACATTTTTGTGTGTGTATATTTTTGGCATAAAACATAAACATTTTCTGAGTAGGGTTTGAAATAAGTGATGCACTGTAAGAATGATAGAATTGCATCATCTTACTATATGAAATATATCACTACTTCATACAAAAAATTCAAATTTCTACTATCAAATAAAGTCATTTTTGCTGGTGTTTTAAATCAAAGATATAGAGAAGCAATGACAGGGTATACGCACAAAAAACCCTTTGAACTCCATGCAGAAAATACATTTTTCATCCATGAAACAAAGTCATTTTTCACAAATCTTAGTTATTGCTTCAAGTCTCTGCACAAGTTTTGCACATAAAAGACCTTTCAAATTTTAGTCATCAATTGGAGGTGTTTTTCTGTTAAACGTATACACGAGAGATTTAGAAAAGCATGGTAGGATTGATAAAGTGTTTCAGCCCCAAATCTATGTCGAATGCATACTATGAATGAACTACCTCATATGGAAATAGAGTAAACTGCATCAAGTAGTGAGGAAAATACCTAAAACCTCATCAAGCAACTAATAAGAAACTCAAAAATAATGACATAATACTACACTCTACAACACTCATAATGTTAAATCAAAGATAGAAATCAAACTATATGCTGGAAATAAGATAGAAACACAAGTATGAATCTGGTGCCCACTGTCAAATTGTATTGCTAAGCAAGAAACTCCAACATACAACTAGTCGTGATCAAGAATAATGTTCCATATGTGAGAAAGACACACAATACCTCTTCAGGTCATGTTTTTCAACCACCTACAAAAACTGCACTTTATGAGCCATACAACTTTGTGAGGTATTTAAGGACTACTTTACATAGGAAAGACTAAGGCTCTAAGCCATGCTAAGGGAAAACAAAGTGCATCACGCCAATGGCTAATAAACTAAAGAGGATCATAAACTCCCAACAACAAGCCTATGATACACTTTACCTTTGTCCATATTTATGAGTACAAATTTTGGATCCAACTTATGAGCACCAAATTCATATAACTTCAGGAATCATTCAACCTTGCACATAACCGAACTATGCCTATAAATAATCACTCCAAACACTCAAAGACCTTGATAGTGATCTTATGAGAGACATTTAACATAGTAATAGGTGTCCAATTTTCATGTATAAACCTCATTGTAGTTTTTGGAGTGAGTTTAATAACTTATGCATTGACCTTTTCTATAAGCTTGTATGATCTCCTAACCACATACACCATTAGGATAATATCCTATGCAAATAAATACTAGCATTATTGAAAAATTGCCCCCATGGATCCATCCATACTTGGGGACTTATTGCTTTTCATATTCCCTATTACAACTTCTAATTTGGACGATATTTAATTCAGTGAATGGCCAATCTAGCACCATAGCCCTTTCAACCAAAGTACTAGATGATTCCCTTTGCTAGAATTGAAAAGCCTATGTCAAATATGCATAATCAACCACTACCTCTTATCCCACTATGTTAGAAAAAAAGAAGTTAAAAGCATCACCCACTCTTTTATCTCCTTTATGTAGCACACCAACTTTATCTGTCACCTCCAAAAGAGTGTTTTGAACTCTCACCTTCCTAACTACCTCAAAGAACTACTTTCTATTATTTATCTAAAAGCTTATATTACATCAATTGAATTGGTTGAGGCTAAGTCCTCTTTCTATGTTAGCTAGGATAAATAAATCATGATGTGAACAAAGACTTTCTTATGCATGATGCCTATATGTTATGATGGGATCTCCCACATGTGAGTGATACTCTAGCTCGAAAGGCATGTTTTAGTCCCTTATAAAAAGAGTACCCTTCTTCAAATTTAGTCCTACCATCAGATTCCTTAACGTAGTCCAATTTGCTATACCAAACTAGAAGACTTTACAACTGACCATGGTAAGTTTGATCTCTATTATGACAAACTACACAACTTGAGTCACATTCAAAGGGGCTTTACTTTGGTTGTGATTAGTAATTTTAGGTTGGACTGCTTATTGAGCTCAATTGGATGGGTTCATTGTACAAAGCCACCTTGGGGTTGGAGCATCGTAATGAGGCATTTTTGGCACTTGTGGGTAAGGATACATGACAATGCCTAAAAAGGGGTTAATTTCCTATGTTCCTCCTAGCATTGAGGTAGGAAAGATGCCTTTTCCTTGTGCCATGGCTACTCTAGCTTGGTGAGGAAAATTTGCTTCAATTTGTTCCATGTGTCAAACTATCTAGCTAGTTGCCTTTCGTATCACTAAAACATCATGCCCTTGAATGTGATAGTGAATAATGCTAGCTAGTTCTTTGGTGTCCTAGCATTGTTGGCCACACATGTTACCATGAGATTTGTTACATAAAGATTAGGGTCTTTATTATACTTTAAATTTTGGTATTGGGACTACATTTAAAAGGTGATCATCCATGTTTATATGGAGAATCTAGCTAGGAGGAGAGCCTTGGTTTGTGACTTGAGCCATTAGGGCTTCTTCAAAAGCTCCTCGATGGTATTACTTTTATGTGTAGTCACATATAAAAAATAATAGTCCAAAAGGAGAATGCTTCCGCAACTAAAGACATCAAATAAAACTTTCAACGCAAGGAGTAGGAAAGGTGGAGATATCATAGACTTTAGATGAAGTATCATATAGTCCATTCTTGAAGAGAGGAAACACATGTAATACAAACACCATTGAATTCAAGAAGCCCATAGAGTCAATCAAGGAGTATGACTAGATAAAAGATCTAGGCTCATTGTAGCCCAACTTGACATTTCTTTAGTTGTTGATGCCTTTTGTCATGTATAGAAGGATATTGAAAGTAGTTGTCTAAGAGGCACATGTTATGAAATCCTAGTCTTGCAACTATAACAAGGCCCATCATAGTTCTAGAGCCCATAAATGAGGTAAACATGGAAAAATTCTTTTATCGCACCAAAGGCAAGAGTATGGATTAAAAAGTTTTTCATACATGATGTGCTAATTTCTAGGGGTTTTTGAGTGGGCATAATAATTGCTGTCACTACGAAGGATCTAGTATTGCAAGACATGTAGCTAGCTTAGTGGCTCGTTGGACTTGCTAATCAAAGCAAGGTAAAACTCTTGGTTTTCCTCTCCCATGTGGAGATTATTGGCACACTTACTTGATTATCAGACCTAATTCCTATGGTACCTCTTACCTGCTACTCTTAGAAAATCATTGACTATTTGAAGCAAGGGTACAAATTGGTTTAAAGCAACCCTAAACTTGGGATGAGGAACAAACGAAGTGGTCGTAAGGTTGTATGGCCCTCTCCACCCTAACAGGGAAGATAGAACCTTGAGAAAAGAAGATGCGTTAAAGTAGATCTTTCCACACAATAATAAGAATAATCCCTATAGTTCAAGATGTGAGTCACCTCCTGTAGCTTGAAGCAAAGTCAACAACCCCCATGGGTGAATAATTTCCTTCTTGATACATTGATCAACTTACTAATTTGTTCCAACATTGAAATTGAGACTTGGATCCACTACTCCTCCTATCACATGGCTATCCTATAGCCATAGATCGAGAAAGATTAATAAACTAGAGAGCTTGTTCTTCTCTTACACAGCAATATCAAGAGATAGAGTGACATCAAAAGCTGATGACAACTCACAAAATGATAAAGAAGAATCAGTGGAGGTAGAAGATGATTCTAACATTAATGAAGGTACCTCTTCCAATTAGGGGTTGGATAATGATTCAAACACTATACAACTTACACTAGCCACAATGACCCAAGAATATGATCATAACTAATTAATATCATAGTGATAGTCCCTTTTGGTTTGATCAATAGCCCTCATAGACTACATTATGGGTAAGTTCTAATATTACTTTTCACTAGTGGCTCTTGTCACCTTATCAAACCATTCTCTAGACAAGATGATGAGAATCTACCATGCCATAGACCACATACCAATCGTACGGAAAGAGATCTTTACATTTTTGCCTTATAACCTTCCTAGAAGCCTTATCGAAAGGTAAAGCATCTAGTCCAATGGTGATGGTTTCTCTACCATAAGCAAAAAAAAAAGATCATTCTATTTTAGTCCCTTGCACTGTGGAAGGGCAAGAAGGGAGCTTTAAAATAAGCTCTTTTTAGCAACATAGCCCACTTGTTCCACCCTTTACAACCATCTCACCACTGCTTGTCCACTATCACCACCTTCATTTTGCTACCATTGCTACCCCCACCGTCATCACTACTCTTATCCCTCTCCTTTTTTGTCTCCCCCCCTCTCTCTCCACACACACACACACACACACACACACACACACACACACACACACACACACACACACACACACACACACACACACACACACACACACACACACACACACACACACACACACACACACACACACACACACACACACACACACACACACACACACACACACACACACACACACACACACGGCTTCACCACCACCAATGCCACCATGTTGTTTCCCCCCTTCTCTTTGTCTTCCTTATCCTACATCTCATCTCATCTCTCTCTCTCTCTCTCTCTCTCTCTCTCTCTCTCTCTCTCTCTCTCTCTCTCTCTCTCTCTCTCTCTCTCTCTCTCTCTCTCTCTCTCTCTCTCTCTATGCTTGTGTATGACCCTTATCTAGATATCTTGTACTGAGTGTCTTTGTTACTTGTGCATGCCTTTTTCGTTTTCCTTGTACTCCTTGCCTCCTCTCTCCCCCTTTATAGAGACATTATCTCAAATCATAAATCTAGGGGCACTCTAGTGCAAATTTTACATGAATTATGGGTATTATTTTAAAACTTGAGAGCCTTAAAGGTAATGTATTAAAATTCATTGACATGTCACAAAAGTCTATAGAAAGAGTAAAAGGCTAAAGATTAGGACATGAAAAACGAATAGGGTTTAAAGTGCCAAACCATGATTACTATTATGTATAAAAGCCTAAAATGTAGAAAAAATCATTATTATATATGCTAACCTAGTTTTACCTTAGCTTATTGCTATGTTATTCATTTTTTTTGTGCAAAAAAGAATGTGTTTCTTTGCTTTCCACCATGAAAGAGAGAGAGAGAGAGAGAGAGAGAGAGAGAGAGAGAGAGAGAGAGAGAGAGAGAGAGAGAGAGAGAGAGAGAGCAAGGGGGAGAAATAGATAGTGAGATAGACTATACAGTCTCTCGTTTCAAACGTGTTTATCGCACCTTTATCTAGACCAATCTATATATTGACACCCTAAGTGCTTTTTGCCTAGTAGTATCAACAAATGACTTGAGCTTACTTAACTCGCAAGTCCCTTCTCTCTCTCTCTCTCTCTCTCTCTCTCTCTCTCTCTCTCTCTCTCTCTCTCTCTCTCTGTGGATCCCAAAACAAACTTGTCATCTTCAACAACTTCACAAGCTACTAATGAGATGTATATGCTTGTAAGCTCTCTCATTTTTAAACCAATCACTTGGTATATCCATAGCTACTTCTTATTGGTGAAGAAGATAAGCTTTGTATTGACAAGGATGGACAAATTCTTGCTAACACCCATACAGATGGTAGAACACAAACTATCCCAATCCATGGTATTAGAGATGAGACTAGTTAAGCATTTCTTTTGAACACCATCATTCACGTTATTATCTTGTGAGCAAGGGAATGAAACGATATCATGTTAGTCACCCACAGTAGCTCTCATTAGAAGCCCATGTGGGGCAAACAATGATTAATGTGGATGGTTGGCCAAACCCTCCTCTTGTCAAATGAATGAGAAAAATGGTGCTATAATTAATGTGGGCAAAGAGCCATATGCAATCCACTGAAACCAAATGTGCAGTCAAGTATATCAAGTCTTGTGTGGGAGACAACATCGAGTGCTATATCAGTGGCTCCAAAATAACGTTACATTAGAGAGGGTTGTGAAAATCCCACCTTTGTACAATTGTAATGTGGTACATGAGTTGCCATCCATGGTGGACAACACATGTCCAATGGAGGATATGGGCAAAAATATGATGGTCATTACTTCTTAGCATTATTTGATGAAGTAGGTGTTTGGGAGAACTGGAGTATCTTTTGCATATTTGTTTTGTACCTCTAATGCTCCTCCTTGATAAGAATGTTTTCAACTAGTTATACGGCAAATGTTTTTCGTGCATTACACCACACCTTCTTATAGTGTATCTAACTTAGCGTAGGGTAAAGGTGCTAGCAATAGGTTGCCCCCAAGAAGAAGATCACACCCATGTGCCTATGTAGGATCACTTCCAATCTATTGGAATTCCGGTTTCGTGGAGCTACAACCAATGGTTGAGCACTTTGCTTGTTGCTCATCGGTAGATTTGGGTGATCTTCTTCTCCCCATAGTGCGATCCCTTGCTAGCACATAAGGATTGGGCATCAACAATGAAAATCCTAGAGGAAGAATGACCTACGTTGAATTGCTTCTTTGCATCGAAGCAAAAAATCAACTCGAAAAGCAATAAATGTTGCAAAATATAGGTTTCAAAGCGTTTGCCTTCACTAACCTAACACTGGCTCATCTACCCCATATCCGGAAGTCTTTTTTAATAGATTATGCTGAATTAAAATAATGAAAAATGCAACCTTACACTTATTTGACACCCCCAAAGACGTTGAAAGTGGTATTTGACATTGGCCTGCTGTCTACCCTCATACCTTAAGATCATTAACGGCAGCAATACGTATTTCGCACAGCGCTACGGTGGGATCGTGCCCAGCTTCTCTGCCGCAGTTCTTTCTTCTTTGGTTTTGCAGCACTCGCCAAGTAAGCGTATGCGTGAGCCCTGTCCATCCTTTTATGGCGTCCTGCTTTCAACCCTACAATTCGCTTGTTAGTCCCTTTTTGTAAGTGCATTATAGTTCTTTGTGCTTCAAACCTGTAAACCCTAGAAATTTTGGCCAATGGTCGGCTGCTTCAATGCTTCAATTTTGTAAACTCTAGGTATTTGGAAGCCTAAACAGCAGACGCAATTCTTCAATCTTGTAAACTCTAGATATGTCGTAGTCTAAACAGCAGACACAAAGCCCGAAGTTTCCATGTTCAGTCAAATATCGGGGAGAAATTCCACAGCTATTCTCCAAGTCATTGGTTGTCTTGAAGGTTATTGTGATTTTCAATTTATCTGCGACGGTCTGATGAAGACCTAGATCTTGAGCTGTCAAGCAAAACTTTGGCCTTCTACAAAGCTAGGGCTTTCGAGGCTGTTCCATCTGATGCCAGCCAAATTGGGTTAATTGAGATGCGGTCATAGACAGGACCATTGAACGCAAGGATGAAGTACAAGACCATTGATGTTACGTGAACAAAAATGGGTCCATCCAGAGGTATTGATAGACAGGAATCAGACACAAGGCCAACCAGTGAACTCTTATGATTAGCCACAAGTTGGAAAGGCACAATCGCAAACTAATAAGAAGAAACGCATCAGTCAGCTTTCACCAGCTTAACTAGCAAGGAGGAGTTGAAAGCCACTCCAATAGAAAAGCACAGAAGATAAACTGAAATGCTTGAAGGCAAGAAGGCAAGCTTAGAGAATCCGCAAAAGTAGCTGACATCTATAAGGAAGAGTCAAAGGTACTCCACCGAATAATTGAAGCTAGCATATAGGAGGACAAAACATATTTCAATTTGATGAATATTCCTCCTTTGCCCTGTACCTTGATCATCCCTCAGTATCGAGTCCTTCCTAAATGCTTCAATTGGCCAATTAGATCCTCTTGTTAGGCTACAAAAGAGCTTGTTTGGATCTTCTATGGCCCTAGAAAAGCAAAACTCAAAAGTTCTCATGGGGGGAGGGAAGCTCATTGTATCATCCCAATTGTATTATTCGCATTGCCATTGTGCCCTGGTTGCTCATCATCATCACTCAACCTCATTGTCCATTCCAGCCTTTATTACCATTCTTAGTGCTACCATAGCTATTTTTATCATCCGACTCTTGCAAGAGATAGGCCTTATTGCTTTGCTATTCCGAATGATCATCATTGTTTCCCATCGCTCAAAAAAATTTGTCGGTTGTAGTTTGCTTGTTCTTGGGAATAGTAAAATACTGCTCTTACAAGTCATGTGTTGCCATGTCCTTAGTTGCTCGTGGGCCGTCTTGTTAGAATTTGCCAATCCTATGGGCAGTGTGTTGTGCAGATCGAATGCGAGACTTGCGCATAGCGAATCAAAGAAGCTCTCTCTTACTCTCTTTTCTTATAAGAATTGAAAGCATGACTTACAAAACTCAAAATAGACTTAAAAAGGAGTAAAGTAAAATTGAGCGACATACTACTGGGTGCAATTTCTGCCTGTACGTGGAGTGGACATCTCCTCCATGCCATATTTATAATATTAAGATGAATCTTGCTTTGCCCAAAGATAAACCCTTTATAATCACTCTTTTTGCAAAAGAGTTTGAGTTAAGTGAATCAATGGTTATAATCAAATGCACAACTCACAATTGTTGAGAGCCATAAAATGTTTTTAAAATGTCCTCAGTATATCTTCTAAAATTCTCAAGTATCAATAAATATTTATAAAGAGGATGCTCGCACGCCTTAGGATAAACAACGGTATGTTTATTTAAATATTTTAATGAATAAGCCTTTGGAATAAATTGTGCTTGCTATGTATATCCAATTCATCTTGTTCTACATAACAGCTATCAAAAATTCAAAAAATCTTGTTAGAAAAATAATTAAGTGAATAAATGTAGCTAGCCATAATAAATCAACTAATCATTTAGAATTCCATTAAATAATCAAATCACGTAGTCGTTAACACTTGAGATATAAATATTGTGGTATCACTCACGTACGGCTTCACCCGCGTTCACACTTGCAAGTCTTATGCTCGGAAAGTATAGGTGTTCCCATTAACCTTTCGTCCAAGACAAAAAATAATTCACTCCTAGGAATGCATACCATGCTAACAGAGAACCATTCAAGGCACTCATTCCGTCAACGTGCACACAAGGGAGAACCATTGAAGGCGCTCATTCCCTTGTGTAGGTGACTTCTGGCAACATATCCCCGGGGTGGGATAGCAATTGTCCTCAATTACTATTGGCTGGAAGTGGAGTCCATAAATGTGGAGAACCACGTAAAGCATGGGCGGTCATCCATTGAGCTTCTTCAACAGGATGGTTTTGAAATTTTACGAGATAGCAAGGATAAATATTACCAATGCGGGTGGTCATGTAATCAATATCAATAATAGATTCAGGGATTAAAAGCTCATGATCATTTTCAAGCAATGGGGGAGAATCATACACGAGATGGACATGTAATGAACCTTTAAATGGATAGGGAAGGCTAATATGAAAGGTATTATGAATTGTCCAATATGCAGGTAATTCTAATTTAAAAACATTAGGATTGATACAATGAGGAATTTTGAATGGGCTATAAAGTCTAGGTGCAAGTTTAACATTAGTATTTTTCTCAACACTATGCAATCTACGTTTCTTGATTTGTAACCAAACATAATTACATTCTTTAAAATGTGTAGCTTGTCATTTCTTATCAGCTTGCTTAACATAAAATTGCTGGTCCTTAGCAATCAATTATTTAACTTGTTCAAAAATAGTGGAATGAATATGTATCCAATCGTTAGTAGAAGTCACTTTTTGATTTAAATGAAACGTTGGTGTTTGCATTTTGTAACCATAGATAATTTCAAAAGGTTCTTTGTCGGTGGTAGAGTGAGGTATATTATTGTAGGCAAATTGTAAAAGATGCAAATGTTGATCCCATGTGCTGGGTGAGAAGATAGTATCGGCATGAATCAAATCAAGAATAGTACTATTAGTAGCTTGAGTTTTGCCATTAGTTTCAAGATGAAAGGCTAAACTAAAATCAATTTTTGGTACCAAGGTTAAAGAATAAAGTTATCCAAAAATCATTGTAAAAACGGGGATCACGATTAGATACAATAATGTTTGGCAAACCATGATGTACAAAGACATACTTAAGAAAAAGATTAGCAGCTTGTGAAGCCGTTAGAGTTTTTTGCATGAAATAAAGTATGCCAAGTCACTAATAAAATCCATTGAGATTTGTTCCCAAGGTGATTTAGGAGTAGGTAAAGGCATTAACAAACAATTCTACGCACCATGATGTTATTTGATTCGTTGGCAAACAAGACATTCAGAAACAAAAGCAGAAACATCTTGATTTATATAAGGCGTATAAAAATCTTGAAACAAAAACATAAATATCTTGATTTATATGAGGCCAATAAAAATCTTCTTGTAAATTACGTACTTGCAAGAGAGATTGACTTAGTATATGTTAATACACAGAATCAGATAGTTGATATTTTCACAAAGATATTGGATGCATGGATATTGATGATGGATCACCTAGTTAGATGGGTCTATATATGTACACTTATCATGTCCATGGTTATTATGATCCTCACGTAGTCGTTGACTTATCACTTATTATATTTAGTTTGTTGCACCTACCTACAATTGGGATAGTTATAACGCTAGTTGATTAGTATAGTTAGCTAGCTATTCACTGTTTGACTTAGTAGACTACTTTACTTTATGTTCAAGCTTATCTATACTTTGTGTACATTGTATTTTGTATAAAAGAAGAAGAAGAAACCAACAAGAAAATATTTTGGTCTCCATGTCTCTTCTTGTATTCTTGAGTGAGCTTTCTCTTGTATGTATGGTGTGTGTTTGGCACAACAACTCAAGCAAGTCTCCCTACCATGCGATTCGTGATATTTACCTCTTTCAATGTTATCACTCATCCATGATATCAAACTATCCTCCATCGCCCAAAATGATCCCTTGTTTAATAAGCTTCTCGTCGAAGAAGACCTACAGGTGGCTAACAGACTAGGATTAGGAAGCATGGTACTTGACGTTAGTGCATACATGTTTTGCTTTATCAAAGATCTAACAAGCCTAGTTGTATACAAGAGTGAGTCACTAGCTGTGTGGACACTATTCATACAACATAGAACCACTAGAGTAAAACCATGGATACCCAAGCAATGGGTGATCAAGCCACCACTAAGGTGCCTTAGAAAGAACCTGATGTCGATGTCGATCGTACTAGCTGCAAAAAATAGAGAACCATAGTATATCTTTATGTGTGTCATCAATGGCTTGAAGCAGCATACAAGATCATCCTGTCAAAAATGCCTCTGAACATGTGACCATGGATGCCTTGCCTTTGGCTAGATTCCCAAAGTGTTTCCTCATGTGAGCTCAAGTTGAGAAGGAAAGGCGACTCTCTATTAAATACCAGCCCATCGTGAACCTGGACGCCAATCGTAGCTTTAGGTTTTGAACTTGCTAGACTTCGGTCGATGTGTTAGGGACGTCCCTCTTTGGAACCGGTGCACTTGTATACTTGTATAGATGAGGTTTACCAACTCTATGTCACCACCCTTGCACACTTCTTGTTTGGCATTGGACAGTTGAGAGGGATGACCGCATCACTTGGACTAGTATAACCAGCCTACCTCCTCGGATAGGGTGGTAAATAACTTGATTAAGCACTATTTACAGCAATTAACAAATTCACAAAACTAAAAAGTACACTTTACCATATAATCTTGAACATTGGATAACTTCTTGGCTCCAAAATTGTTGCCCCTTTCGGTATTCCAACTCTCCTTGCCGCTCAAAAGGACCAGCAAGTCTTTAATCTGATTTGCCTCTTGATTCGGGCAATCAATTGGCCTTCATCCGCTTTGATAGAGATGGAAAATGCCCCAAATTCAATGATTTGCTGGTCCCTCCACTTGAATAGGCTAGAAACAGCTTCATCTTTGGAACCGGTGCACTTGTATACTTGTATAGATGAGGTTTACCAACCCTATGTCACCACCCTTGCACACTTCTTGTTTGGCATTGGACAGTTGAGAGGGATGACCGCATCACTTGGACTAGTATAACCAGCCTACCTCCTCGGATAGGGTGGTAAATAACTTGATTAAGCACTATTTACAGCAATTAACAAATTCACAAAACTGAAAAGTACACTTTACTATATAATCTTGGACATTGGATAACTTCTTGGCTCCAAAATTGTTGCCCCTTTCGGTATTCCAACTCCCCTTGCCGCTCAAAAGGACCAGCAAGTCTTTAATCTGATTTGCCTCTTGATTCGGGCAATCAATTGGCCTTCACCCGCTTTGATAGAGATGGAAAATGCCCCAAATTCAATGATTTGCTGGTCCTTCCACTTGAATAGGCTAGAAATAGCTTCAGCCTTATTGAATCCAAGTCTTGGAGCTTCCAATTTTTGACATGCTTCTTGATGCTATTGCTAAACCCTAATTTCTCTTGCAGATTAGGATTTACAACAGAGAAATATAAATTTTCTTAGCTTTTGGTGATCTAAATGCTACAATCTTTGGAGCAAGGTTGTGGAAAGGTTGGGAGATGAGAGAGAATGCTGAGAAGAGAGAAAATTCAGACTTTCTTTGCAAAGAACTGAAGAAAATCAGTCATGTACTGCTGTTGCCCTGTCTCAACAGCTTGTAGATGCTTTCACCTATTGTTGATTTGTCTTCTCCTGCCCTTGGTTGCCTTAGAAGATCCTCCAATGGCTACAAATGAGACCAGTAGTATCTTCTCTCTTTCTCTTGCAGGCTCAATACACTAAAAATGCTGCTCTCTAGCCTCTAAAGACGTTTTTCAGTCTTTCATAAGCATTTTTGACAAGTGGCAGCCTTCCCAAATGGTTTTTCCAGTAGTATCCATAATTAAAAATGAATTTTCAGTATTTAAATACTGAAAATTAATCTAATAATTATTTATGTGCCTTGATAAATAATTTGATTGGCCAATAATTAAATTGGCTAGGCAACTTCCATTCTCAAGTGTCTTTGCGCCATCTTTAACTATTAGATTGTCGTTAGGTATCATTAAACACTACTTCTCTAGTGTCACCAACTGATACTTATGGCCAAATGAATGACCTAGGCCAACAACTGGCACCAGATACCACCAAGGATATGTGTGGCATAACTTATAGCAACTTTTGCCTTTGACATGCCGTGATTTTCTCGAGTTTTAGGCTCGTAAATTTACTCTAACCCCAGTTACACCTCACATGTGAAACATTTACTTAATCATGTGATTAAAAATTAATCCCCATGTTAAGTGAGGTTTCAAAAATACATGTCCTCATGATAACCCTTCCCCTTAAAATCCTTGCAATCGTCCTCGATTGCACTACCAAATGTATCAAAAGCAAAATAGTAGATTGGAATTTTTACAAGGCATCATAGTCAACACAACATTGCGCACTGTTGCTGAACCATTCCATATGCCCAACACATGCTGAAAATTACCAACCAATCATAATATAACATAAGACTCACAAAGTATCTCAAAAACATTGCCAGATTATCATGTGATATCTATTTCTCATGAGTTCAACTCATTTGGCAAAATCAAACCATAGCATAGCATAACCAAGTATAAACATTGGCTAAAACATCAATGGCATCATAACATATGATGTTGTCCATGGAACCAGATGTAAACCATTGAAAACTGAGCATAATCTGATCATAAACTAATCACTTGTTGATTTGAGAACTGATTACAAACTGATGCAAATGTGACCCCAAACTGATCACAAACTTGACTAGCAATGCAAAAATTGATTCCAAAAAGTGACCATAAATGATTGTCAAGATGATCTAAAACTGAGTTGAAACTTATCAGAATTTGTCTTAAAATTGAGGCGAAATTCATGCTAAAATGATCATAAGCTGATATAAAAGTATAGTTCTAGTTCTTGGGTGAAACTTGTACTCATCTGTATACATCTCATAGTGACTAGTATACTAAGTAGTGATCTCATGGCAAACATGCTGTCAGCGCAGTACCTTGGATGCATGATGAATGCATCCGAGATTCACTACATACGAGAGCTGTCCATAAGTGGAGGAGTGGAAGTGCTACCTTCCCATTGAGCATCAGGCAATACTCCGGACCCTTGCTCTGTTGAACGTGACGGAGCCCGAACTAAAGTCAACTCTAATTGAAAGACATCTAGGTAAAGTTGCAACAACTGAGGATACTTTGCCAAGTCATCCTCTTCCATCCATTTGGCATCCATTGGTGAATAGTTCTGAAATTTCACCATGTATCTCTTGGAAACTTTACCTTTGATTATTTTTTCCTTATGTGTCAAAATCTCCTTGGGTACCAAAATCTCATTCAACTCCTCAACCTCAGGCTGAATTTCAGTAGACATATCCTCTAGCATATCATCATGAAAAGGCCTAAAAAAACTGACATGAAAGGCAATGTGTGTTCGCCAATGTGGAGGTAATTTCAGCTGATATGCCGCATCGCTGATCTTCTCCAACGTGGAAGGGCCACCCATAGTATCTTATACTCAACTTCGGATACAAAAAATGCAGCAATACATAATCACCCTTTGTAAACTGCAAAGCATGTTTGTAGCGATTAGCTGCTCTCTTTTACTTTTCTTGTGATCTCTGAAGTGCATATTTTATCTTTGTATAGGCTACATCCAAGTTTTCCACAGAACGATCAGTCTCAAAGATATTATCCTTAGTTTGCAGAATAGGTGGTACCTTCTTGCTACCGTCAACCACCTCAAATGGAGCTTTGCCCATAGAACTATGCATTGTGGTGTTGTAAGCAAACTCAACCAAGGGTAAATATTGCTGCCACTGTGTATTGTGGTCTGAAACATAGCACCTCAAAAGATCTAACATTGTGGAATTTGCTTTCTCAGATTGACCATCTATTTGCTGATGGAAGGATGATGAGAAATTCAACGTGGTACCCATATTCTCAAACAAGCCCTTTCAAAATAATCTGGTCATCCGAGGGTCATAATCACTAATGATCAACTTTGACATACCATGATACTTAAAGATGTGTTGCAAAAACAATCGTGCCATATGATCAGTCTTTATTTTCTTTCTCACTGAAATGAAATGGGCTTGTTTGCTAAACCTGCAAACGATAGTCCATATCCTATCATTCCCTGTAGATGTCTTAGGAAGCTCAAAAATAAAGTCCATTGCAATGCTCTGCCATGGCCTATCTGGAATAGGCAAGGGCTGTAACAAACCCAACATCTTTTGCCTATCACGCTTTAGCTTCTGGCATACAATACATGTCTTAACAAACTGTTCTACATCATGCCTCAAAGTTGGCTAATAAAAGAAATGCTCCACTGCCTTGACCGTGGCATCAATACCTTTGTGTCTTGTATATGGAGGAGCATGACTTTTAGTGATAACTCTAGGCCTTAACTGCTTTGTGACACACAGTCGTCCATGCATCATCAGAAATCCATCTCTTAGCACAAAGTGTCCGTGTCTTTGGCCATTGCAAAGCTGATCATAAACATTAGCAAAGTCCGAATCAGCAACATATTGTTCTTTCATGGCATTCAACTCAGTGTGAGAAACTCTGTTGATGGCTGAAATTTGTGGCTTACATGATAGTGCATCAGCCACAACATTCTTTTTACCATCAATATGTACAATGTAAAAATGAAACATAGAGAGAAAATTTCCCCATCTCATATGCTTCTTTGACAACTTTGTTTATGTCAGAAAGTACCTCAAAGTCTAATTGTCTGTTTGCATTGTAAAATCAGTCTCCAACAAATTATGTTTAGGCGTAGACGGTGCATGAATTACAGCCAAGAGCTCTTTCTCATAGACTTGCTAATTCTTTTCTACACTGTGGAGAATTCGGCTCTCATAAGCAACAACTCGGCCGTCCTGCATAAGAACAGCCCCGATGCTATTACCACATGCATCACATTGAACTATGAATGACTTCCTTAGATCGGGCAACAGAAGCACAAGATGTGAAGTCATTTTTTCCTTCAACTTTTCAGCTGAAATTTCCACTGTTGTCCATCTAAATGGCACATCCTTCTTTTGTAAGGCATGCAATGGAGATGCAAATTCAGCAAACCTGCATATGTACTTCCTGTAGTAAGAACATAAACCAAAGAAGCTACGGATCTCATGTACATTTCTCAAAGGTGGCCATGATCATATTGTTTCAACCTTTGCAAGGTCCATGCGAATACCATCAGCTGAACGGAGCATTTGCATGACCGACATTCTTTCCTTGAGCCCCAAAAGCATTCGAGGGTGCAGATGCAGTACCAAACATGTTACTTTGTGTTCCATGCATCAAGCCAATGCTGCCATATATAGGGTTTTGCATATTTCCAGCCATATCCGAATACATTGGGCCTTGCACACCATGCATTGGTTGCTGCATACCATAGGGATTTGTGCCATACATTCCCGTATGTAGTCTTTGTCTAACCATAGTATGAAAAGTCGTGCTTCCACCAAAATATCTTGGCTGTCCCATCATAGCATGCATGCCCGGCTGTCCAAAATCCATTGGATTGGGCACTTCCGTAATGGCCTTGCATTTGCATTCATTTCCCTGTAGGTACCAACTGTTTTATTTCATTAGCATCTTTGGGAGCTTCAAATGAAGGGTTTGGCATTACCTTTGGTGGATCTTGCTATCCCGAAGGAGTAGAAGATGTCTTCTTCTTCTTGCCTTTGTTGTCCTTCTTTGGAGCATTAAAAAATCGAGTAAATTGAGGATCCTTTGCCAATTTAGCAAAGAGATTTGTTGCTGTCCTCATCCGATTCTTAAAGTGGTCATCAAATTCCTCTTCACTTTGCTGGTCATCAGCCTCCTCATGCCCTAAAGGCCGTGCATCTTGCCCAACAGCAACATTTTCAGCTTGCTGTCCATGGTCTGAGCCTTGTCCAAGGTCAGGCATTGCATTTCCTTCATTCCCATGTGAATGTTCATATTGAGAGGCATCATCACTGCTTGAGTCCATCTCACGGTATGAAGACATATTGCTATAATTTCTTAGCTGAGAGTAAAAATCAGCACTAGCACAAAGCTTTGGCTTGCAATCAGGTGCCTCGGGCCCACCAAATCAAGGGATTGAGTGGTATCCTAGCAATGGAACCATGTAACCAGTCTACCTTCTCGGATAGGGTGGTAAATAACCTGATTAAGCACTATTTACAGCAATTAACAAATTCACAAAACTGAAAAGTACACTTTACCGCATAATCTTGGACATTGGACACCTTGTTGGCTCCAAAACTGGCGCCCCTTTCGGTGTTTATTTAACTTAATTGAAGAAGAAGTTGATGTGAATGGGATTCTCCCAATCGCTTTCGGCATTCCAACTCCCCTTGCCGTCCAAAAGGACCAGCAAGTCTTTAAATTGATTCGCCCCTTGATTTAGGGAATCAATTGGTCTTCACCCTCTTTGATGGAGTTGGAAAATGCCCCAAATTTAATGATTTGCTGGTCCCTCCACTTGAATAGGCTAAAAACAACTTCAGCCTTATTGAATCCAAGTCTTGGAGCTTTCAATTTCTGGCATGCTTCTCGAGGTTGCTGCTAAATCCTAATTTCTCTTGCAGATTAGGGTTTGTAGCATATAAATCTGAAATTTCTTAGCCTTTGGTGATTTCAATGTTGCAATCTTTGGAGCAAGGCTGTAGAAAGGTTGGGAGATGAGAGAGAATGTTGAGGAGAGAAAATTCAGACTTTCTTCATGAAGAACTAAAGAAAATCAATTATTTACTGTTGCTGCCTTGTCTTAACAGCTTGTAGATGCAAAGATCTGAAGAAAATCAGTCATGTACTGTTGTTGCCTTGTCTCAATAGCTTGTAGATGCTGTCACCTGCTGTTGATTGGTCTTCTCCTGCCCTTGGCTGTCTTAGAAGGTTCTCCAATGGTTGCAAATCAGACCAACAGCATCTTCTCCCTCTCTCTTGCAGGCTGATACTTTAAAAATGTCTCTCTCCAGCCTCTAAAGACGTTTTTCAGTCTTGTATGGTCATTTTTGATAAGTGGCAGCCTTCGCAAATGGTTTTTTCAGCATTATCCATAATTAAATTTAATTTTCAGTCTTTAAATACTAAAAATTAATCTAATAATTATTTCGGTGCCTTGAAAAATAATCAGACTGGCCAATAATTAAATTGGCTAAGCAACTTCCATTCCCGAGTGTCTTTGCGCCATCTTTGACTGTTAGATTGGCGTTAGGTACCATTAAACGCCACTTTTCTAGTGTCACCAGTTGACATTTATGGCCAAATGAATGACCTAGGTCAACAACTGGCACTAGATACCACCAAGTACATGTGCGGCATAACTTATAGCAACTTTTACCTTTGACATCCTGTGATTTCCTTGGGTCCTGCGCTTGTAAATTTACTCTAACCTGAGTTACTCCTCAGATGTGCAACATTTACTCAACTATGTGATTATAAATTAATCCACATTTTAAGTGAGGTTTCAAAAATACATGTCCCTATGACAACAATATTGAGTCATTGGTTGCATGGGCATTGACACTGGCTCCTCTCTCCAATGGGAAGACCACTTGAATAATGAAGAGGAGTCCAACAATAAATAGGCCCAAAATAGGCCATAACCAGGAGCTGGTCTGCCAGCATTTATGCTGGGCTGATTGGCATAAAATGCTAAAAGCCACATGAAATGACCACTATAAAATGCCTAAAAACCATACAAATGTGCCCAACACATTAGGCATACACAGACTCACACATGAGCTGACAATAACAGAGCCACACACGAAGAAAGTTTTTGTTAGTCGAGATGTCATATTTGCTGAAAATACTCCATTTTCACATGATCAGTTTGAGATACTAGCTAACCATGACACTGGAAATGTCTTTGAGGTTCTTTTGCCACTTTCTTTGGAGTTCGTGCTTGTTGTAAATGGCTGGATAGACACAATAGAGCAAGCTATTGCTGCACCACATGCCCCGAACAGGAGGGTTATCATTGCAGAGGCGAATTTGAAGCAGATAGAGAAAGAGAGCTGAGAGCAGGCACAGTAATCGAGGAGTTCGATAACTCAGAGCTGAACAGCGTTTGACAGTGATAGAGTGAGAGTGAGTCGTCAGATAGGTGTGTACGAATGTGGTGCACACAAAGAATAAAAGAATGCATTTATACTCAGGGTATGGTACACTTACACCCGTTAGGGTGGGTTCACATGTGAAGTAATATATACACGGGATACACAGGAGAGCGTGTAAGGGCCTTTACACGCAACAACCTCCCACTTAAAGGTCCTAAGCGAACCTTTAACCAACTTCCACAAGTCTAATGCAATGCTCATGTTGAGCCTTTGCGAGTCTTTTAGTGAAAACATCTGCAGGGTTATCCTGTGATTTGATCTTAGTCAGGGTGACTAGACCATCATCCAGAACCTGTCTGATAAAATGATACTGAACATCAATATGTTTAGTACGTGCATGAAACATGGCATTCTTAGCTAGGCATACAACACTCTGGCTATCACATTTAAGTACAGGTGTTTTGGTGGGTAGTCCAAAATCCTTGACCAAATGACCAAGCCATGAACAAATGACCAAGCCAAACTGCTTCTTTTGAAGCTTCAGTGGCTGAAATATATTCAGCCTTAGTGGTGGAGAGTGCTACTATTTTTTGCAATCTAGAGCACCAAGAAACCGCCTCACCCGGAAAGGTAAAGATATACGCGCTAGTAGACTTGCGAGTATCCAAGTCACCTGCCATGTCTGCACCACAATACCCTTGAAGATCCAACGTACCGTTGCCATAGCAAATACATTTTCTTTTGTGCCCTTAAGGTACCGTAAGATACATTTCACTGCTTTCCAATGTGCTTTGCTAGGATTTGACATGAACTTGCTTACAACTTTCATTGCATAAGCAATGTCAGGTCTAGTAGCAACCATAGCATACATGAGTGAACCACAAGCTGAAGCATAAGGGACACCCTTCATGGTAGTGGCTGCATTATCATCTTTCGGGCAATTTGCTTTGCTAAGCTTAAGATAGGGTGGAAAAGGTACACCAAGAGGCTTAGCATCAGCCATAGAAAAACGATCAAGTACTTTGCTGATGTACCTTTCTTGTGAGAGAAATAAGAGTTGTTGCTCTCTATCTCTATTACACGCATGTCCAAAATATGATTAGCTGCACCCAAATCCTTCATAGAAAAGACTGAATTCAGCTGCCTTTTCAATGTATTAATTTGGCTTTTATGCTTACCAACAATAAGCATATCATCCACATAAAGCACAAGTATAATAAGGCTTCCATCATCAACCTTCTAAATATATAAGTAGTGATTAGCACTATTCTTTTTATAACCATGTGAGAGCATGAAGGCATCAAACTTTTTATACCATTGTCTAGGAGCCTGTTTCAAACCTTACATACCAAATGCTCCTTTCCATGTATAACAAAGTCTTCGGGCTGTTTCATGTAGATCACCATGCGGAAATGCAGTTCAAGATCCATAGATGCTACAATGGCAAATAACACTTGAAGAGTGGTCATTTTGACAACAGGAGAAAACACTTCTTGAAAATCAATGCCCTTCTTTTATGTATAGCCCTTAGCCACGACCCACAAGTCTGGCTTTGTATTTGGGTTTTCCATCCACACCTTTGATTTTATAGACCCATTTGTTAGGAATGGCTTTTCTATCCTTGAGCAATGTGACCAAATCCCAAGTATCATTTTGATACAATGACTTCTTTTCTTCATGCATAGCTAGCTCCTGCTTGTTCTTTAACTCACATGATAAGACCTCTTTATATGTAAGAGGCTCACCTTCATCTGTGAGCAAAATGCAGTCCAAAGAAGGATCAAAGCTTTGTATAGGTCTTCTGACATGTGTAGACCTTCTTACCCAATGATCTGTGTTATCAGGTAATGGATCTACATCCAAGGGAATGTCAATGACCTCATTATTTGGCTACTGAATTGCATGTTCAGGTTGCTGTAATACAATTTCAGGCCAATTTAATTCATTTTCAGCATGTTGATTTTGGTTCTCAAGCTAATGTTCAGCCTCCCCTTGCTGCCCATTTTCATCTGGCTCAATAATGATACGATGATTGTCATAATTAACTTCAAAAGGAGCTGAATTTTTAGTGGTTGATGTCTATGAATATCACATCCCGATTGCATAGCACCTTTTTTATGCTTGGAACTCAAACTTAATAGCCCATTTCACCTTCATCTTCATAACCCATGAAGATGCCTCTATGAGATTTCATGTTAAGTTTGGTTCTGCTATCAACAGGTACATGTACATAGCATTTGCAGCTAAAAACTCTTAAGTGGTCATACGAAGTAGGTTTGCTAGATCAAACCTCTTTAGGAATGCCACTTTCAAGTGTACGATGTTGAGATTGGTTGCAAATATGCACCGGGGTTTTAAGTGCCTCTCCCGAAAACGATTATGAAAGCTTAGCTGTGGACAACATGCACCGAATCTTCTCACATAACGTGCGATTCATTTGCTCAGCCACACCATTAGAAGATGGATTGTAAGGAGCTATAAGCTCTCGTTTAATCCCATTGTCATCACAAAACTTATTGAATTCTTTAGATACATACTCTCCCCTATTATTTGTTCTTATTCATTTTAACTTTAGGCCTTTTTGAGTATTAACCAATGCATAAAACCTTTTAAAAACATCCAATGCCTCACTTTTTTGCCTAAGCAAGTAGACCCATTGCTTCCTAGAATGGTCATCAATAAATAACCCAAAATAATGGAAACCACTATGAGTTTTTATTGGCATGGTGCAAACATCAGAATGGACTAAATCCAAGATACATGCCTTCTTAGAGGCTCCATGAGAGTAGGGACTCTTTACATGTTTACCAAACATACAATCATCACAAAAGTTAAGCTTTGAGCTTTTCACATTAACTCTTCCAAGTTCTTGCAAACCCTTTTGGCTCATATGTCCAAGATGCTTGTGCCATAACTCCATGTGTGACTGTATATTAGCAATTGCAACAAACTTTCCAGGAAGTGCCTTGTAGTAGAGATAATACAGAGTTCCCTTTTTACCACCTCTAGTGACTAGCATAGATCCTTTCTGTATTTTCCACATACCACCACTAAAAGTAGTGAAGTGACCTTTGTTGTCTAGTTGCCCAATAGAAAGCAAGGCTCTTCTTGATGCCAGGAACATACCTAACATCATGAAGAATCGATTTTTGACCATTTTCTAGAGCTAGGTGTATGGTGCCCATTCCTTCAATATCACATACATGATTGTTGTCAAGGTAGACTTTTCCAAGATTACCTTCTGCATAAGTAGAAAAACACTCCAGAGATGGAGCTACATGAAAAGAAGCACCGCTGTCAACAATCCACGATTGTGACAAACCATCATGAGCTGACAACAAGGCATCTATCACATCTGTTTTAGTGATATACATGTCCTCCAATATCATAGCAAGTAGATCTGAAAATGCAACCAACAAATCAGCATCTTTATCATCTTCTATTTCCTCAATAACAACACTAGATACCACATTTTCTTTTTCTATTTCTTTAGGGGTAGAGTTGCCATCCTTGTCATTCTTCTTGCCTTTTCCATTAGCCTGCTTCTTACGTTCTTGTTCTTTTTTAAAGTACCTGCAATCGGGCTTTTTATGCCCTTTGCGACCACATTGATAATAAGATACATCTTGCTATTTTTCCTTGCTTTTGCTGCGATTTTTGTTTTTATTTATAGCATTATATATTTTTTCAAGTCTTCCTCTTACATTGTAGGCTGATCCACTATTTTCCACACTTGCCTTGCATCTAATCTCTTCATTCAGAATAGAACCACGCACACCATCAAATGTCAAGTTGGGGTTAGTGCTCAATGACACAACCAATGCTTCCCATGAATCGGGCAAGGTCATGAGCAAGATATAGTCCTCAATTTAGGATCAAAAGTTGGTAAACATACATCCTGTAATTGACTCAAAATACCTGTGAAAGCATTCAAATACTCTGAGGCAGATTTGGACTCATCAAGCTTCAAGCTGACCAACTTCCCGCATGAGATGTACTTGATTGACAGGAGTTGTATTTTGATAAGTAGCCTTAAGTTTTTCCCAAACTACATAGGTAGTATCAAGCCCCTTTATATCAACCAAGATATCATCTGTGATGGCTATTTTAATGTAAGTAATGGCCTTTTTGTTCATTTTAGCCCAATCCTCATCTGGCAAAGCAACATGCTTATGTTCTTTTAAAGCATCATCACAATCCTTTGGAAAGAATATACCCTGCATATGATATTTTCAAAGATCAAAACCATTTTCGTCAAATTTACGAATCTCAAAGAGATTCTTTGTGTCAGATGTAGATGCACTGCCAACCATCTTCAGCTATACACAATTGCAATAAAGGGCTGAATGCTTTCAGCCAATAGCAAGGTTTCTGAATTGTAACAGCAAGTACACACTCTTGTACTTCCAAAGTGTCCAATAAGCAGATGTTTAGCTGCAAATTTCAGTCTCAAGTACTGATTATAGCCTATGCACGAATCAAACCTGATACATTTATATTAAGGATAGCTTCCACTTCAGTAATACATCACCAAAATTCCCAAATGCAATGACCCAAATGTTGTATTTACCACTGTTTCACTCCATAATGAGTATTCAGCAATACATGTACCAAGAGAAGCTGCCCTTTTTCAACATTTGAAGCATCCAAAACTCTAAAGACTCCCACTCAGTAGTGAATCTACTGCAAATTTCAGTGTCCAGTCTCAAAACCACTCAAAAATACATTACCAATGTGAAAAGCCCCAAAATGTCTACAGTGAATTTGCTCCAATTGCATAAATACGTCTTCTCGAGCATCAAGTGCGGCCTAATGTTGCAGAAATTTCATGGTTTTTGTAAAAGCCCCAAATTTCGGGGTCCAATAGTGCACAATTTCTAAGAAATTGGCTCATCCAAGCAAAAATTTCACTTGCATTTGAGAATCCCTAAAAATTTCTCAGGCATGTTCACTCAACGTCTGCAATTTATGGTCTAGAGATCACTGCAATATGTGTTAAGCACCAAATTTGGGAATAGCCCAAATTTTAAGAGACAGATTTGCACTCTGTGCTTGTATGTATGAACACCCGGTAGAGGGGAAAATAAGATGAAGTAAATTAAAGAGAAAAAATGACCCGTTGACCTTTTGCCTCTGCCCGGTCGTTCGTGCGGCTAAACAACATGTCGCCCGTCATGTGGTAGTTGCCTCCAGTCTCGTCATGCAACAACGCCGCCTCTAGCCCCATTGCGCAATAGCGTCATGTAGCAGTCGTGTGTTGGTCGTCAGTCCGCGTCTGACGCCCGTTATGCCTGCACCCGACCTGTTGCCTGCACGTTACGCCCGACCAGTCACTCGACCATTCACTCGACCTGACTCTTGCTCGTCTACTCCTTAACAGCTTGTGTGAGCCATTGGTTCTGATACTAGTCTGCAGAGGCGAAGTAGAAGCAGATAGAGAAAGAGAGCTGAGAGTAGGCATAGTAATCGAGGAGTTTGATAACTCAGAGCTGAACAATGTTTGATAGTGATAGAGTGAGAGCAAGTCGTCGGATAGGTTTGTACCAGTGTGGTATAAACAAAGAATAAATAATGTATTTATACTTAGGGTACGGTACACTTATACTTGTTAGGGTGGGTTTACATGTGAAGTAATATACACACGAGATGCACGGGATACACGGGAGAGCGCGTAAGGGCCTTTACACCCAACAATCATGATGTCTTGTCCCATGCAGTAGAAGACGGAGTACAACATGAAAGAGTTGCTATAAATGCAGCCAAAACAGTCCTTAGATGGCTATTACACACTCTTTAGAAGAGTAGAATGGATGCTCTCTTACCTTAGTGCACTAGAAGGATTGCTAGGCATGTAGCACGGGATGCAGGGGAGACTCATTTGACTGATTTTATGAAAGTAGATGATTGTGATAAGCATGTGTTTATGAATTCACTGCTAGATGATGATGAGCCTACTTTCTTGGACGAAGCTCAGCAAGATATACATTGGATATAAGCCATGTAGGAAGAGTTAGACTTTATTGCCACTAACTCTACATGGGATCTTGTGGATTTACCACCTGGTAAGAAGGCCATCGGCACGAAATGAGTATTTCAACTCAAATGCAAGACTGATGGCTTCTACATCCCGAATGAGTAGAGTGAGATGTGTGATTGATATGGTTGTAAGTTATAGCTGGAAAGTTCATCAATTGGACACTACATTTCTAAATGGGGATCTATGTGAGAATGTTTGTGTGTTACAACCTTGAGGATTTGTGATTTAAGGGAAAAAGAGCACATGGTTTACAAGTTGCATAAGGCTCTTTATGGTCTCAAATAGGCTCTTCATGCATGGTACTCTAAAATTGATGCATATTTGGCTAGCAAAGGGTTCCAAAATAGTCCAATCGCTCCTATTCCCTACATTAAGAATAAAGGGGGGGACTAGCTGATTATCATTTTTTATGTGGATGACATGCTACTCATTGGACGGCTCCTCATGCATGGTACTCTAAAATTGATGCATATTTGGCTAGCAAAGCGTCCAAAATAGTCCAATCTCTCCCATTCGCTACATTAAGAATGAAGGGGGGGACTACCTGATTAACATTTTTTATGTGGATGACATGCTGCTCATTGGACCTAAAGAGGATAAAATTGCAAATTTCAAGGCTGAATTGAAACATACATTTGCTATGTTAGATATGGGTTGCCTACACTACTATTTGGGGATTCAGTTCACCCAAAATCAGCATGGCATCATCATGTCATAGTCACGGTATGTAGACAAGCTTTTACATAGGTTTAACATGCAAGATTGCAAACCTATGTACACTCCCATGGAGCCAGGCTTAAATCTGTCTATGCGTGATGATAAAGAGATGTTTGATGTTGCAATTTACGGCCAAGCGGTGGGTTGTCTTATTTATCTTTGGAACACACGCCTTGGCATTCAGCATGCAGTATCTTGGGTGAGCATGTATATGCATAGTCCCTGCCCATACAATAGCAAGCTATTAAGTGGATCTTCAGATATTTTCAAGATATTCAGTCATATGCCTTATTATTTCTCAAGGGGGAGACTTACTCTTACACTTACAACGATTTAGATTAGGCTGGTGATTCAGACACCATGTAGTCTACTAGTGGATACTATTTCTTTTTGAGTTGCTTGTGCATTTCATGGCTAAGTAAGAAACAATCTATAGTGGCTATCTCATCTTGTGAGGCTGAGTATAGGGCAATCTTTACCGCAACAATGGAATGTGTATGGCTGCGTAGATTGTTGGTTGATCTACAAATTTCTTTGGAGGCTCCTACACCCATTCTTTTTGACAGTCAAAGTGCTATTGTAGTGGTACGGAATCTTGTGTTTTGTGCGAGCAGACATTTTCGCCAAAGCACTTCCTTGCGAGAAGTTTGTGAGGTTTTTCAAAAATCCTTGAACTTGCTATCCTTTGGTGATTGATCTTCCTATATTGCTACCATGTTGGCACTGTAGGGGGATGTTAGAATTTGCAAATTCTATGGGCAATGCCCTATGTTTTAGTTAGTTGGTTTGTAGTGTGAACACAACTACATTAACAAGTTGTGTCGCCACTTCTAGAGCTAGTTCTAGTGTTAAATTAACTTTAGTTGAGTTAGGGATAGGTCTAACTTACTTAAGTCTTAAGACCTATTGTACTTTCATTCTATGCTTCTAGCACTTGCATGTTTTGAGTGTGGAACTGTTGGCCACTCTTGCTCATGGTCTTGTGTTCACTCTTTTTCCATTTCTAACACGCCTTGCACCAAATTGCAGCTATCCAATATCAAAATGAAGCGTAGTAGCCAGAAACGTTTAGAAACAAAATGCCAGAAACGTGTTTCGTAAGTTTCTTTCAAGAGGGGTTAAAATAAGAAACATGGGTTTTTTTATATAGGGATTTTTAATAGTTTTGACTAGGGAAAGAGGTTCTAAACCTCTATGGAACTCTCTTAAACAAAGAATGGCTAATTGAGCTTGAGTGATAATAGAGTCAATTGAGAATAATACATTATACGTTACATATCCATGATTCATTATTGACTTGTCACTTATGTCAAAGTTAGCTATACTATGGTTTAGAACTCAAACATTATGATTCATACATATCATACAAAGAAAATTGAAATTAACATGTAAATAGCCCATCTATAATATGGACTGAGTGAAGTTGGAACATCATGATTCTCATTTCAAAACAAACTGACAAAATGTCAAAATCGAGAATGAATCGTAATATATCATAAATAACTCATAAATGAGACTAAAGTCATATAATATTCAAATCTCAAGACAAGAATAGATTGACAAAGTCCAATAACTAAACAAAATCACAAAAAAATCAGTCTCTCATCCAAAATCTTGAAGCCTCATGAGTCATTACACATCGTCATCATCATGTTTAACATTGCCCAATAGTTTTTCTAAAAAAAACCATGTTTTGGGTTCCAACTCACAAAAAAAAAAAAAAAAAAAACACCCACGTTTTTTACTCTCAGAAACACTTCGTGAGTTTCAAATTCAAAGAAACACGTTTCTTAGCTGCTATGAAATGAAGCATGTGTTGTGCACAAGTGCTATATGATAGGTATATGTTGCTGATTTTGCTCCAAAGTACAGATTTCTAATGCAATTCTTTAGTAAGTCACTTGGTTTGCTGGGGTTTGTCTGAGTATGATACTCTCATTTTTACCGATTTGTAGTATCATTGACTCCTCCTTCAACACTGTGCAACTTGCACCTCAGGTGATTGAGGCTTGAATGGGCCTTCTTTGGCATCTGCTTTGAACCTTTGCTCTAGTTACATTGTAGTTTGTTTCCTTCGCTACTTGAGCACTCATCAACTTTGTTTAGCCCTAGTGTTTCGCTTATAATATTATAATATGGTATCAAAGTCAAGTGCTCTTAACACTTGAGTTACTAGGAACATTTAGGTTTTCAAGAGCATATGAACTAACGTCTTATGTCTTTAGGTTTTTCTTGTTGTGGAGGACTTGCTACACTCTTCCTTCATTTCATCATTAGGGGGGAGAGATCACCTAGACCTTGGGCGACTAACAGAAGCGTAGTTTTTAGAATGTTTGAACAAAGATATCCATCATGTATGAGGCCTATCTCCAACAGAAGCGTAGTTTTTAGAATGTTTGAACAAAGATATCCATCATGTATGAGGCCTATCTCCCCTTCTCTCCAAACTCCTCCATCTTCTTTAGGTGGTGGGGGTGAGGAAACTCAATCAAGGCAACTAGTTAAGGATGGTAAACTCTCAATTATTGAGAATATACCGTGAAGGGAAGGATTGCCAATTGATGCCTTCATCATAGCTAGAATGTGTGAGTTGTTCATATTTGGATCATATCCTTTCTTTGGTGCTCCTACTAATGTGCAAGTATTGGTTGCAACTCACTATGGAAACCTAGCGTTGCAAGACAAGATCTATCTTTGGAACTCTCCTTTGGTGGGTCCAAGACATTGCATGAGTTGTGTTGTACATGGGTAAGTTTATCAACAATTAAGATTTTATAATTTAATAAATTTTTTGCCAAGGATCATCCATTGCCTCCTTTTGCTAATTGCTGTGTAGGATCTGATCATGCTGTCTAGCATGCTAACAATCTTGTTTCCTATGCTGGCAATGGTTTTTCAAAGCTGGCAATGGTGTTCTGCTGACTGACAATCCTATTTAGGGCAGGCAACAACATATTTGGTTAGGCGATGGTTTTTTGAGGTATACAAAGAAGCATTACTATTAAAATGTTGCAGAAAGGCACGCGTGTCTATCTAATTATGGAGGCATTGATACAAGGGTTTTATTGTAATATACCAACTTTGAGACAATGGTTTTTGGCCATTTGGCAAAGTAGCTTAACAAGGGTAATGATATCCTTAAAATTTAGGATTCGCCCTGTTGTTCTCATCATGTTTAGTCAAAACTATGAAGAAACTGCAGCAGTTGATATAAATCATAATTCTTATAATAACATTGGGTGTATTTTTTATTGAACTTGATTTGCTTGTTGTCAGAGGACTACCTTGTGTATTTGATGAGGTGAAAAAGTTTTCCTAAGGTAGTGGCTACTTGGGAATCAATTCATAGTTGGAAGAGTTAGTTTTATAGCTTCACTTCTCAGAACATTGCCAAGGACAGATATGGTTTGGAAGGGAGCAAGTTTATATACCTGTGTTCCATGTTCTTCCTCTGGTGCTTCCCAAAATCTCCATGCGTACTTTTGTGGTACAATAGCTGACTATTTCTTTGAGCTTTAACCATCTGTTTTTAAGCAGTTCCTTCAAGTGCTTCATGCCATTACCGTATAGTTTCCAGTCTGAAACATGAACGCATCTATGCCTGGCCAAACTGTGGGTCACTAACAAGTAGAGATGCCATAGTTTCAGACAAGGCAACCGCACAACGTTTCACCCCCGAAGCATTGCATTTCAACATGAAATGTTTCACCTTGAAGTAGGTCCTAAGTGGAACGCCACATGAAATGACAGAATAACACATTTAGAATGCAGATATTCAGCAGTGTTGAAATAGAATTGCTGTTTTTTTTTGGGCTGAAATGGGCAAGCAAAATGTTGCATACTGAAAAGTTCCATTAGTGAAACATGTTTCACATTTCACTCCTGGTGAAAGATGTTTCATGGTTATCATGGTTTCAAACAAGCTTTCTGCTTAGTATCTGTTAGCCAGAATTGTGCTTTATGCAAAGTGGGAAGACAGAGAAGGCGAAATTGAGGAAACATGCAGCTGTAAGAGGACATCCAAGGCTCAGCAGGGCTAGGTTAAGCACAAACACCAGCAAAATGCAAGATGCACAGCAGCCAAGAGCTAAGGAGGGTCTCAACTCAGCAAAGCTGCACACAGGCTAAAGCATACAATAATACACTCTTGTGGCAGGCGTGGGCTCAAATGATGCCAAAGTGTAGCAAATGGGCTGCTATGGAAGGTGCACAGTGAAATGAATTCTAAACTTCTAGCACAGGCTTGTGCTTATACCCTTGGATCAGTTTTTGGCCTTTTGACCAGGTTTGCATCAGCATACAACACCTCTTTGTCGTCAGTTTTGCAGCTTGAGGCAGCACAGAGTGTTTGAGCATTCATGAGCTTTGGATTTAGTTTTTACTGTAGTCTGTATGTTTTGTATGTGGGGCAAGTATACATGGTTGTCCATGAAGCTACTTTTCACATCGCAGATAAAACCAGATGGGATAGTATTTGAAAGTTTCACGCTCACCAAGCACTACTACAATCTGCTGTTAGCACGATCACATCTATATTTTGTCCAAAAAAGAAAAACTAAGGTAATTGGTTTTTATGCAGGTAACCATAATCATGGCTTGTGAGTCTTTTGGTAAAGTGGCACTGAAGGAGGCACGCCGCAATTGGCCCTTTGTGCTTGGCTTTGGAGTGACATTTGCATTGGTTCTGAAGCTATCTTTATCTTTGACACGTAAGGTCTTGCTTGTTGGGCCTTACTTGAGCTTAGTAGTCTACTTTTCTGAAATATGTACATTCTGACTTTTATCCTGTACACTAACAGCGGAACAGGCAGAGAAGTCTCCTTTTGTCAAGGCTCATCAGCGCAGGTTTGTTCATCTTCCTACGAGTTGTCCAATTATACCAATTGATTATGTGATTCATACAACCAAAGTGGTTTCCCAAACTGTGCAGGTAAGGTATTCAAGATGTGTTTGGAGTTCGAAATGGATCAAATGGTCCTATTCTTTCAGACTACTCCCTCCAAGTTGGAATAAGTTACTGTACACTCATGTCAGTTAAACAGAGCTTGAACCACTCTGTTGAGAGAATGTGTTTTCTCTCTCCTTCTGAAAAATGAAAACTTTCATGTGCTTTAAAGATTTTCATCATCACTGATGATATGTGTTCAAAGTTTTAATTCTTGTGTTACAAGTGATCTTTTTGGCTTACGGTATGCCTCGATGCTTTCTTTCCAAAAACAGAATATTATGAAATGAACTTGTTTGTGGAAGGATAGGTAGCGTGTAAAACCTTTTCAGCTTATGAGCCTGAAGCTGTTAGAATTTGCCAATTCTATGGACAATGTGCAATGTTTTAGTTAGTTGGTTTGTAGTGTGAACACAATTACATTAATAAGTTGTGTCACCACTTCTATAGTTAGTTCTAGAGTTAAATTAACTCTAGTTGAATTAGAGAAGGCCCAACTTACTTAAGACCTATTGTACTTTCATTCTATCATTTAGCACTTACATGTTTTGAGTGTGGAACTGCTGTCCACTCTTGCTCATTGTCTTGTGTTCACTGTCTCTTTATTTTCCAACATTTAGGATCAGAGCAGTTTCTATGTGTGGATTCTGAACAGTTATCGTTAGTTAGTGCCACTCTGCTAAGGTCTTGTTGTAGCTAGCTAACAATGTTCAGCCCAAGGAAGAAAAGTTGTTTTGGAGCTGGTGCTGCTGTTGCTTTTAGTATGTATACAATCCCAAATGCAGTCTTGCATGCAATTGTGCACACAGCCTCTCTCAATCTGGTGCTGCTGTTGCTTTTAGTATGTATACAATCCCAAATGCAGTCTTGCATGCAATTGTGCACACAGCCTCTCTCAATCTTGTTCATAGTATTCCTTGCTCGCCATTTTCACAGCCATGCTCGCTATTTTTTGCAGGTCTGAGAAAAAACACGAAAACCCTACTTTTTAAAATTTGGGGGTTTTATTAAAAAAAAAACTCATCTATCTTGCTCATCTTATACGTAACTCGAATAAATTTTGTCTCACTGTTTTCAAGAAATTGGGGGATTTTTTGATAACTTTTTTAATTTTTAATCTTTTTTTCAAATTTGGGGCTTTTGTTCAATGAGCTCTAGAGCGTGAATCTTCATTGAAATTACTAACATTGTGTAATTTTTCAGCATTAGTGCGAGAAATTTGACTCTTTACTTTTTAGTTTTGGTATGCGATTTCAATTGTTGGTAACTATTGGTACATGTCTTGAGGCAATATTATTGTAGAAATTTCAAATTGTAAGCTAGTTTTAAAAAAATCCTTTAAAATTTTTAAATTTTTTGTGGGGCTTTTGTCTTGTACATATCCCAAGGTAGAAAATCAATGGGATAGTAGCATTTAATAGTTGTTACAGTTAAATTGAATAGTAAATTTGATTTTTTTAAAATTTTAAATGAGAATAAGTACTAAATTGTTAGAATTTGTAATTTTGTACATACATTACGAGACATGTATACTATAGTAGGTATATAAGCGTGTCGTTATTCTTATGGTCAAGTATTGATTTGAGTGATTGTACACTTAAGCATTACTTCAGCAGCGAAGTATTTGGTTGATTTGGAAAACAATGATTAGAACATGATCCTTGGTGTTCTCAGCTAAAAGGAGAAGCTTAATGGCTTTAACTACTTGTGGAGTTTATGAGTTTGCAATCTTTTTGTTGCGAAGGACTTGTGAGAATATGTTACAAGTGACTTGTAGCAATTAGGAGGTCTCGCATCTCAGACACCTGAACGTCACGTTCGAGGATAGATTGTTGGTGTTGGTGTTGGTTCTCGTCTCTCCATTCTGCGAAGGATTAGAGGAAATGGGACTCAAAGAATGCTTGGATACTTTCTTTGATAGCATTGTCAATAAAAAGGGTCATCATTTTGCACTTTCTTTGATAGCATTGTCAATAAAAAGGGTCATCATTTTGCACATTTGGTCTTGCAAGATCTCAAAATTAGTATGGGACATATTTGAGTATATATTTAGTATTTGTAATGAGGCTACGGTCTCCTATCTTTGTAGAGAGTTTGCAAATGTAAACATGGATGAGGGTGATAGTTTGATGAATTATCTTATTCATATGCAGTATTTGCATGAGCTATTGATCAATCTTGATGAGATTATTTAGGATGTTGAATTAGTGAATATCACATTGAACTCTCTTTCGGAATCATACCTTAGTCTTCATATCTCTTTGATGTTGTCATGCGGGGGAGCCGAGGGGGGGGGGAGGGGGGGGGGGGGAGGGAGTAGCATGTTACATTTGTGGAGTTAGAAGTTCTCTTGTTGCAAGAGGAGCATACTTGGAAGAATATTGCATTGCATTAGGTGATATGGCTATACTTTTCAAGTTTAAAGACAAAGGTAAAGGCAAGCAAAACACAAAAACTTAGTAAAAGGGTGATGCTGGATAGCAAGGTTGTCTAAGACTCAGATAAGTCTAAAAAGAAAGAAAAATGTCATTATTGCAAGAAGCCATGTCATTATATTGATGAGTTTTAAATGAGTTTCGCTAAGGATGAGAAAAAATACTTCAATTTGGCTATTCAAGAGGCATCAACCAACAAATCACTAAATGGTGATGCTTTAGTTAACTTGGTAGAGGACTATGCATTTTGTACATGTAGTTATGATTTTTCTATGGGTAATTTAGCATTGAATGCCATTGAAATACAATAAACGTGATATTTTGATAATGATGCTTCAAAGCATATCACTTCATGAATTGTTTATTTACTTCCTTGCATTCAGTTCTTGTTGGAGAGCATATCACATGCACTAATAGCAGTAGTTATGATGTTAGTGGCATTGGGATAGTTACTATTATTGTTGTAAATTTGTGCTTGGCATTACAAAAACTTTGTTTGTTTTTGCCTTCAATAAGCATGGCTTTTAGGTCATCTTTGAGGATGACAAATGTTTGGTCACAAATAGAGAGATGGACTATGCACTTTGCTTGTTCGATACCCTTTACAAGTGTTATTCTTATTAGATAGTTATGATTGACAGTCTCATGATGCTTTGGACATATGAGCTTTGGGAGCTTGATGACCCTTCAGACGTGTCATAAGGTAAATGCATTGCCTTCATTGGAGACTTGACCTCCTTATGTATGCAAGGGATGCATTTTAGACAAGATGCCTAGGTTTGCTTAAAAAGGATGGTGCAGTGTGTGTTGTCCAAAAAATGGAGCTTATTCAGAGTGATGTTTATTGTCCCCCACAAGGACACCTGCACTCTTGTGCATTTGAGACATGTTTGTTGGATCGTGGTATTACGCATCAAGCCACTGGTAGAATGACTCCTCAGCAAAATGGAGTTGCTGAAATGAAGAATTACACTCTCATGGAAATGACTTGTATGCTAAAAAGCAAGGGGATGCCACATAAATTTTGGCTAGAAGGGGTTTAGTGTGCCAATCATGTATTGAATAGGGCACCTACAATGGCTTTGAAGATGATCACTCCATTTCGGGCTTGGCATGGAAAGAAATCCAAAGTTGACTACTTTTCGATGTTTGATTGCATAGCCTAGGCACATGTATTAAAAGAGCTTTGTGGAAAGCTTTATGATAAGGTTGTAAAGTGCATTTTTATTGGCTAGAGTTGAGAAAGCAAAGGCTATTGCATGTATGGCCCATACACCAAGAATGTGTTTGTCAGTAGTAGGGATGTCCTATATGCTAAAAATGTAGCATTTTCTTATGACCAATTTCAAATGCTAGCCACACATAACATTGGTGATGTTTTTGAAGGCCTTTTACTACTTTCTTTGGAGTCTATGCCTGTTGTAAACGGTAAGATAGACTTATTACAACAAAGCTGTTGTTGCTCCATATGCTTCCAAACAGTAGGGTATTGATGAGGGTTTTCCACATGTAGTGGAGGCAACTGTTTAGCATGAAAGGGCTGTTGTATATGTAGTAAAAACAATCCTGAGATGGTTGTTACAAATTCTCTAGGAGAGTAAAATGGACGGCCTATTACCTCAACGCACTAGACGAGCTGCTAGACATGTAGCACATATGCAAGGGGCGCATTTGGTTGATATAATAGAAGTAGATGATTGTGATGATCATGTGTTTATGAGCTCAATGTTGGATGATGATGACCCTTCTTCCTTAGATGAGCTCAGCAAGATGTACATTGGATGTAAGCCATACAAAGGGAGTTAGACTCCATTGCCACTAACTCTACATGGGAGCTTGTAGATCTGCCACTTGGTAAGAAGACTATTGGCACTAAGTGGGTTTTCAAACTCAAATGTAAAGTTGATGGTACAATCGATAAGTACAAGGCATGATTGGTTGCAAAAGGCTATGTGGATAAGAAAGGTGTAGGCTATGATGAAACTTTTGCTCTTACATCCTGTATATGTACGGTGAGATGTGTGATTGTGGTGGTTGCACATTATGGTTGGAAAGTATATCCATTGGATATTAAAACAATATTCTTGAATGGGGATTTGCATGAGGATGTTTGTGGGTCTCAAGGTCCAGGGTTTGAGATTAAAGGGAAAGAGCACATGGTATGCAAGTTGCATAAAGTTCTTTATGGTCTTAAAGAGGCTCCTCGTGTAGGGTACTCTATGCTTATTTGGCTAGCAAAATGTTAAAAAATAGTTTGACTGCCCCCACTCTATACATTAAGAATGAAGGGGGAGACTTGCTAATTATCATTTTTTATATAGATGATATGTTGCTGATTGGACCTACAAAGGAAAAAATTGCAAATTTTAAGACCGAATTAAAACATGCATTTGCTATCTTAGATATAGGTTGTCTACACTATTATTTGGGGATTTAGTTCATAAAAAATTACCATGGTATCATCATGTCATAGTCATAGTATATGGATAAGCTAGTACATAGGTTTAGTATGGAAGATTGCAAATCTATGTGCACTCTTATCGAGCTAGGCTTAAAGTTGTCTATGCATAATGGTGAAGATATGTCTAATATTGCAATTTACATCTAAGTTATTGTCAGTCTTATTTATCTTTGCAACAAACGCCTTAACGTTCAGTATTATGTAGTGTCTCAAGTGAGCAAGTATATTCACAACCCATGGACAATACATTCAGAAGCTATTAAATGAATCTTTAGATATTTGCAAGGAACTTAGGTGATACAAACACTAGGCAATCTACTAGTGGAAGATGTTTTTTCTCGGCCACTCATGCATTTCATGGCTAAGTAAGAAACACTTTAGAGTGGCTACCTCATCTTGTGAGGTTGAGTATAGGGTAGCCTTCATCGTAATCGTGGAATGTGTATAGCTGCGTAGATTGTTGGTTGATCTATATATTTTTTTGGAGGGTTCTACACCCATTCTTTCTGATAGTCAGAGTGCTATTGCAGTGGCATGAAATCCTATGTTTCATGCTCATACGAAAAACATTGATGTATATTACCATTATGTCAGAGAGATGCTATGCTGGAGAGATTAGTTTGATGTATGTCCTTACATAGGAGAATATTGCAAATATTTTCACCAAAGTACTTCCTCCTGAGAAATTTGAGCCTTTTTGAAAGTCCTTAAACTTGCTAGCCTTTGGCGATTGATCTTCCTATATTGCTACCACATCGGCATTGTAGTGGAGTGTTATAATTTGCCAATTCTATGGGTAGTGCTGAATGTTTTAGTTAGTTGGTTTGTATTGTGAATGCTGTGTCACCACTTCTAGAGTCAATTTTAGAGTTAAATTAACTCTAGTTGAGTTAGGGATAGGTCTAACTTACTTAAGACCTATTGTATTTTCATTCTATTGTTCTATCTGAGTGTGGAATTGTTGCCCACTCTTGCTCATTGTCTTGTGTTCACTCTCTTTCTCTCTCTTCCTCCATTTCCAACAGAAGTTGGATTACTAGTGGAAGCATTGCACTTTTTTGTGGCATGTGAATGAATTGAAACATGTATTGTTTTGTTTCTTCTTCCCTTTTTCTTTTTTGCAAAATCAATTTAATGAAATTAGGATGTCAAGATGTTGGTCTTTGCTTATAGTAATTCTTGGAATTGTAGATTTTTAAACAAGTTGAATTTTTTCAACATGATGCCAAAATCAACATGTGTGCATTTTTTTTTCCAATTTATCCTCTTTTGAATGTAATCTTTTATCCAAACATTCACATTTATTTGACATCAGGCAAGAGTTAATTAGTGAACTTTGAGTTGTGGCAATATTTCGAGTGACCACTACGTCATGATCTGGAACTTTGTGTTAAGTTGTGATGTCAACACTAGGTTTGTTTGTCACAATTAATTTGGGAAATGATAAGGTGGATGAATACGTGAGAATATAGTATGTGTTCACCAAGGGTAGGGGGGTGTACGATTAAGTGACAAAGTGCAAGAGGAAATAAGAGATATAATGATTCATTTGGTGAGGGTCAAATCATATCACTTACTTATCGTGGCTCTCTTATTTGATTTCACACATCATTGAATGTCTCTTTACTACTCTTGTACATTAGCTAATGCTCATTTGTTTTTCAGAATTGCAAAGTAGCAAATATTGTTTGTCAGACAAGCTTCTTGTAAAGAGGTTGGAGCTACATAAGCTTATATGTGCAAGAAGTTATTGAATGGGAAGGTCTTACAGACATTATGAAGTACTTATCGAATTGCCCAACATTTTATCAAGTTGGAGGTTGCTTGCAATTGATGTAGCACAAGCATTCTTATATTCCCAAATGGGCATTGGGGCAATCTTTCCTTTTGCTATATGAAATGCGACAATGATGATGTGAATGAGAACACAAGTTTGCTATAATCAAATGGAGTTTATGTATATGCATGTGATCATTGGTAACATCTGATGTTCATTGGGGGTTTAAAAAACTATTTGAAATGTTCCATGGGATTTAAAATCAATTAGAAATTACATGTTATAGAAGCTAGCTAGGTAAGGAAAGCCATTTACATAACCAAGTGCATGAAGCATTTTACTATATTTAAGAGTTTTCTAGCAATGAAATATTGGACTAAGGAAGAGGAAATTGGCAAGTGTTCCCTTGGAATATTTTTGTTATTCTAATCACATGCATCTAATGTTTGTTTTTGTGCTTTAAAAAAACATACAAAAGGGGTCACAATGCTTTGTTGTATTATTTCAAAGCGATTGTGTGTGCATGGAGAGAGAGAGAGAGAGAGAGAGAGAGAGAGAGAGAGAGAGAGAGAGAGAGAGAGAGAGAGAGAGAGAGAGAGAGAGAGAGAGAGAGAGAGAGAGAGAGAGAGAGAGAGAGAGAGAGAGAGAGAGAGAGAGAGAGAGAGAGAGAGAGAGAGAGAGAGATGATTAACATCTTTTGAGGCCCCAAAGGCATAAAGGACAAAAGCACAATTAAGGTTTTTGCTGCAACTCACTTTGGGGTGTCATTGGCAAAAAAAGAAACCCAATTGTTAATGCTATTAAAGCTACCAAATATTGACCCAAGACGAATGTAGTGCTTAGGGTTTTTAAACTCCTCTATGATACATTGCCACCTTGACAAGGTGCCTATTTGCCCTCCTTTTCCATTCTGTTAGTGATTTCACCTAGTAGTGCTTTGAGTTATGTTGGTGTAAATTGATTTGTGATTCATACATTAGTTCCAATAACCATCTTGATTGCTTTAGTACTTCATCTTGCATGCTTCCAAACTCCAAAGTTATTTGATTCTTTTTGAGCTTGGTGATTTTCCATGGTGTCATCCACTTGAACTCTTTTTCTTCTAGATTTTATGTTGGTTTGTTGGTCTCTACTTGATATCTTTGAATATCCTTCATAATCTTCATCATCTAGTTTCTCTTGTGTTTCTTTAGCTAGCAAGGAGGTTGCCTAAATATTGATGGAATGCAAGTTTCCTTTGCTATATAGCTTCATTAACTATCGAAAAGGTAGTGTGTATCATACCTTGCTTATCTACCTCCTTGTCTCAATTTCCTTTTATATATCTTCTTACACTTTGGTTGTTATTTTCTTAGTTTGATCCTCAATCTTATTGGGCTCATTTGAATTGAATGTATGCCTTACATCATAGCATTTAGTTTCCAAGTTTATGGAATGTTGTTATTAGAGCTGGGTTGATGCCATGATCCCATTATGCCTTGTGTGTGATAATATCAAAGCTAGCTAAGAATGTGGTAGTCTTTGCATGCTACATATGAACAATTCTCTTAATCCTAAATCTTTATATTTAAGCTTTTCACAATTGGATTTTAATGCTTAGCTTTGACATTTTTTTCATCATAGAGTGATTGGCTATTCGAGAAAGTTTCTTCATTGTAGATATAACCTAATTGGGGATGGAAGCGCTGTCATTTTTCTATGTTTATCTATGTGATATGTGAGAATTTCACATTAGGATTTGGGTTACTTGTTATGTGAACTATGAACTTTCAGAATAGCAATGAGGCCATTTGGTTGATTGGAAAATCTATCTTATGAATTGAACTTAGTGCAAGGATCTAAACTGGCTATCTTAGGGACTTGCAATACTTTCTTATTGCCACATTTTAATAAAATGTGACACAATTGTTACAAGAAGGTAAATAATATAAGCATTTGAATCTAGTAACATGTTTCATAAAGCAATTTTTTTTTTTTTGGGGTAACTTATTGGGTAATCAAACACTTCAATGGTCTTCTTGTTGATTTTGGTCCTAGATAAAATAAATCTACTAAGGCAGGAGGTATATTCTTGATGATATTGAATGAGTAACAATCTCCTTATATTGTTCAACTCTTGCTGCATGCTCTCTTTTTGTCATTGGGTTGCAATGATCAACTCCATGATCTTTTCTAGCATTGTTACTCTATCCTATGAGTGTGTGGTACTATTGTTCTATGTCTAACAACTCATTGGCATCCTTCTATATCGTGGCTCAAAAGTTGTGTAGTGTACTCTCCTTAATATCAAATTAGCTCCCTTCACATACAAATACTCATCCACAAGTAACTTATTTGTTGCCTTCTTGACAAAGGAATACTTTTGATTCTTTTGTAGTCCTTCACAAACTTTTCAACAAAAAACTTTCTTACTTTTCCAAAAATTCAGCAATGAAATAATGAAATACATTAGAAAATTCTATAAAGTCTATGTTTGATGTGTTTTATAGATTTTTTAAATAATTTATTCAAAAGCCAATTTACCCTTTTGCATAATTGCTTTAGAGTAGCATCCTTGCTCTGCCAAACATAAAGCATCTATCTTACAATATAATTGCTTTAGAGTATAGCATCCTTGCTCTTCCAAACACCAAGCACCTATCTTACAACAAGTTTAAGGTATCACCAAATATTTATTCTTTTCTATCAAGGACAGAAGGTAACCCTCTTTCAAGGGTCATATACTCCACTTCATTGTGACTTTTGGCATACAAGGATACATACCACTGGGTATTGTGACTTTTGGCATATACCTTGTGCATAGTGATATATGTTGCCCTATGTACACTCTCTCTTAGTGGATGCATCTACTTTGTTACCTTCATTGGCAAAGACATGCGTTACCTTTGTGGGTGCATTAGGGTCTATTGGCCATACCTTTGAACCCACGACAATTTCCCAAATCCCATCATGAACAATACATGCTCCACCATGTATAAACAAGTTGAAGAGTTGGTACCATCCAAGTTGTCATTAGTAGAAAGCATTTGGAACAACCCATTCTGATTATTTGCCATTTTTGCACACATTGAACACATAAAGGCATTTAAGGCAATTGCTCAAATTTGTCTAAAAGTGGATAGGGAAAGCACTTTAGGTCTTCAAGTTTGTCCTTCAATTATCACTCCTCCATTTTATGAATGTCTCATTGTCTATTATGGTGGCATGATTGTAATTGATATGGTGTCCCTCAATTGTCATAAAAGAATAAAGAATAAAGTGATATTGCGATGGGCGGCCATCGCCTATAGCGTACAAGTGTGCAGGCAATAAGTACAAATGTAGGGAGTTAGGTGTAAATAGTCTTTAACCCCCAAAAGCCTCCGACTTAAAGGCAAATGTACCTAAGTGTGGAGAAAAAAAAAAAGGTGACAAAGTAGAATGTGTACATAATAATACAATAGGATGAGGAATGTATGCCATCTCATTGTATGCCACCATTATCTTCCTAGGAAAGGCATTATGTTCTATTGGGAGACTTTGAGTGAGGAGATCTAAAAGATTCTCGTTAATTGAGATTTTGACAAGCTCTATTTTCTTACCCTCAAATCACATCTGTGATAAAGTGATAATAGACCTCAATGTGCTTGGCCTTCACATGAAAGTCATGATCGCATGCTAATTGAATAGCACTCGTAGAGTCTTAATGCAATGTAGCATTTCTGTATCTTGGACATCCAAGAAATACCTCTAGCAAAAGTAAAGACCATAGACAGAGGTGAACTTCTTACTATCTACATGCATTGCATAATCAGAGTTGGTGTAGCACATGACTCTAGAATCCTAGCTACCATAAAAGATACACATATTTGTAGTGTCCTTAAGGTATCTCATGATACCCTTCATGGCATTTCAATGTTGCTTACATCTGTCACCTGTCATGAAGGAAAATACAACATTAATATTTGCACCTTGGATTAATTCCAGCCTTTGTAAATTTAGCCCTAGCCTATGTGTACATGTGTGAACAGCCCTTAAGTTTGGAAGAGGGTTAGAATAAAAGGGACTAGAGGCCAAAGGCAAGACATCTTTTGATCATTCAATAATCTTGGCTTTACCATTTTCTTGGAGTTAGCTTCTTCTTAGCTTTGAAGCACTCAGCCATGGCCGTCATGTATTCTTGAATCCCCAACCATTAATACATGATGAGGATGTCTTGGTGCAATAGATTTGTTAATTCTTTGTTGTAGCTTAGTTAATTTTTCATTTTCAGTTAGATTTCATTCCATGGTTGATTGCTTTCTTACATCACCGTATAATGAGCCATAACTCCCACGACAAAAACTATGTCAGATTTAGTGGCTATCATTACATACATCAAGCTACCCACTATTGCATAATTAGAGTTCATGTAGCACACGACTCTAGTATCCTAGCTACCTTAAAAGGTACACATATTTTAAGTGTCCTTAAGGTATCTCATGATACCCTTCATGGCATTTCAATGTCGCTTGCCAGCTATCATTGTATAAGTAGCCATAACTCCCACGGCAAATACTATGTCAGATTTAGTGGCTATCATGACATACATCAAGCTACCCACTGCGGATGCATATGGGATCTTGACCATCTTGACCTTCTCATAATTTGACTAGGGACAATTTGCCTGACTAACCTTCACATGAGAAGGTAATGGGCAACCGGAAAACTTACCACCTTACATATGGAGCCACTTAAGGATTTTATGAATATACTCCTTCTCTAATAAGTAGAGGAGACGCTTAAAGATATTGCGCGCAATGCACATGCAAAATATGAGAGAGGCATGCTTCATGTTCTTCATTTCGAAGCTCTTCTTGAGCCAAATCTTGAAAGCATCCAACCCATCTCATGAGCACTCCTAGCAATTAGCATGTTGTTAATACATAGCACCAAGATGATGAGACTACCATCATGGGACCTCTTTGTGTAAAGACACAAATCCATATCACTATGGGAATAACCTTGTGAATGTATAAAGGCATCAAACTTATGATACCATTTCCTAGGTTCTTGCTTAAGTCCATAAAGACTCTTCCTCAACTTACACACTAGGTGTTCTTTGCCCTTTTCCTTAAAGCCCTTAGGCTACTACATATAGATATCCTCATGTAGGTCCCCATGTAAGAAAGCTATCTTAATATTCATATGGTATAAGTCCAGATCCATATGTGCAACTAAGACCAATACCAAGTCATCTTGACCACATCAAAGAATATCTCATCAAGGTCAACTCTATTTTTCTATTTAGAATCCTTAGCAACCAAACATGCCTTGTATGCTGGCTTAGGGTGATCGAGGATGCTCTTCAACTTATAGATCCATTTGCATGGCAAGGCATGTTTACCATTTGGCAAGGAAATCAAATCCCATGTACTATTTTTTTGTTGTGAGTCAAACTTAGACTACATGGTCCTCTCCCAAGAGTGACTATCACCTCTCCCAAGAGTGACTACAAGAGTGACTATCACCTCTATGCATAGCCTCCTCATAAGTAAGGGACTCACCAGAATATGTCACCATTATATAGCTCAAAATGATTAGGAGGACATGAGCCTCTAGTGGAGTGTCTCAAAGTCAACTGTGGGGTTTGTACTACTGGTCCTCTTTGTCCAGTATCATTATCCTATGCATCAGGGGATCTTAGAATACTATATCATTAATAGTTGTTGTAGATTGTCTAGTTTGAATTGGCTATACTGTAAAAGGAAGCTCCTCCTGAAAGATCATCTTGCGTACCTCAACTACTTACTTTGGTCTCATATGCATCTTTTTTTCATGGATGAAAATATCACAACTATGAATAACCTTTTGAGCATGTGGATCCTAAAGGCAATAGCCCATCTTACCTATGTAACCATATCCAATAAAGATGCATTTGATGGACTTGTGATCCAACTTGTTGTATTTGTCTTTTGAAATATGGCAAAAAACCTTACATCCAATGCAAGTGTGCATATCCGGGAGGTTGACCAAACCATATCTCCTCCGTAACTCTACTACGAAGAGTAGTGCACATGGATTTATTAATCAAATGAACTACAATCATAAATTCCTTGGCCTAAAAGTACTATGGTAAGTTTGCTTGACTAGGGATATTACAAAATCTTTCTTAAATAGTCATATCCATGCGCTCTACAATCCCTTTCTGGGGGCTGGGGTGTAAGGGGTGGTCACAATGGACCCTTTATACCCCTCTCGTCACAAAATTTCTCAAATGCTTTAGAGACATATTTACCCCCCTTGTCAGATTGTAGGCATTTCAACATATGCATGGATTGGTTCTCAACCATAGAAAGAAAGTGCTAAAAAGTGAGTAACACCTCTGATTTCTACTTAATGTGATAGGCTCAAATCTTATGTGAATAATCATCAATAAACATTGACAAAATACTTAGCACCACCTAATGAGTGACATGCCATGGGACTATAAACATCTAAATACATGAGAGCCAACAACTCTACCCACGTGTAGAACCAAACTTTTTATGTGAGTTACAAGTTTGTCCACCCTATAAGCAATGGCCACATGGGTCAAAACATGAGTAGTCAAGAGATGGAAAATATTGCAAATGAGTGAGGAATTTGATTCCTTTAAGGGACATATACCCAAGATGGTGATGCAAAAGAGACACATGAGCAAGATCAATCATGGCTGAGACATGATTAACATATCTAGATACAAGTAAGGGATACACACTGCCAACCTTGGTACTTCTAGCAAACATGAGGAAGGTTAGTCTCATGGCCTAGAAATGATTAATAGATCTAGATACAAGCAAGGGATACATGTTGCCAACCTTCGTACTTCTAGTGAAAATGAGATTGCCATGTGTAATCATTGCGTATCTTATGGCACTATGGTCTTATGTGACCCTATTGTCCATCATAACGACAAATAAGAGATGACTTAGGAATATGTGACTTATTGTATGATTTCTCATGAGACTTAGACTTCCCTTGTTGGGATGGGAATCTCTACCATGGTCATTATTTCATTTCCTATCATGTCTACCTCTAATAGTAAGTGCATGAGAAGTAGATGTTGTATAATGGTGGAACCCCCCCCCCCCCCCCCCCCCCCCCCCCCCCCCACAACACACACTCTTTCTCTCTCTCTCTTTCTCTCTCAAGCTATGCAAGCAAGTGGGAAAGAAGAGATGGAAGCAAGAAGTGAGGATAAAGCTTTACTCTCGCTAGGTTTAATGGAGGAAAAGATAGAGAAACAAAGGCTCAAAAGTTGCACATATAAGAATGAGAGCAATGTTCATTTTATACGTTATTACATAGGGTTTAATTTTAAGGTTGGGCACCGCTTCCTTTTATATTCCACTCTGGCCTAGCAGCAATGACTTTTGTGGACATAGTGCATGCGTAATGAATAAGCTTATGTGTAATCTGTTTCTTTAAAGCACTTGCCTAATAGTGATGCTTTAATGACTTCTAAGATGGCTAAGTGTTTTTAAAGAACTCCCCATATTGGATAAATTCTAGAGTACTGCCATGAAGGTCCTTTGAAGAACCTTTATCCCTAGATTTGATTATTGGAAAATTGGCTCTCTAAGGCAATATATAAATTTGATGAATATAGATACCATATATTCATTTGTAGAATAATGGTGATTGATGATTTGATAGTGGGAATTTGTAGGTATTTTTGTGCACTTACAATAAGCAAGGGTTCCCTGTTTGACATATTTTCAGTGAAGGCCTCAAGTGGATTCATGTTTTCTATAAAAAATTGGCAAAAGTTGCAACTTGGACACTAAGCATAATTGTATCTAAAGTGGGACTTGGGATGGCAAGGACCTTTATGAAACAATATTCAAGGCGGAATATCAAATAGAGCCACAAGTTGGAACTCTGTTGAAAAGAATGATAAGAGAACTCTAGAAAAAATGGTTGGTTATTGGAAAGCACACTTCAAAATGGAGGTTGCTACAAAGCATGCAAGAAAAGAAAGTTGGAAGCATGTCTTAAGGTGGTGACAATCATTTGAGATTGGCTAACACATGGCTTCTCTCTATTTAAGCAATCACCCATGATGATAAAAAAATATACCTACAAGAAATGTTGGTAGTGTCAGTTGCATGCAAGGAAGCTAATGAAAAATTAGTTCATGACTTCTTGGTAAGCCACATCATCTTTTAGTTGTACACAAGGAAGCTCATGAAAAATTAGTTCACGACTTCTTTGTTGAGCTTGTGTTGAGATGGCAAGCTCAACATGTGCGGATATTGATGTGATGGACCGTCTCGCTAGATGGATTCGCACATCTACACTTACCACGTCGGTGGTCATTATGATCCTTACATGGCCCACTGATTTATCACTTATTATATTTAGTTTTTCACCTCCTACCTATCATCTTCCTAAGAAAGGTATAACATTCCACTGTGAAACTTTTAGTGAGCATATCAACAAGCTTCTCATCTATAGAGATCTTGACAAGCTCTGTTTGCCTGTCCTAAACACCTCTTTGATGAAGTGATAATGCACATCAATGTGCTTGGTCTTTGTACAAAAGACTAGATTACAAGTAAGGAGTCATAGAGATGATAGCAAGATCTGCAACTAGATGACCTAACCATAGGGCCTCCTTGCAAGCCTTAGTGGTAGCTATAATGTACTCAGCCTCAGTAGTAAACAAAGCATCACACTTTTTCACTCTAGACATACATGAAAAAGCACCTTCAACAAAGGTGGACTTCCTACTATATAGATGTTCTACATAACCTGAGTTAGTGTAGCCCACAACTCCAATAACTTAGCCACCAAAAGGAAGGCACAAGTTTGTAGTGCCCTTATGGTATCTCATGATACCCTTCACAATGTCCTAATGGTTGCGGGCTAAAGGCTGCATATTCCTAGCCATCGACATTCTTCTGTATACAATATCTGTGCACCTGTATATACTATAGGTGGTGGGCATCCATTACGATCACTTTATTCTTTATTCTTTTAGTGACAATAGAATAAGGGGATACAAGTCACAGATTGTGACTTTGTGGAGTTCCGTAGGCCAATCTTTCTCTTCTTGTTTGAACCTCCATAGCTCTTGCTCTCTTTTTGCTTCCACTTCTTATAATCGATGTCCAAATACTATTGCTCCGACATGAGCATACTCATAATTGACATAGGTGGACACTAACATCACTTTCAACAATCAGTGTCTGGGTTGTAGAGTGAGGTATAATTACAACAACGAGATCAAATACCAAATTTACTCAAAGATCAATCCAAAATATATTGCCGAAGTAAGGACAATACAACTATTAGAGACCAATATGGTTACAACATAAAACTTTGGAAACAGCTACTGCAAGATCATAAGTATTGAACCACTCTATATAAGACTAAGGTAGGACTACTACCAAATGTAGTGACTATGGATGGTCCAATATAGGGTCTATTGATAGAGATCACTTACGATGCCAGTCAAGTGAGGCTGGTAGAAGGAACTCGAGAAGGATATGGCAGTGAAATAAGAGAACCTTTTTCTAATAATTGATCTCTAGGGCTATGTGTATACTTGAACAACAATAACAATAATGATTCCCTCCCTTCCTTTATATAGGCCATTGCATGTAGTGCCATTCTCGTTGTCCATGTGCCATGCTAGGTAGTCTTTACTATTTCTACACTCGTCGGCTCATCAATGCACTACTAGTGACTCCTGGATTTAAAGGTTGCTAGCTGCCATTGCCTTTAACACTAACACTCATGGTGGACTTGAACCCATGAAGTTACTCGCTAATGTCACCGTCATCCTCTGTGTTGGGTGCATCCTCATCCTAGAATTGATCCACTGGTGGAGGTGGGGCAAGAAGGGCTAGAGGTGGAAGGGAAGGTAGTAGGGGGTGAGGTGGGTTGGGTGCGACCAAAGTTGAAGTGCTACTAGACTGAGAGGTGGGTGGCAGAGTGGTGGGAGGGCGTTGTATGTGCGATTCTAAAGGGGGGCTACAAAATTAGATGAGCTCCACTACTAGCATTTTCAAGTAGATGGCATTGAGCAAGATTTGCTACTACAATTGGTCTTATTCAAAGGTGATTTGGATGACTCCCTCTAATTCAAGTTTATGTTGGGACTCCGAAATTAGGAGGGCATGGATTTGGTGGCAGTGCTTGAGGGACAAGGCCTCAGATTAAGTTAGGCAGGCCTAGAGTTGGGTGATACTAGTCAACTTCATGATGTCGGAGATGGGGGTGAAGGTGTTTTCAAAGAGTGGATTGGTAAGGTTGGGATCATTGCCTCCTTGATCTTGGCTCGAGTCATCTGGATTTAGGGAGTCATCCTCCAAATCATGGAGCGGTTCCTTCTTGACTTTGGCCTTGGGCAAAAGTCTAGCACTCTAGTGGCGCTTTAGGGCAGGGTGTGGATCTATTGAATCAGATTGGGGAATGCTGGCCTTCTTCATATCCCGAGTCACTCTAGCCTAGTCTTCCTCTAGGATGTGTTGCCAAAGAAGGTCGAATTTCTCATTTCAATCTCAATTTAGATCCCGGCACTACCTGTTGAAGCAGCTATATCTACTTTACCGCTTTTGCATTTTGTTGGTTTAGTGCCATATGTGGTGATCCACCATGAGCTACCACTTGGCGTTGGTGGAGTTGGTGCCTACAGAGAAGTCAAAGAAGTCCAAGGCCATGGTTGGTGGCGATACATCTTTCTCATTGATTGGCTCCTTTATGGAAACCTACTTACATTTACTAGTGGGCAGGGGACACATGGTCTTGTCAGCTTGGTCGTTGGGCAACTAGTCTAAAAGGATCCAAAGTGTGGGCAGTTCGGATCAAGGCAAGGCAACAAGTTTGAACTTGGCCATAGAGCTTGATGTAGAGTGGGAATGAAGTCTGTAGGGTTGCTATCGACATGTTGTGATAGATGGGGTAGAGGTGTAGAGGTCTATGCACGAGAAAGGGCTAAGAGTCGGACATCGTGGCTCATCCAGTTTGTCCGCTAGAGTAGAGGCAAGAGTTAGGAGTAGGATTTAGTCATGGTGGCTTGAATTTCTCATAAGATCTTCTCCCATCTATCTAGCCACTCCACTTTGCACTCGCATTGGAGTTCTTTAATTATCTCTAGGGAGAGTAAGGTCACACTATTTGAATTCTCTACTCTTATCGTATGGGATTAAAGGAAGACATTCTCTTACTCTAGCTATTGTGCTCTCTTCCTGACATCATTGGTAAAGACTAGTTACGCCTATTAGCACGCCTCTAATTCTCTCAGAGGGCGGCGTCCCATTGATGGAGTTGCTTTAGAGAGAACCGTGTTGGGCTTCTTGAGGTGATCCACATGGGCTGCCAGGTCCTATGCTGGTGCTGCTGCCCTGGTTAAGAATTCATTGATGAATTTCAATGATTGATGGACCATCTCCCATTGAACTCGGGTGGGATGATGACAAGATGGTTGGACAAGTTAGTCGAGAGGGGCATAGCCAAAGGGGAGGTGTTATCTAGACTAGTGAGAGTAGAAGTGGGAATAGAAGGCTTGGTGTCATCTATGGTCTCCTCTTCCCTCGAGCACTTTTAGACCTTCAATTTGAGGAGGGTAAGTTTGGCTAAGAGGTTGGTGTGGCAAAGTGGGACTTCTTGGGGGATCAAGGATGTTAGGGCTCCTATGGTGGGGGGGTCTTGCTCGGCAGATTGCTGGGCAGTAGGGTTGGGTAGTTGATTTGTCCTTTTTCAGGACTGTCTTGGGCTCAACGGGTTGTTGGGCAGTGGTGGGTGGCATCCTTTTTAGGACTTGGTTGTTAACCCTTGGAAGACCAATATGAAAAATCCAGAATATCGAAAGCAAATGATAATCCCAAGGCAAGAGAAAGACGGGGAACAAAGGTGTACTAAGGAAAACCTAAAGACATAAGTGCATAAAAATTTTTAAATGGCGTATAAGCATAAGTGCACCTTAATATTTTCACAAAAAGAGTGCAAGGTGTATTGCAATTTATTTTGTAAAAGAGCATCTGGGCTCTCTCCCATATAAGTTGTATAGAATGAGAGGCATGGGTTAAGGCCCTGCTAATAGGAAGAAGGAGGAAAAGGAGTGGAGGAATGGGGACCAAAAAGGGGATCGCGGTCCAAGGAGGAGATAGGACATGTATAAAAGTCAAAAAGTGAATGAAGCAGCTCATTCTTGGTGTGTAGCCAAACTTTTTCTCTTCTTGTCTCTTGCTTCTTGGTTCATTCTTGTGTATGAGAGAGAGAGAGAGAGAGAGAGAGAGAGAGAGAGAGAGAGAGAGAGAGAGAGAGAGAGAGAGAGAGAGAGAGAGAGAGAGAGAGAGAGAGAGAGAGAGAGAGAGAGAGAGAGAGAGAGAGAGAGAGAGAGAGAGAGAGAGAGAGAGAGAGAGAGAGAGGGACCGTGGAGAAGATCTTCTTCTCCTCTCTTCATCTTTTCCTTCTTCTTTTCTCTTTTCTCTGCACATGGCTATGGAGCTTGCTTGAAAGCACATCTTGGAACGTGGAGCTACTAGTGGACTCGCGGGAGGAGGCAACTCGATCGGATTCAAAGGTAAGGTCACTACACTTGTGTGTGAGAGAGTACACATGGCTATGTGAGAGGTAGCCATAGCTCTCAGCTTGAAATGCTTGAAGCAATAAGCTGTCAATGGGTCTTGGCTGTGTGCTTATGAGAGCGTTGACATTTTGGTTCCATTGCTAAGACCAAAAGATTCAACCTTGAGTGCTTGCATAATCCAAATCAAGCAATGGAGTAGGAGTTTTGTCTCTGAACTGGTGTTTGGTTTAGGTAGGAAGAGAGGTTATTTAATCTTCTTTGTTTGATAGTTTAGATGTTGGAAGATTTAAGACATTAGTTAGATCAATGGTATATGGTTTTACATTAGTAGGATGTATTAAGGTTAAGTCCTGGATTGTATTTAGTTGATTGATGAGTTGTTGAAGAGAAGCATAACAATGCTTCATTCATGTCTACTTTCTATTGTGAAAGGAGAGGATGAGATATTGATAAAAGCATTGAGCATGGGTCTTGCAAACTTTTAAGGATAGATTTAGTATTCATTACAAAAATGAGGCCACACAAAGTTCTTCCATTTTTCAAACAACAACTTTTCTCTTGTAAGATTCTTCCATTTTTCGAAGATATCATTGACGATATTGAATTGTGACAATTGAAAAACAAAAGAAAGAAAAAACAAGTACTAAGGAAAATGCCAATGAATAGGCTTTGATTTTGATAGCACATATATACTCACAATTTCAAAACAAGAGGTGACCTTGTTCGGAATACGAAAGAGAATATCCTTGTAAGAGACATGGTGGTTGTTATTTGCCTAACCAAGTTTTTTTAAAGCTTTTCCACATAAAGCAACACTGGCAAGATAGAGATCTAAGGAGGAAGAACTGCCATGTAGTTAAAGACAGAGTATACAAGGCGTCAACATTGCATCAGATGACTTGTAGGGTCACATGAATTTGGTTCTGGCAAACTAAAGCCAGATACTGCATATGATGTTTACATCCTTTTGAAGTAGCTAAGAGATTATTTTTGTAGATGATGTGTTGTGACTTTACCTCTGCACTTTGGCAGTAGAAGAAAACAAGACATTTTCAAATTGCAGCAATTGTTTTGTTTGCAATTCATGTAAGCAAAGCATAGTGTGAGAGAATGAGGAGATTATCAATGCTTGTAGAGCTTTTCTATGAAGGAGTTCAATGCATGTAAACTTTTTGATCTGCAATGAAATTTTTTTATCTCTTATCCTTCCAAAATTATGTTTCTTTCATGCACTTCACACTTCTCTTTCCTCATGAACCACATAAAAGCACACAAAAAACATATGTCATGCACTCCCCAAAGCATCGTTCCCTTGCTTTTCAATCCATCCTCCCCTCAAGATGTGATGCATCCCTCCTCCTCCATCCATCAGCTTTACTTTTCTTGTTTTTCTTTTTAGCCTTGTTTTCTAAAGCTAACCTTATCATCACACAAATGATTCTTACCCTTCCTTCCTCTTAAATTTTGAATGTTTGGAATAGTAGTCCATAAGCCAACACAAGTTGCCCAGCTTGCTATTCATGTCATTAGCCTTACATCCATCAATGATTTCACTCTTTGCATATGCTCCACCATCATTATTCTTATGGGCCCTTTTTCTTATTCATAAGATACTCCATGTGGATACCTATTTGAGTTACAACCTCTCTTAGCCTTTCCTAACTACATTATTTCCAATAAATGTTTCCTCTCTATGCACTCTAAAGCTTCTGAAGAATTTGATACATAGTTCTAATAGCCCTTCATATTTTATTAGTTTCCTCTCTTCTACTGACATCGTTGTACAATCTACATCATTGTACTATCTATATCATCTTCTATTGACATCAATAGCATGACATCCACCCCCTGCTAATCTGTACATCCTTTGTGCCAACTATTCAACCACGTGGATCAAACACCCAAATAGTGAGTTCCTCTCTAACCATGCACAAAAGCAATCATCTACCTCGATCATAGATCAAAATCATAGTCATTTGCACAACTCTAGCACCACACTAAGCACCCCCTCTTGGGTTATAAGACCTTGGGTGTGCATCATATAAAACACTAGAGGCTATGGAACCTCCATATACATGCTTGAAATACATCCACCTACAAAGACATAGCAATACGCCTACTCTTTCGGAATCCTACACTTACATAGCTACTTCTGATGACCTTGTCGATCTACATTTAATATAATTGGTGCATCCAACACACTTTGAGCATCACTAAAAACATCAAGTCATGTAATATCCTTAAATATCTCTACATTTCCTATCAAGGCTATAAACAAAGCATCCAAAATAGTCTACATTTGTGGAGCATCACATCCAATACCCTCTATTTGCATAGACTCTAACTCCTGAGGTGTCTTAGAAACTATAACAATGCCCTACAAATCACATGCATCAAGTAAGTCACCAATATCCCTCTAAGTCCCTCCATCAAGTAAAACATGAGATTTATATGACTTTTCATATACACTAAGAAAATCTACATTTGCAATGGCTAAATGGTCAACTACAAGCTCTTCTAAGGCATCCATGGTATGACTAGTCAATACATCAATAGTCTCTATTGCATCTAGTAGCATATTAGTCTCATAGGCTTCCTCAAGCACTCACAAAAAATGCATATCATTTGTCTCTCTCATGTACTTTCCGCTCCTACAAGGTTTCATCTACATGGGTACTCAAAGCATCAATAGTATCTGAATAAAATCATTCATGTAGTGACTCAAAGTATCCATAGTAGGTGTAGAGACATCATTAGTATGGAAACTCAAACCATCACTAGTCATGGTATAAGCATACTTTACAAGGCACATTATAGCCTTCATACTTTCAGCATAGACAGTTACTACATAGGTGCTCACATCCTTAGTAGGCGTATCAAAAACAACTGTAAAGTAGGTCTATACTCGACTTCAGTAGCAAGTAGTGAAACTTGGTCAAAATCTTATGCTTCTCCTATAAGTTTATCTTTCTCTAGTTGCATTTTCATATCAGGTAAGTTACTCATGAATATGTGTGCATCATGTGGGTTCAAAATAATGTATTTTTAAAATACTATTTTTATACATTTCTTACATACAAAAGGGTGTAATACAAAGGGATTATTTACATATTGAAAATAAAAGGGTTATGATTTATTCAAGAAAAATTCACAAATAAGGATATTTAAAAATAGGCCTTGAGCACACATGATGTAGAGTATATACACATAGTAACTTCCCCGAGATTTGCATCCTTAATTTCTTCTCTTTCCACCTCGTTTGTTTTTTCTTTTCATATTTCTTGCATTAGTTTTGTTGATCCTTATACAACAAGCCTCTTGCATAAATTCTCATTTTTCTTCTAAACTTTAGAAGTGGCATAAGTTACATATCCAAGATCACTCAACTGTACACAAGCATCCAACACTTGTTGTATCTTTTGCATACAAAGCACTTGTTTATCCCTAGAATAGTCTTGTGTCACCACGGACTTAATAAGCTTCAATGAGAATTAGGAATTTCACCAAAAGTTGCATCGTAATCGCATCATCTATTTATCTAAGCTTATGTAGTTATGTAAGGTACTTCATGACTTACAGTATCTTGTCCAAAAAGTATCTTCACATCTATATCCATACCTATATCCATACTTGACTCTTCACTTCAGCCTCTACATTGGGATCATGTTGTTTTCTTGCCCTCTACACTTCTCTTGCCTCATGAACCACAAAAAGCATGGAAAAAAAAGGCCATGCACTTCCCAGAGCATCTTTCACTTGCTTTTCAGTCCATTATCCCCTCATGATGCCATGCATCCCTTCTTCTCCATCCATCGACATTGCTTTTTTGGTTTTTTTTCTTTAGCCTTGATCCCTAAAGCTAGTCTTATCACCACACAAAGTCGCATTACCTTCCTTTCCTCCTAAATTTCTAATGTTTGGAATAGTAGTCCATAATGCAATACAAGTTGCATGACTTGGTAAAGTTGAGAGCATAATTCAATGGGAATTAGCTTCATGTCATTGGCCTTATATCCATAAATCAATGTACTCTTTGCATATGATCCATCATCATTATCCCTAAGGGCATTTTTTCTTGTTTGCAAGCTACTCCATGTGGCTAATTGTTTGAGTCGCAACCTCTCTTAGCCTTTTTTGAGCACATTATTCTTGATAAGCATTACCTCTCTTAGCCTTTGTTGAGCACATTATTCTGGATAAGCATTGCCTCTCTATGCACTCAAAAGCTTGTAAAGAATTTGATGCATAGTTCCAATAGCCCTTCATGTTTTATTAGTTTCCTCTCTTCTAGTGACTATGTTACACTGCCTACATCATCTTGAAGTTGTATACATGCCTACTACTTGTAGAGCTTTCACATAGTGGATGTTCATCGACATGACAATCTTAATAATCTCTATCACTTCACTTAGCCCCACTTTCCTTTATAAGTGCTCCTACATTTGTAGTTCCTCCTGTCTGGAATACTCACTTCACACTATTTTATTGAATTTCCACATCACACATTCCAATCCATCACATGCTCCATCATTCCAATTTACACCTCATGACACTAACTCCATCCCATTCTCTCTAACTTTACATTACACCTCATCAATGCCTTCTCTAAATCCTCTATCCCATATAGCAACTTTCCTTCTATCAATCCTCACCAAGAGTACATCACCCATCAAAATCATCACATGGCTCTTGCACATCAATTCCATTGAGCCCTCATCTCTCAATCCGAATTGAACTCAATGAGCTTCCCTAAGTCAAGTCTTCTTCACAGCTGTTTCCAATCATTATCATCCTTATTGTTCTTCTTTGACTAAGATATTGATCTTCTCTCCCCTATCCCTACTTCAGTGATCTCCATTTCTTCAACACCAAAACACCAGCTTCTCTCTCCTCATTCACCTATGTCTTATAATATTGTGTGAACGGGTGCTCTTCACACTCCACCAGGATGCAAGCTTACAAATTTTCAACTCTATGGTACTAGTTTCATCGCCACCAGAGAAATTTATGATGTAGAACTTCCTCCAATCCTACAATAATAGGATATTCTATGTGTTCACTATGCTCTTGAAGGTCCCCACAAAGATGAATGGAATAGAACCATGGAAGAGTAGTTTTCCCCCCTTCATCAAAATGACACATTAGATTTTTTCCTAAACACCATATTAGAGAATTTGGGAAATTTCAAGTCCCAATTTCAAATAAGTGATAAATATTTGATCATGTGACTAAATCTTGATCCATATTTGAAAGCATTTAGGATAGACTCCAAATCTAAGTAAGACAACAAGATTTAACCATGTGCCAAAGAATAAAGGTATTGGGGCTTTCCAAATTGCATGAAAATTCCCAAATATAGTCTTTCTACTTCCGTCATGCATAAATCTTATTTCATGCAAGTGGACACTCCATTGCAAATACAGCCCAGATGGTACTAGTGTAATCTTCAAAGGCCGTCATTTCAGCAAAATATACAGTATTAAATACACCAATAATTTCTCACCCACTTTGAGTATAACTTGTTTCCATATGACCATTGCTTTAGTACATTGGATTAGCCTTGTAGAGGGGAAAAATAGATGCATTTTATAAATTATGAAAATACACAGAAGTTCATCTATTAGCTTGCTTATGTGCACATCATAGGATTAGATCATATGATACATATATGATTGTGTTTATTTTCCACACAATTAGTCCATAGACAATAAACTTATAAATACACTTTTGAAAGTGCCTATGTTAGCATTAATAGTAGTGTTAATAGTATGATTGATAGGTGTAATTTTTTTTCATTTAAAAAAGCAGGGAGCTACTACTTGTACAATGTTGCAACTAATATCTCAGTCGATTCGTTTCATTTTTGCGAATTGTATGACTTCAAGGAAACATTATTAAAGTCCAAGCTAGCAACTAATGAGTCCCCCTCATTTTCCATATGTCTAAGCTTCCAAATAGGCAAAAAATGACTATTCACAAAAGTATTTCCCTCACTATAGTCCATATAACTAAATGCTATGCAATACACACATAAGAGGTAAACATATCAATGTCAAATTGCAAAATTTTAAAATGTTACCGATACTTTTCAAACTCTTCGAACACGTTATATGATTTATAACTATAAAAAGATAAACATTCATTTTTGAGTCTAGGTGTCAATTGTTAGTAGTGTCTTTGAAACTTCAATATAGCATGTGCTTAGCATAGCTATTGGTTCTGCTTAGATAACATGTATACTAGACAATGCTTATACCTAACTAATGTGTGCACATAGCTTGGACTAGCTTATGAACTTGTGTAGCATATGTTGAGGATATGTTCTAGTCTATGCACTTAAGTAAGAAAAGAAAATAGAATCGAGAACTAAACCACAAAAATGGAAAGAGCAACTTGTTTTGAAATTGATGGACCTATTTACGTTTTTATCAATGTGTTTGGCACTCCTTTACCTAGAGATATAAGAAAATGACTGATTCTATATGTATTTCTATCAAAGATTGTACTAATATACCATTCGTATATTGTAGTGATAATAAGTTATAATAGAATACTCATACCCGTGGTCAAACTTAAGACTTAAATTGAACATACCATTGATGTAGCAAATGAAATGCTTGATAGACTTCTAGTGAGATTCAGCAGGTTGTTGAAGATACACTGAGTACACATGCCCCATAAATTAAAGATCCGGGTAGATGCAACTTATGAGATAGTGAATGGTGCCGAGAAATTGAGCATATGGTTCATGGGTATGATAGAGAGATGTGAAGTTTTCAACTTTGTAGTAGCTCGGAAAGGTGTATTGTAAGAGAGAAATATTTAAATCCAAAGTTTTGGAGGAATATAGACAAATACCTTTGTTGATGAAGTTTGATACAATAATATTGTTGATTCACTCAAATGGTGAGAAAGTAGGAGAGTGGCTCATTGTTAGTATCAAACCGTACCATTGGAATATCTATTGAAAAAATATTAAAAATTATTATGCAATTGGTATTCCATTAAAAAAATACACTAGTATAATTGTCAAAATACATCAATGTAGAGAAGTCAAATCTATATGGCAACTAGCCATGAATTTTGTAACATTACATTCATATGCTTTGTGGCAACTTTTCAATTAAAAAAAGTGGAATATGGCTTCAAGTAGTTTGTATTTTTTATGAATATAAAATTCAAAAACTTGATTTTTAAAACATTTATCTTAATTTGGATATTTTATCATTCTTATTCTATACTATTGTTCAATGTCACTCAAACTATGTTATTGTGTGTAATGATCTTTCATAGTATGTGGATTTGATTTGTAGGAGAAATTTCCAATAATAACACAATGGAAGGGCATGGAGGGGGAGGGGGAGGGAATGGGAGATTAGGTGACTCTTAGTTTTGTAGATTTGTTTTATAAATAATAGCTTGCTAATATTTTTGTTGTGTTATTGTTCATGACAAGAGTGTTGGATCTATATTAGTAAATCTTGAGACTTTCATTTTTGAACGCATAGTGCTCATGATACTATAAAAAAGAACATGAAAATTACCAACAAATTCTATGAGCATATTTGATGTATAGTGCTTTAAAGTGGTATTAGAAGGAGTTGGGGCAATCATTTGGTGAGGTCCATCTGGATTTCTGGAGGGTTTGTTTTTTTGGGTCATTCTAAACATGTGCATGACCTTTTTAGTTGAAATTTTCACAATAAAAAATAGTCACAAATTTTGACTCACTCTTTGCGACACACTTATATGTAATATTAAAAAAGTAATCTTTTATCCAAATCCCCCACGAGGAACTATGGTGTCATGGAAAAGTTGGAGCAAGAGAGCCGATCACTACTACAATGAACCGCCTATAGCGAGGTAAAAAGTGAGGAATTATCGTCGCATAGGCGATACACAAGCATGTTGCAAATAGCCTCACAAGTGTACATCGTTCATATGACAACAAATTTGAGGCTATAATCAATGGAAGTGCATTGCTTTTGCATCATATAAGTGGTAAAAGGTTGCAAAACTTTTGATCATCCCTTAAGCAACAAGTTCCTATCCTCGCTTAAACGACAGCATCCTACATACAAACTTGAACACTCTTTTCCTCTCTCTCTCTCTCTTTCTCTTTGTTTCTTGCCATTTGCTCTGCGCCTTCTCAGACACACACACACACTCTCTCTCTTTAGATCTGATTTGGTGCATCTCTCCGTTTCTCCCCCTTATACACACACACACACACACCCACACACACACACACACACACACTCTCTCTCTCTCTCTCTCTCTATTGTGCACACTCCAAGAGCCCAAGTGCCCTACAAGTAAAGGAAAAGATACTTCACAGCTTGCCCATGTGACATGTCTAGCCTATGTGTATATCTGCTCAAGGTTGAAACTACAAACTGAATATTTGGCCTTGTGTTGCATAGATAAATAAGGCATCCACTTGTTGGAGCATATGTATAAATGTCAAACAAATCATTTTCATCATGCAAAGACATCTTAAGTCCACTCTTCCTTCGTGTACTTACTAGCTTGAAATCCTAGAAGCCAAATCTCTCAAGGAGTTTACCAATATATCTTGACTGTGACAATCCAATGCCTCTAGTGTCATGAATAAACTAAATGCCCAAATAGTAGTGCAAACGCCCCAAATCTGACATATCAAAAGTTTGCTACAAATTTTTCTTGAATCTTGAAATTTGACCAATATGTGGCCTTGCAAAATCTGCTGTTCAACATCTTGATGTAAATTCTAATCATCCATAGGCTGAATTTTTACATTATTAAATGGAGAATAAGATAAGGGGTCTTTAGGATAAATTTTTCAGATAAACAAACTCACAAGGATTCACGAAGTTCAAAAGCAATAAATAAAGCATATAGAGAAAGAATCAACAATAATCACAATCGGCTGACCCAAAAACAGGTCAATTCAGCTTGCAAACAATAAACAAAGATTGATGTAGCCAAAACACAGATCTGTAAGGGTCAGAAACAGGTCCCCTGCCCTCAAATAGACCTAAAATTTTGAAAAATGAAAATGACAGACTGCAAAATACCGACAAAAGATGCAAGAAACAAGCCGAAAACTGCCAAAATTTTGTCACCCAAGCTTAGATTGGTTGCAATAGACATAATCAAGTTAGACCACTAGTAGCAGAAGATCGAAAAATAGGCTTGAAACAAGAGAAAACATTAGTAGAAAATTTGATCTAGAAATTTGAAACAATGTTAGAACCTGAAACTTGATACCATGTCAGAAGTGGATGCAGTGATGGAAGCGTGGGAAACTGTTGTAATAGACTATTGAACACAAGGAAGAGAGAAAAGAGAAACACTACAAGTAAAAGGAAAACACTACACAAAGAACTCAGAAGAAATGAGATGCTCAGGAAATGGAATCTAGATATCAAGACATGAGACAGTACATAGGCAAGGTGAGTCACTGGTTGTGGAGGCACTGGCACCTGCTCTCTCTCTCCAAGAACCATTAGGTGATGAATGAATGATGGTGAGGATGGAGCTTGATAATGTATAGGCCAAATAAATACCATAAAATATGGCTGGTCAGCCATCATTAAATGTTGACTGACTAGTTGCATAAAATGTTAAATAGCAATAAATGATGGCAAATAAAATGCCTAAAATACCTATGGTGCCCAACCTACTGTACCACATGCACATACACAGCCATGAACTGACTAATCTGCTAACATTGTCTGCCATCTACATCTTCATAGATTTCATGGTTTGACACCTAGCCACCTAATTCCAGAGTTTACATGAAATATACATGTCAAGACTTTTTGTTGAATATTCATGGTTGCAGGCTCTATTTAAATTTGAAGTTAAAGGTGCTTAAATTATACTATCAGGGTCCTTTTTTCGGCTAAATTGGTGTTTTCAAAAAAGGGGTTTTGAATGAATGTTGTAGCATGTACTTCCTTGTTAATAAGGTAGTCTTTAAAGTGCATTACAAGTGTGAATAAGTTCTTGATAGGATGTATAGATGAAGTTTGGTTGTAACTTCATGTTAAAAGGCACATGTAAATAAGTTTTTAAATGATACATACCTTCTTTTGGGTTTGTCATAAGAAATAGGTGTGGACTTGATTATAACAGCAATAGTTGGTCTAAACTTGAGTGTATGTTAAATGAAAGGATAATCACAAATTTGTTCGCTACTTTATGGGCACACAATTTTTTCGACTCTATGGCTCTTGGCAATATATATACTATAAACAATTGAAGGGGAGTCTTTGGAGGGTAACCAAATGGTAGCCAAATGTCAAGTTTTCATCATGTGAGATGTCATGATGAAAACTTGACTAGTATATCGACTAGTACTTGGCTTCTCTAGTATATAGAGATGTCAAGAACCCTTTACTAGCATTTCAATTTATGTGAGTTTGGTGTTTTTTGTAATTAAGTGTAAAATAGGTTCTTCACCACCCTTTCTAAGAAGGGAGACTAGTTTCAAGGTTCCATTGTCAGTATACACATCAAATCTCTCGAGTTAGCAGACCAAAGTCACCTGATTGCAAGCCAAAGCTTTATGCTAGTATTGAATTTGTGTGAGGGTCTGAGAGGAATCAAACCCCGACACTAGCCATATGCGACTATCACCACGAGACTCCCTGCCCACCCTCCCTTGTTAGTAAGAATATAAAGGAAATAATAAGAATACAAAACAATGACCATGTAATGAAATATTAAGAGCTAGATACACTACCAAGTGTAGGAAATAATAAGCATCTCTCGAGACATGTTGATTCGTAAGTTAATAGCTAATCCGGATAATCATCGTGGTCGTAAACAACGAAATGTAACATATTATTTGATATCTTTTAGTTCTTATTCTACGAGAAATAAACAATCTCTATTGTGTGTGTGTGTGTGTGTGTGTGTGTGTGTGTGTGTGTGTGTGTGTGTGTGTGTGTGTGTGTGTGTATATTTGTATATTTATATGTTTATATTATATATACTCATTTTGTTTGTCTCCGCCATACAGTAGTGCGTGGTTTTTCCACACTAAAGTAAGCATCAATCAATGCTTACTTTAGTGTGGAAAAAAACAAGTGGTATTGTATGGTGGAGACAAACAAACGGGAGGCTAATATGTACATGGAGACGCGATAGCACTTTCATAGGGAGAGACGCCTATGGACATCTAGCTTTCCTCAGTAGAGTGTATGTGCAATAAATAACTTACATTTAAATTATTGTGATCTTTGTTAGATGTATTATAACTACTCTATAAAGTATGAAATTCTAATTTTTAAAATTTATGTATGAGGCTGCATGGAGTGGCAGCATGTCACACGTCCAATCTAGTGGATGGGACCGGGCTAGATTTGTGGCGACATTTGTAAGTTAAGGCTAGTTAAATTTATACTTTTATAGATAATATAAAAAAGTTAAGAAATAAATAAGTCTTTGGTTTTGTTCAATGCAGACCAAAGACTATGGTCATGCGCCTATAAAGTAGGAGCCAGAGTATGTGACATACCATGGATATTGAGCCTTGTGCGTGACTCTTGAGGATAAAGCGGACCCACTTGTGAGTATCACTATTATATTTTTTACTTTTTCTCAAGCTAGATGTAATATTTTCTCAACACATTTCACTAACTACACATTCATGTTTAATTTCACTAACTAATACAGGAGCAGCAAGGAGAGACTGATATGGCAGAGGTGGTGACGTAGGAGGCCGAGGGGTGACGTCGAGAGACTGAGAGAGGTACCACTGGTGATGGTGGCACTGATGGTGGTGGTGGTGGCAAAGATGGTGGCGGTGGTGACAATAGTGAGACAGAGGGCTCGTTTGGGTCTACAGAGCAGCATAGGGACTCCAATTAGGGTTTTTTGGGTTAGTGATACTAGTCATTTTTCCATAGATTTATTCATGCATTTTATGGATGTGAGGGTTGACATGACCTATATTTTTTGTATGCACACACTTGTCCAGGTTTATTGATGATATACATTGACGTCTCTTTGTGATTTGTATATAAGAGGGATGATGTTACTACACTTAGACATGTATGCTTTGCATGTACACATTTATAGATACTTCTTGATGATATACGTTGACCTTTGTTGGTTTCATATTTGTATTTTTTTAATTGTTGAGTAGTGAATTGTTTTTTGGCAAGTTGACAAGTATATATTTTAATTTATTTATTGTTGAGTAGTATATATCCGAAAGTATCAAGTTCTATTCTAAATTACCAAGGCTTAAAGCTAATAAAGTTAGACATTTAGCTAATAAAGTCTCAAAGTACATGGTTATCTAAGAGTACTTGGTCCGAAATTATTGAGTTCCAAAGTAGGTTATCCCCAAGCGGCAAGCTTATATAGTTAGACATGTTAACAAGTTTGTGGGTTTCCATGTTAGGCTCTAACATCAACAAGTTTTTGGTTTCCATGTTTTTCTATTTTATCAGTTCCAAAGTACATGATTCCATAAGAGTACGGAGTTTCAAAGTATCAAGTTTCGAAGCACCTCTTTTGTTGGCACCAGGATAATGATATTAGATACTTGGGTCAAGACATCACAAAATCTCTCTCTTGCGTTGAAGTTTCTACTTGTCTTATTTTCATGTTATGCTCTAATGTTAACAACTTTCTGGTAACAAGTTCGTGGTTTCTATGTTATTTTGTTAAGATACCAAATTCAAAGCTATGAATCAACTTTTCTTAAAGTACCAAGATCTATTATACTGAGTATCAAAGTACGTGGTTCCATAAGAGTACTTGGCTTTATGGTACCAATTTTGAAGTACCTATTTCGTTGTACCAAGCTAATGAAGATGGACATTTGGGTCGAGGCCTCACAAAATCCCTCTCTTGGGTTGAAGTTTCTACTTGTCTTATTTCCATTTTGTGCTCTAATTTCAACAACTTTTTGGTTTTCCATGTTAAGCTTTGATGTGAACAAGTTCGTGGTTTTCATGTTTTCATCGAGGTACCAAATTCAACACTATACGTCAACTTGTCGCCAAGTACCAAGATCTATTGTACCAAGTATCAAGGTACATGGTTCCATAAGAGTACCTGGTTTTATAGTAACAAGTTTCAAAGTACCTCTTTCATTGGCACTAAGTTAATGAAGTTAGACATATGGGTCGAGATCTTGCAAAATCCCTCTCCTGCGTTGAAGTTTCTACTCATCTTATTTCCATGTTATACTCTAACATTAATAACTTTTTGGTTTTCCATGTTGGGCTCTAACATCAACAAGTTCGTGATTTCCATGTTTTTCACCGAGGTACCAAATTCAACACTATGCATCAACTGGTTCCCAGGTACGAAGATTTATTCTACCAAGTATCAAAGTATGTGGTTTTATAAGAGTACCTCGTTTTTAAGTATCAAGTTTTGAAGTACGTATTTCTTTGGTTCCAAGCTAATGAAGTTAGACATTTGGAGTCAAGATCTGTCAAAATTTCTCTCTTGGGTTGAAGCCCCTATCCATTTTGTTTCCATGTTAGGCTCTAGTATTGACAAGTTGGTGGTTTCCAAGTTATTCACCGAGGTACTAAATTTAGTGCTACGTGTCATCTCTTTCCCAAGTACCAAGGGTAAAAGGGTAAAAGCGCGAAGTTCAAAAGTTCATGGCATTATAAGAGTACGAATCTTTGTAACGTTGATAATATAACTAATTATACCTAGTTATAAGTAATGGCTCAGATTAGAAAACTGGGATTGATTGGAACTTTGGCCTCGATGTACATGCTAGGTGTAGTTTTTAGATTGGTTGCCTATGTGTAACAAGAAAATATTCTATCAACAACTTCACAATCGCAGCTTTTGGGTGGCAAGTTGACGGCCCCGGCCTAAAATTGACATGTTGTGGTTTTTCCAATATAACATCTTTATGTAAACAAGACATTATATTCATAATTCTAGATGTGGATTTGGTAATGCAAGATATCCCTATCTTCTATGAGAGACATTCTATTTTTTATTTTGAAAATTGGGTTCTACAATTGCACAAGTATATGCACATTGTGATCGTTGGCAAGCCTATCTAGGTGGGAATTGATCTAATCTTCCAATAGAAACACTTTTATCTAGTCTTTAAGGGCTCGTGGTTGCATGCCATTTGGATTACTATGTCGTAGCTCTAGTCCACAAAACCTAACTCTAGAGGCGATACCTTTATGAACACTCCTTATTCTCCTAGGCAAAGGACGACTTCAAATAGTCTCATTTAACAATGGTTCAAGTGTTTATCAAAGTATTTCTTAGAAAAGTAAAATATTTTCAAGCTAATGAAAGACTTCATGGTAAATCTCCTTTCTCTCTCTATGTGCACGTATATGTATTAAGACTTATGATCATTAAAGAAGTACAAAAAAATATTTTTCATATAATTCAATGATAGTATTGTTAAAATTGTCAATAAAATAAGAACAAAAACTCATGTATCAATAAAGTTATCAACAAGATAGAGATAACTGTTTATCATAATCCATGTTCATGATTGATCAGCCCAAAATTTTTGGAGCGAATCACCTATGCATTAACCAGACTGAAGTGCACAAAATCCAAAGTGACTGCAAGGAAAGGAATTATGTCCAAAAATAGAGAGAGAGAGAGAGAGAGAGAGAGAGAGAGAGAGAGAGAGAGAGAGAGAGAGAGAGAGAGAGAGAGAGAGAGAGAGAGAGAGAGAGAGAGAGAGAGAGAGTCTGTGTGTAAGGGGGAGAGATGCACCATATCAGATCTAAAGAGAGAGGGAGTGTGTGTGTGTCTGAGAGGGTGCATATCAAATGGCAAGAAACAAAGAGAAAGAGAGAGGAAAGGAGCGTTCAGGTTTGTTCATAGGATACCGTTGTTTGAGCTAGGACAAGAGCTTGTCGCTTAAGTGATGATAAAAAATTTTCCAATCTTTTACCACTTATGTGATGCAAAAGCAATGCATTTCTATCGCTAGTAGCCTCAAATTTTTCGTCGTATAAATGACATACACTTGTGAGGCTATTTGCGACGTGCTTGTGTATCACCTATGCGACGATAATTCCTTGCTTTTTGCCTCGCTATGGGGGAGTCATTGTAGTAGTGATCGGCTCTCTTGCTCCAACTTTGCCATGACACCATAGTTCCTTGTGGGGGATTTGGATAAAAGATTACTTGTTTAATATGACATATAAGTGTGTTGCAAAGAGTGAGTCAACATTTGTGTGAAAAAGCATTCTCTCGATATAAGTACGTAACAGAAAAGATGAAGAAGGCAATTGGATCACTAATACGTATCATTGCTCGTCTTGGGTACATATGCGTCCAAGTATGAAGGAAACTTTTAGGGTGAAAGCATCTGCAATTGCAAATGTATCAAAGCATTGGAAGGGTAGAATTTTAGCTATGACACAAAGGAATGTTGATTCTCACCTTGTAACAGAGGCGTTTGTACAACATGTATTCATGCAAAAACAAAGACACATTGCATCCACTGTGCCCTTTCAACAAAACATTGCAAACAGTAAGTATTTGCAACTCATTGAGAATGAGAACTTTCATGATATCTATGTAACAACTTGTCTTGTATTTACAGAAGTATACCCTTTGGATTGCTGTGAATGGCAAAATGTTGAGAGTTTCACTAGTTCTTTTAAGTGTTACCACCTCAAAATTGGTAGTTTGCTCTTTGAGGGGCGTATAGCTAAGCAACTCACAGAGGACCTTATTTTTTTCTATGGCTCTAAGTACATATTACCCAAGGGGAGTCGAGAATATGGAACCCTTGAGTCTATGCACATATCGAATCTCAATAACATAGAATGGCCATTGTGTAGTAGCGACATTTTGCACATGTGTAGCACAAAAATTTCAGCATACATATTGAATTCTATGAAGCCAAGCATTTGCTCAAAGAATGTACATTTAAGCTGGTTCATAGCGATTGCAATTTTTGCACACATGTTCAAGGAATATAAGGGTTTGAGACGTACCAAAAGCACGTACGTCATAAAAAATACATCAGAGGATTATGTAACAAGGATTCTAGGCAAAACTTGGACATAAAAAATAACTCACAATCCTGACACAGTCGAGTGTCAAGTCACAACAAGGGACATGGCTTTCAGGTAAAAATTTTCTCTCTTAGTTGACTATTATCTTACTTTGGGATGAATCGGCTAACTTTCCTTTCCAATTACATGTACTTTGTCACACGACAAACTTTATCTCTAGTGTTCAAGTATCATATATGGAGGATGCTCAAGGGTAAATAGTTGTGCCTTGATATCAAGACATGCGTGAAAGTGCAGCTGTGGATGATACTATCATTTGTGAGGGCCGCGAGTCCCAAGTGTTGCAAATGGAGGATGGTTGGCCCTTGAGTATGATGCGCCAGGAAATTACAATGTTAATGCAGAATCCACCTGTTAGCTTCTATTTTAAACTAGATGGTAGAAAAAATCGAAGCCGAGCTGAGGATACTATTACCAGCAGAAAGTGTGTAGCTCCACATATTTTAGAAATTGTAGAGTCTCCCTAAAAATTCCAACACCACAAGTTGTAATATCCAACACTTGTAAATTTTTGGATTTTTTTTGCCAATAGAATATTGTCGCTTACAAACTTGCGATATTTAAAAATTATGGTATTTATGCAAAATCATACACTTGTTATACACTTTCCACATCAACACATTTACATATGCATGTAGACTTTACAAAGAGTAAAGCCATAACTAAATATCGTATGCGAATAACCCTTAATGGTTTAAAACTTAAGGTTTTCAAGGTAGAACTAGTTTAGTTCTTGTTTCATTGTTTCATTTCACACTTTCTCTCTTCATCTCTTTATATCCACCACATGCCTCCTACCTTCTACGATGGATGCTCGTGCACACTTTGATGAGTGGATCCACGAGACTATCTTTGCCAACCAGGGTGATGAGATATTCCAGGTTTTCTCTAAGAACTTCAACCTTGAAAGAGTGCTCTCATCGCTGGATCCCCCCCTTCAGGTTTTGGAAGACTTTGTGAGCACCATTGCTACATGCACATACTCTATCGAGGGATCCGACATGACTTGGGTGCCACTAGAACAGCTCATGGTATTTCAGGTAGGGAAGAATCACCAAAAAGTGGTGAATAGGTGTCTAGCCCATGTGGATCCTTCGCATAGAGTATGCACTGTTCCCATGGGAAGTGCGCCAGGTACATCACATTCGGATCTCCTGGAGTGTGATTGCGCATTGGCAATTTACCTCCTTGCATTGGATACACCCCTAGAGGAGGAGAGCGATGAAGATACAACTCCATAGGTTGTTTCTATCACATATACGAGAGAAGAACCAATTGAAGAGCTCATAAATGTTGAAGAGGAACATCGAGTGGTGAAAGAGCAAGGGTTGGCTCTCATGGTGCCATCTTCTTCAGAACAACCACAAGTCGACAAACCCGACCTTGCCTCCTTAACACCCATTGAAGTAGATGGTGTACAACACTTACTTCTATCAGATGTACTGCAATACTTGGAAATAAAGGAAGAAGAGTTGTTTTCTATCCTAGTCAGGGATTGAATGGAAGACTTGATTGATTATGATTACATGGATGTGCATCCAACAATGATAGAGATTGGAAGATATAATGGCACAAGCTTAGATAATGTGAGTGTGATCATAGCATCAAGGAGCATATTACCTGAGTTGAAGAAGATTACCTTGTGCCTGATGCTGAATTTGAAGCACTACAGCATGATTTGTTCGGACCAAGGCCCCAGCTTCCTACCAAGGAGTTTGTAGATCCCTCTGCCCAAAGAGATGCCTCCTTGACGCACGAGGAAATGAAGATACAAGCAGATGCCAGACTTCAGACATGGCATCTTTATAGGCATCATTTTTTGCCAAGATTTTACAGGTGCAGACGCCAGACCTCGAACAGGCCAGCTACAGGCATCATTTTTGGCAAAGATTTCACCGATGGACTCCGGGGGACCCGATGCACCCTACCATCAAGTTTCATTACTTTTTGATAACTCTAGGTTAGTCGCTACATATATTGTTTGATTTGACTTTTTCATTCAAGACATACTATATATAGATGATTTTGCATCAAGGCAAGGAGAAGCTCGACATGCGGATCGACGCAAGGATTCAGCTCTTAAGGAGTATATCGATAACCTTGTTGCAAATTTGGTGGTCTTCCAAAAGAACTACTCACCAAGAGGGCAATAAATAATCATCAAAATTCGAGCTTTGACCAAGTTTGGACCCTTTCGAGCGATACCTATGACATCTAGCTTGGCCAAGGTGGTGCTAATCAAGCGGTCAAAGCTTCTTTACTTGTTTGATCAAACGCGGGGTGGAGCAATGTGTGTACTTGCGACATAAGACAACCTCGGTAAAGTGTTGGATCCACTTCTCCTAGAGAACGAACTGAAGGGGGAGCACATCAATTTTGAAGCGAAGAAGGGACTTATATTTTCATCAGAAAGTTGGCCCCTCCTCTCCACCAATGAAAAAGCCAAGGAACAATTGAGAGTTCTTGTTGGCTATTGGCTTTTTGTATCTACCATCACTAACAACCATCACATGTATTTTTCTTGATGAATATAAGATACTTTACTTTGTCCCTACAAATAAATATTTATTAAATAAATGTGTGGTTCGTATAAGTGTGATGATAATGTGTGGTAGGTGAATGATGCATTCGCATACGTTAATATAATTCAACGTGTAGTACTACACTTGTGATTGTGTAAGTGTGACGATAATGTGTGGTACATGAATGACGCATCCGCATATATTAACACAATTCAACGTGTAGTACTCTACTTGCGATTGTGCATAAGCAATAATGTAACTTGTATCCATACATATTACTACTTTGATGAGTTTGTATGTAAAACAAAAATTAAGAGTCATGCATTTCAAGAAACAAAACAAAACAAAATAACTTTACTCAATTATTTGAATTCAGTACACATCGCACAAGATATTATGTATACATAAATAAATATTCTAATGTGGCGAAGTATACAAAATTTTTTGGGCTTCCAAGATGTTATGGCGGTGTAACATTCATTACAAATCTTGCTACAATTTTAAAATATTAACTTAGTATGCACCATGTAATGTGTGATAGAGCTTTTGCCCCATGCTTCCACCATGTCTTCCTAGAAGTTATGCACAGCATTGATAAATTCATGCTTATCTTCATTGTTAAACACCATCTTACGAAGTAAGGGAGCCAATTTTTTAAGACTTATCCACACCTTACCTTTGGCCAATCTTGTTTTTTCTCCATTACTTTGATCAAGAACTGCAAAATGTAACTTTTTCCACCCATCATAGTTCTACGGCCTACGAACCATGACATTTCCTTCCTCATTGATGGGTACTAACAGAAACTTCCTGGCCTTTGCTCCTCCAAAGCAAGGCTTTTTTGGCAAGTTACCAGATTTTCCTGATCTCTTCTCATCTTTTTCAATCGTCATTTGATGCTTGTGTAGCCCAATTTCTGATAGCACTTGCTCCACATTCCTACACATTGCAATGGCTTCTTTTTCTGGTTGCATCCTATAACCAAAGCAAATGTATTCATATACAGGTTTCTCCATGATTGTGACAAAAGCATGCAATGAAAAAATGTGAATACGATCCAAGGGAATGTTGAATATGGGCTTCCAAGTGGGATCTTCTCTATTGCGCGTCAGTGCAGCACTTGTCACCTTTCGCCAGTTCTTCTTTTCGTCCTTTCCTTCCACCCTCTCTGTCAAGAAATATAGGCATGGATTCTTTGTATTTGCACCATTGGAGATTTCACACATGCATTTCAAAGTTTTCAAGTCTCCTGCAAGATGCCATTCAACCAAGTATTGACCATACCCTTCAACCGAGAGCATCTCACCATGTTCCTGACGATGGATGATGCTTGGAATGCTTGTGTGCATAAAAAATAGCTGCAACACCTCACATGTTTCCTTAGGAACTTCAAATGCAGCAAGCCACCACACATGGCGCTCAGATTGAACACTAAAGTTCCCTAGGTTATTCTTGTCGAATAGTAAACCTCTATTCATTAGAGTTACACTAACTCTTTCAAGCTTTACTCCTTTGATGACCTCACTTTCATCTAATTTTATAACAAACTGCAATTTACCATTACATTCCTCAACAGACATATTGTAGTACATTACCATTGCCGACTGCACCTTGTTCAAATCTAAATAGTAATTATTGAGTTCGGTGAACTTCACCTCATATGCATTTTTTGGTCCTAACCTTTAGTGTTTCCACACATTGAATATGCATGGGATCTCCTATCAACTCCAAAACCTTTGTATTACGTTGCCGTCGGGCCTCTATTAACTTTGAAGGTTGAGGAAGAGGCACGATTCTATTTCTCTTCAGTACACGACTAAACCGTGCCTTCACACCTTTGAATATCTTTGAGTAAGTCGTTGTGCTAATGCCGGCCCTGTCACAAATAGATTGTGCATCTACAGCTGAAAACTCATTTGACACATCTTTTAATGTGCACTCAATCACCTTTTCCTTCACAGCCTTAAATTTACGATTGCGCAAAGCGTTTTCCAATGTACTTGCCTTCAGCAATCTACTAATACATGATCCAACCTCACCCTCACCTAGTGTAATATTTTTGCTCAAAATATTACCGAACTTGACTCCCCACATGCCACGTAAATCCTATGCAAGGTTATCTTCCGCATTGTAAGTGCCGGCAGTTTTATCCGTAAACCGCACGCGTGAAAACGGGACCTCCGCATTGGCAAATCGAGCTTGGGGGTTCGAATCCACATAACCGCGAGGAAACACCCTCTTGGGAGGGGGTTAAGTGGATAATGTTCAATTAATTGCAAATTGTTTTGCTAATTTTCCCCCCAGCTGATGCGTGGCTGGAGGGAAGGGGATGGGCTAGGTGGGAGAAGTGGGTTACATGAGGGAGTCATGGGATGCATGCACAACCCACGTGGTGGAGGTCCCCCCTCCCGCCTTGGGCTATATAAACCCCCCATTATTAAAGTGCACCTTTGACTAGGCATGGAAAGATGAAGCGCATGTCGCATTTTTAGGCAAATCTTCATTGTAATGATTCATTAGGGAAAGTCATTATCACCGTAGGAAATAGGAGAGCATGGAAATGATTCTATGAGCTTGCATGGAATAGGTTAACTCTAGCTTTATTTGGTATGAATTTCACTACGTTGTAGTTAGGAAAGGATTGCATGTTGCACATTCGTCGTACGAAAAATTTCATTCATCAAGAGTTGCATTTAGGGAAAGGTTGCATGGTTCATTAAAGCATGAAATCTTAAAAGCTTAAAAAAAGAATTATGGGCATAATTCTCGAATGTAAGACCTAGTAGGTTCAATGGAAGTTCTTTTGAAATTTATCTTGCAATTTGATTTTTAACAAGAAAAGTTAGGGTTATTGCGAATTTAGTGGTACATAGAAGCAATGAATCGCGTGCTTATAATGTGAATTGTGACATGTTGCAACTAGTTTTCTCCTTTAGATCAAGTCAACATCTCTAGGAATGGTTCATCCTTGTCGCAAGACAAGTAGATCAAATTATCTAAATCACCTAAGCCGCAAGGGATTCTCATAGGATGGCTCAATCGATACGATAAATAACCCAAGTGTTAGCTAGGGTTTAGCTCGTTAAGGACTCGGCCTAGTTTTGCACATGTTGCAAAGATGAAACCCTTGAATCGAATGTCCTACCCACATTCGCGGAGTGTTGGTTAATTGGATGCTTACGCTAATAGCGATCTAGGGTTTCTCCCCTAAGGATCATTCGACCTGATGTTAAAACTCAGTTTGAGTTTGGAATCCCTAGGACTCAACGTTGTTGGCCTAGTGCAATTAGGAGTGGGTTGGGTAAGAAGACACTCTAAACCCTGTTTCTTGTCTAATCATAATTCCTTGACCAGAAAACACCATTCAATGGGTGAATTGATCCCTTGGTATAGATGCGATACTTGTGCAACAAGTTGCAACGTCGCATGGTCTTGTGGTTTGATCACAAGAGAGTTTTGCCATTCTTTGGAACGAGGTTGGTAGGTTCTTGCGCAAGTTTAACTTGCAAGAGGATGAGTAGTCATCCTGTTATATCACATTTCTTGGGAAAATTTGCCAAGTTAAGGGAAGTTAGGTATTTGCTTGGGAGCAAAGGATCAATCAATAATTTTGAGCGACTTTGTCGCCAGGATTTACTGTTAATAAAACCTAAGGTATTGGTTAAGTTGGGTTAACAGCATATGGCCCTAACCCAAGACAAAAGGGTGAACAAACAAACCCTTGGGGATCTTGCCAAGTCGCAATTGATCCCAGATCGAATGCTGGATGCATTCGGAGAGAAGGATTCACTCCTTAGCAGTTGGCCAAATAAACATACACTGGAATTGATTGTGCTCGTAACAGTTTAGGAGCAATGTTTGCATTGTTTGCTCAAGGAACTAAAGGATGGAAAGACATTTAATGCTTCAGGTTAAAGGCCTGAAGGGAGAGGCAGCTTCAGTTACCCCCGACTGTCTGCCTGACCCTAACCAAGGGGGTTGTTAGCCGCACCAGGAACACGGATTGAACTCGCCGCGTGAGGTCTCTCCGTTGAGCGCTAGTTGGAGTAGGAGGACGCTTGGGTGCCAGGGGGGACTCTGGCCGTAAATCCCTTGCCTTCCGAGCCCTACACAAGAGGCCAACGTGACTCGGGATTGGATCTCTAGGCCCACATACTAGTCTACGGGTAGAATCTTGGATTAGTAATCCTTGTGGATTACTGGATAGCCTTCGGGCGGATTATGGATTAGCCTGTGGGTTGGACTTTTTGGATGTATTCCAAAGATAAATAAGATAACCTGTTGAAAAGGAACTTGTTTGAGATTGTTTTTCTATGTCAGGTGCTAAGATTACGTGAAGGAACCAGTGTCTAACTGGCTAATTAAGGAAGTTGTTTTATGCATGTCCAACTAAATGTGGTAGGTAATTAGACAACTAAAGCAACCTTGAGGAAAGTGCGGTGGATGTGGCCATGGGTCTGTCCTACGGATGGGTGGTCCCAGTTGGCCGAAAACTTTTCTCAATCGTAATGGACAGCAAGGAGCTCTTCTCAAAGAAAATGAACAGCAAGGGCACTGGCCTAGAGTTTCGATTAAAAAAATCCCAATTTATGGTGTTTTAGGGGAACGGAATGGGACTATGCCTTATGGGCAGAGAAGTCGAGCCTTGCATCCCTCTCGTTTCCCATTCTCCTTGAACCAAGTGCAGCATGGATCCGCTTCGTCCCTGGCATTTCTACGTAAAGTAGTTTGCTTGGAGTTCAACGCTAGGCTGTCGTTTAGGAAAGTGACCATTAGGGGAAACCCTGATTTAGGTCAGTCCTAAGTGGGAACAGTCGGAATACATCCGCTACGTGGCAGACGCAGAAAGTCCTAGATCGAAAAACTCGTAACATTCCATGGGAGTGCCGGGCGGAGCTTTCTAGACTCTCTTTCCGATGCATTGCTAGGACGTGTCCGGAAAAGGAACAGGTGGACATGTTACAGCTGGTATCATAGCGAACCAATGAAGGATCTGTCTTTATAAGAAATCTTAATAAGAAGAAATAAAGAAAATGTTGATGTTAAGAACACTTCCTTACTTTCAATGCTATCTTGCAAAATTATGAAGCATGGAACAGATTCTTAGTGTTCCAAGTCATGTTTATGACCACGATGCATTCCTCAGATTATCGACGAAGGAGGTTGTGAGGTCACTTGTACCAGGCAAACTGCTAAGGTAGAATTCTTTTTGGGAGGAAAGTCGACTTCAGTCAAATTTAGGGTCATGAACCTAGGTATCCATGAGTGCTTACTCAGAATGGATTGGCTTAAACCTAATGAAACTCACATTCATTGTGGAAAGGGCCAAGTTTCCTTTCGAAACTCTGAAGTGGAATTGGTCACAACTCAAGGAGAGGTTGGAAAGCCGAAGATTCAATTGGACAAAGCATCTCGGATTGTAAAGGGAGTTAGAAAGAGACTACCCGTCTACCTGATTAAGTTTAATAAGCTAGATCAGAAGCAAGAGTCTAGTGAAGGACCTTCATGGCTAAAGGAGTATGCAGACGTATTTCCTGAAGAGCTTACAGAACTTTCGCCTCAAAGGGAAGTGGATCATGAGATCAAGCTAGTGCCGGGAGCTGCGTGAATTGCAAAGAGGCCTTATAGAATGTCCATTCCGGAAGCAATTGAGCTGAAGGAGCAACTCAAGCAACTGTTAAACATGGCTACATCCATCCTAGCAGTTCACCATGGGGTGCTCCAGTGCTGTTCTAGAAGAAAAAAGATGGAACGCTTTGACTGTGTATTGATTACAGAGGGTTGAATCAATCAACGATTAAGAACAAGTACTGTATTCCTAGAATAGATGAGCTTCTTGACCGTCTTCAGGGTGCGAAGATCTTCTCCAAGATTGATCTTAGGTCTGGATATTATCAGATAAGGATCAAGGAAGAAGATATCCCAAAGACGGCCTTCAACACAAGATATGGACACTTTGAGTTCCTAGTCATGTCATTCGGGCTTACGAATGCACCTGCCACCTTCAACAAGTTAATGCATGATATGTTTAGGCCATATCTTGATGACTTTGTACTCGTCTTCTTCGACGATACCCTGGTCTATTCCAAACAGGAAGAAGATCATGAACCCCAGCTTCGCATTGTCCTTGAGACAATGAGGGCACACAAGCTTTATGCTAAGATGAAGAAGTGTGCATTCTTCAAACGTTAGATTGAATATGTGGGATTCATCGTATCAGCGGAAGGAATCTCAATGGATCAGACCAAAGTTAGAGATGTTCTAGAATGGCCAATACCAACAACTGTCAAAGAAATACGCAGTTTTCTTGGATTGAAAGGATGTTATAGGGTCTTCATAAAAAACTATGCTTTGATTGCAGTACCTCTGACAGATTTACTGAAGAAGCAAATATCGATTGCATGGTCAACTGCCGAACAATCTAGCTTTGATAGATTAAAGCAAAGTTTGGTATCAGCACCTATCTTGAAACTTTCAAACCTCAGTAAAAGGAGTTCGAAGTAGCAACTGATGCTAGCACACTTGCCTTAGGATGTGTGCTTATGTAAGAAGGTCAGGTCATCCTGTAGCATACTCTTCAAGAAAACTGAAGAGCCATGAGAAGAACTATGCTACCCATGATCTAGAAATGTTAGCTGTCATCCGCGCTCTAAAGCTTTGGAGACACTACCTGTTGGGTAACGAGTTTACTCTAGTGACGGATCATAAAAGTCTCAAGTGGATCTTTATCCAGAACCAACTCAACATGAGGCAACATCGATGGATTGAAGTGCTGGAGGAGTATGATTTTGAAATCAAATACCGACTCTTGTAAAGGAGAATGTGGTTGCCAATGCACTCAGTCGCAAGGCATTCCTAAATTCTCTAATCTTGCAAAATCCATCAACAACTAGATCTCTAGCTACAAAGGTATCCATGCCAAACAACCCAATACTTGAGCTAGTTAGAGAAGAAGCATGCCATGATCCAACCTATCAAAAGATGCTAAGGGAGATCCCTATCAAGGATCAGGACCAAAAGCTACAAGCTAAGTATCATGAATTCTCTGTCAATAGTGGACTTATCTACTATAGAACGAGATTATGTATACCGGCAAGCCAGTCACTCAAGCAAAAGATATTGTGGGAAGCTCATGATTCCCCTTTCTCAGGACATCCTGGCTATGCCAGGACCCTCAATGATTCCCCTTTCTCATGATATCCCGGCTATGCCAAGACCCTCAATGCAGTCAGGAAGAGCTACTATTGGGAGAGACTTAAAGGTGACGTTCTCAAATATGTCACCGAGTGCTTGTCTTGTCAACGTATCAAAGCCGAACTTGTCAAAATGCCAGGAAAGGTGCAACCACTTGACATTCCCCAAATGAAATGGGAATTCATCATTATGGACTTTATTGTTGGCCTACCCCAACAATAAAGTCCAACAAATGAAATGGGAATTCATTAGTATGGACTTTATTGTTGGCCTACCCCAAGTTCAAGGAGGATACAACTCCATTATGGTTGTGGTTGATATGCTTACTAAGGTTGCACACCTTATTCTTGTTAAGACAAACTGTAAAGCCTCAGACATTGCAAGGTTGTTCGTCCAGGCGATATTCAAGCTACATGTGTTGCCCAGAAGAATTCTTAGTGATCGTGATTCTCTCTTCACATCACACTTCTGGAGAGCTATCTTTGAAGCCATTGGGACTCAACTCTGTTTTAGTACAGCTTACCATCCCCCAACCGATGGCCAAACGGAGTGAGTCAATTAAGTCATTGAGGATATGCTAAGGGCACACTGTTGCCATGAACCAAAAAGGTGGACTCAATACTTTCCATTGGTTGAGTTTGCCTACAATGCTTCTTACCAACAAAGTATTCAGATGACCCCTTTCCAAGCATCGTATGGGCATGACTGTAAACTTCTCAGATCCAACTCTGAGGGTTGAAGCCTTAAGGCAGATGTTGGAAGAGATGGATGATCAAATGAAGTCAATAAGACAGGACATCCAAGCCGCCAAGGATAGACAGAAGGCATACGTAGATTTGAAACGTCAAGATAGAACCTTCGATGATGGAGACATGGTCTTCATTCGTATATGACCAAAGAAGAGTTCCCTATCCTTAGGAGATTGCAAGAAGCTAAGTCCAAGGTATTGTGGACCATACAAGATCCTCAAGTGCCTAGGACCCAATGCTTATAGACTGCAACTCCCTAAGAACCTAAAGGTTCATAATGTATTCCATATCAACCTACTGAATTAGAAGTATGTACCTAATCCTAGCCATGTACTTGATGATCAACAAGTCGTAATGCCTAGCCAAGGAGTCCTTGAGCTACGGCATGACAGGATCTTAGATGTTAGGGAGAGACAACTGAGATCCAAAACGTCCAGTGGAAAGATTATCCCGAGGAGGATGCCACTTGGATGGAAGAAAGCACTCTCAACTGACAATACCCCAAGTTCTTCTCAAGATGAGGACATCTCAATTCCTCCAAGGGGGAGAGAATGTAATATTTCCACTCGAAATATTACCGAACTTGACTCCCCGCACGTCGCATAAATCGTGTGCAAGGTTATCTTCCGCATTGTAAGTGCCGGCAGTTTTATCCGTAACCCACACACATGAAAACAAGACCTCCGCATTGGCAAATCGAGCCCAGGGGTTCAAATCCGCATAACCACGGGGAAACACCCACTTGGGAGGGGGTTAAGTGGATAATGTTCAATTAATTGCAAATTCTTTTGCTAATTTTCCCCCCAACCGATGCGTGGCTGGAGGGAAGGGGATGGGCTAGGTGGGAGAGGTGGGCTACATGAGGGAGTCATGGGCTGCATGCACAGCCCACATGGTGGAGGTCCCCTCTCCCCCCTTGGGCTATATAAACCCCCCTTAGTGGGGAGGAAAGGGGACTGAGAGGACGTCGTGCTAGAGACGCCGCCGCTGTGGAAGTCAATCGCCGCCGGACTGAGGGACGCCACCGCCTGCAGCGCTGATAGCCGCCACCATAAATGTCCTCCCTCACGCCATCATCCTAATCTTCATCGTCATCAGTCCTTCCCTTCACCTAATCAATTGAATTCACATAAGCTTTTGAAGCTCAGAAGCTTCCACAAGGGGCTTCCTTAAGCCCTGTTTTCGCGTGGCCACCCCAATTTTTTAAAAAGGGATCATTAAAGCCCCCATTCCCCCTAAGCCTTCTCGTAAAGCCCCATTCAACGTCATCTCCCATTTCTTTTTTACCCTCAATCATTTCCTTTGACCACGTGCTTCCTGGGGAAATAGAAGCTTCCTAGAAGCTTTAAAAGCTTCTTTAAAAAAACAAGGCTTAAGGCCTTGTGCACACGGGTTCCATCTCGGGGGCCCTTAAAGCCCATTTCCCATAAGCTTATTTTTCGCAGCTCCATTCGTAAGAGCCCCTTTCCGCAAACAAGTTTCAAATCCCACAAGCCTGCTCATGAAAACCCCAATTCCCATAAGCCCAAATCCCGCAAGCCGGTATTCTCAAGGATCCGTACTTCGGAAGGGATCTCCTGTGTACAAGGGAGAAGGGCAAGCTCTTGATGTTGCTTACCAAGGCGAGCAAACTCACAGATCGCATAAGGGTAAAAGCAAACCGGAGGTCCGCAATCACACCTACGATGGCCCCCAAGAAGTCACAAGTCGTGCCTGTGGGAGGATCTTCTCCTAACATTCACGTGGACATTTCCCTGAGCTCACAAGTCCAAGTTTTTACTAATTTTGATTCCACGCAAAAGTAATGCATTTATGCATGTTAATTTCATGGACTAGGAAGCACCTATGCATGTCAAATTCACCTAGCCTAGTTAAATGCAATTGGAAATAAATTGACTATTTGAACAATTACTAGAACTGATTCATGACACGAAATTGGATCATTGGTATTTTTAATGTGGTGATCGCAAATTGTCTATGCATCCTACGACCTTAATAGTATGTTGCCTTTTCTTTGGAACGAGTTTGGCAGGTTCTTGCGCAAGTTTAACTTGGAAGAGGATGACTAGTCATCCTGCTATATCATCTTTCTTGGGAAAAATTGCCAAGTTAAGGGAAGTTAGGTATTTGCTTGGGAGCAAAGGATCAATCAATAATTTGGAGCGACATGGTTGCCACGATCTCCTGTTAATAAAACTAAGGTATTGGTTAAGTTGGGTTAACAGGGTATGGCCCTAACCCAAGGACAAAAGGGTGAACAAACAAACCCTTGGGAATCTTGCTAAGTCGCAATTGATCCCAGATCGAATGTTGGATGCATTCGAAGAGAAGGATTCACTACTTAGCAATTGGCCAAATAAACATCCACTGGAATTGATTGTTCTTGTAACAGTTTAGGAACTAAAGGATGGAAAGATATTTAATGCTTCAGGTTGAAGGCCTGAAGGGAGAGGCAACTTCAGTTACCCCCGATTGTCTGCCTGATCCTAACCAAGGGGTTTGTTAGCTGCGCCAGGAATGTGGAGCGAACCCACCGCGTGAGGTCTCTCCATTGAGTACTGCTTGGAGTAGGAGGACGCTTGGGTGCCAGGGGGGGCTCTGGCTGTAAATCCCTTGCATTTTTCGGGCCTTGCACAAGAGGCCAACGTGACTTGGGATTAGATCTCGAGGCCCTCATACTAGTCTATGGGTGGAATCTTTGATAAGTAATCCCTGTGGATTGCTGGATAATTGCCTTAGAGCGGATTATGGATCAGCCTGCGGGCTGGACTTTATGGATGTATTCCAAAGATAAATAAGATAACCTATTGAAAATAAACTTGTTTGAGATTGTTTTTCTATGTCAAGTGCTAAGATTACGTGAAGGAACCAATGCCTAACTGGCTAATTAAGGAAGCCATTTTATGCATGTCCAACTAAATGTGATAGGTAATTAGACAACTAAAGCAACCTTGAGGAAAGTCTGGTGGATGTGGCCATGGGTCCGTCCTATGGATGGGTGGTCCCGCTTGGCCGGGAACTTTTCTCAATCGTAATGGATAGCAAGGAGCTCTTCTCAAAGAAAATGAAGAGCAAGGGTGCTGACCTAGAGTTTAGGTTAAAAAAATCTTGATTTATGCTGTTTTAGGGGAACGGAGTGGGACTATGCCTTATGGGCAGAGAGGTCGAGCCTTACATCCCTCTCGTTTCCCATTCTCCTTGAACCAAGTGTAGCATGGATCTGCTTCGTCCCTGGTGTTTCTGCATTTGAGGCTAGTTGCCGTTTAGGAAAGTGACCAATAGGGGAAACCCTGATTCAGGTTGGTCCTAAGTGGAAACGGCTGAAATACTTCCGCTACGTGGCAAATGTGGAAAGTCCTAGATCGCAAAACCCATAACATTCCATGGGAGTACTGGGCGGAGCTTTCTAGACTCTCTTTCCGATGGACTACTAGGACATGTCTTGAAAAGGAACAGGTGGACACGTTACACCTAGGTTCTCTTTTTGAGCTACCTTACATGCTTTGATACGTTGGTTCCACTGGCCACTATTCACAATTAACTCATTGATTGGCTTCTTCTTTCGTTTGCGCTTCTCTGTTAGCTTGCTCTTGATCTTTCTCAAGTCTTGCAATTGTGCCTTTGCCTTCTCATATGATATACCAATTTCATGGATAGTGTCTTGCATTGAAATAATTTGATTATTTTGTTGAATTATAGTGTCATTCAGTTGTACCACTTGTCCTATGAGCTGTTGTATATGAAGTTGATGTGCACCGATCACATCATGGGAAATTTTTATGGTTGCTTGGCAAGTTGTAGATACTTTGAATGCCTAATCATTGAGCCGCCTAGTATAACCAAGTAACCCATTTTCACCCTTATGCACATACTTTAGCAAATTTGTGAATCCTGAGAAAGTTGGAGGTCTATTGTTTAAGGGGTCAATTGGATAGATTCCCCCATCAACCCACAAATCCACATGTTTCAATCCCATTTGCCTGTAACTCTACAAAACCTGAGGGTGACACTGGTACGCTGGGTTCTTTTGTATAATGGGGCATATTCAATCTCTACCTCAATATGTAGCTCCTTCTTTCATGTATTCATTTTACTTTTAATAAAAACAGGGAGCCTACTTAGTTGTCACAAGAGATAGAGTGGAGATGCATAGAGAGGCACAGAAAGGTGCCAAGGGAAAGGAGGGTGTAAGTAATTCACTCTGTTAATGAAGGTTGCATAAACACAGAGAAGAGGTCACAATAGAGCCATGAGAGAGTATAGATATGGGGGAAAATAGCTCAGAGGGTAGGGATGTCCAAGACTTTTCGTATTTTAGATATTTCTATTTTGCCTCCAAAAACATCTCCAAAAAACACGAAATTTGACGAGTTGGTTTGTTTTTTGACCAGAAGCTAGGTTATAAAAAATCCCCAAAATATCTTAAAAGGAACTTTCGAAATTTCATTTTCCTTGTTCTCGATTAAAAAATCAATTACCTCGTATCTACTAATCATTTTGCATTGAAAACAAAGCACCACACTCCCTAACTAACTCCTTTTTTAATATAAAATTTGGTTGAAAAAGACTTCTTGAATGAGGAGAGAGAAGGAATCTGAGTATATCTTTGTAGATAATATAAAAAAGGCCAAACGAGATTGCAAAAGTGGAGATAGAGGAGGATTATTTTACTATTCTTCTCTCCTATTTTCCTTGTTTTAAGGAGGAGAGAGAGGGGGACTAAAAGGCCCATTTGTGAGTTCATTTTTTTCCTAATGCTTAGATAAATATACCATTGGGATGTAGCTTTTGGTTATATGTCTAATGCTCATTGAAGATTATTAAGTCCCTGGTGACACAATACTATTCTAGGGATAAACAAGTGCTTTGTATGCAAAAGATACAACAAGTGCTGGATGCTTGTGTACAGTTGAGTGATCTTGAAAACCCCTTGCTAAACCTCCGTGGGCGACTGAAGGCCAGGTCGCATCAAGAGCAAGGAAGCATAGGAGGAGATCTAAGCGAAAAACCAAGTCTCGAGTCAACAACAGTGAAGTGACCGAGCCCCTCATGATCGAAATCAATAAACCAAATGGGACCAATCGGAGGGTAGATCCTCAGCCTACCGTGCTCGACAAGCAGATGCCAGATGCAATCACACTTCCACTCTTATGTTACTTCTAAAGTTTAGAAGAAATTTGAGAATTTACACAAGAGGCTAGTTGTATAAGGATCAACCAAAGCAATGCAAGAAATAGGAAAAGGAAAAACAAAGGAGGTGGAAAGAGAAGAAATTAAGGATGCGAATCTTGGGGAAGTTACTATATGTATATCCTCTACATCATGTTCGTTCAATGCCTATTTTTAGATATCTTTATTTGTGATTTTTTCTTAAATAAAGCATAACCCTTTTCTTCTTTTCAATGTTTGAATAATTCCTTTATATTACACCCTTTTGTATGTAACGAATGCATAAAAATCGTATTTTAAAAATACGTTATTTTGAACCCACGTGATGTACACATATTCATGAGTAACTCACCTGAGATGAAAATGCAACTAGAGAAATATAAAATTATAGAAGAAGCACAAGATTTTGGCCCAGTTTCACTACTTGCTACTGAAGTTGAGTACAGACCTACTTTACAAATTTTTTTGATATGCCTACTAAGGATGTGAGCACCTATGCAGTGACTGTCTATGCTTCAAGTATGAGGTCTATAATTTGCCTTATAAATTATGCTTATACCATGACTAGTGATGGTTTGAGTTTCCATACTATTGATGTCTCTACACTTATGATGGATACTTTGAGTCACTACACAAATGGTTTTATTAAGATACTATTGATGCTTTAAGTACCCATGTAGATGAAACCTTATAGGAGCAGAAAGTGGATAGGATAGACAAATGATATGCATTTTTTGTGAGTGCTTGAGGAAGCCTTAGAAGAGCTTGTAGTGGACAATTCAGCCATTGCAAATGTAGATTTTCCTAGTGTATATGAAAAGTCATATAAATCTCATGTTTTACGCAATGGAGGGATTTAGTGACTTACTTGATCCTTGTGATTTGTAGGGCATTGTTATAATTTCTAAGACACCTCAGGAGTTAGAGGCTATGGAGATAGAGGGTTTTGGATGTGATGCTCCACAAATGTAGATGGTTTTTGATTCTTTGTTTATAGCCTTGATAGGAAATGTAGAGATGTTTCAGGATATTACATATCTTGATGTTTTTAGTGATGCTCAAAGTGTGTTGGATGCACCAATTATATTAAATGAAGATTGACAAGGTCATCAGAAGTAACTACCCATATGTAGGATTCACAAAGAGCAGGCGTATTGCTATGTCTTTGTAGATGGATGTATTTCAAGCATGTATATGGAGGATCCATAGCCTCTAGTGTTCGTATGATGCACACCCAAGGTCTTATGACCCAAGAGGGGGTGCTTAGTGTGGTGCTAGAGTTGTACAAATGACTATGATTTTGATCTATGATCTAGCTAGATGCTTGCTTTTGTGCATGGTCAGAGAGGAACTCACTATTTGGGTGTTTGATCCACGTGGTTGCATAGTTGGTACAAAGGATGTACAAATTAGCAGGGGGTGGATGTCGTACTATTGAATGAACATCCAACATGTGAAAGCTCTAGAACTAGCAAGTGTTAGGACAACTTCAAGATGATGTAGATAGTACAACGATGTTAGTAGAAGAGAGAAAACTAATAAAATATAAAGGGCTATTAGAAGTATGCATCAAATTCCTTAGAACCTTTAGAGTGCATAGAGAGGCAACGTTTATTGGGAATAATGTACTTAGGAAAGGCTAAGAGAGGTTCCAACTCAACCACATGGAGTATCTTGCAAATTAAAAAAAGTGGCCATAAGGATAATGATGGTGGAGCATATGCAAAGAGTGCATTCATTGATGGATGTAAGGATAATGACACGAAGCTAAATCTCATTGAATTATACTCTTAGCTATAGCAAGCTGGGAAACTTGTGTTGCATTATGCAGTACTATTCCAAACATTCAAAAGTTAAGAGGAAGGGAGTGTAAGAATTCTTTTTGTGATGATAAGGCTAGCTTTAGAAAACAAGGCTAAAAACAAAAACAAAAAAAGCAAAGCTGATGGATGGAGGAGGAGGGATGCATGACATCCTAAGGGGAGGATGGATTGAAAAACAAGGGAACGATGCTTTGGGGAGTTGATGTCATACTTTTTTTGTGTGCTTTTATGTGGTTCATGAGGAAAGAGAGGTGTGAAGTGCAAGAAAGAAACATAATTTTGGAAGGATAGGCGATAACACAATCTCATTGCAAATTAAGAAGTTTCCATGCATTGAACTCCTTAATAGAAAAGCTCTACAAGCATTGATAATCTCCTCATTCTCTCACACTATGCTTTGCTTATGTGAATTCCAAACAAAACAATTGCTGCAACTTTAAAACCTCTTGTTTGCTTCTACTGTCAATGTGCAAAGTTAATGTCACAACACATCATCTACAGAAATAATCTCTTGGCTACTTCAAAAGGATGTAAACATCATATGCAATATCTGACTTCAGTTTTCCATAACCAAATTCATGTGACCCTACAATCTCTACAATGCCATTTGTTAGCTCCAACAACTCTATCTGAACATATCTTTAGACGAGGGCATGTTGTCACAGAGCCAATAGTTGGCAATAGGATAGTTGAAGAAACTAACCATGTCATCAACTACAAAAATTACGTAAGGCGGCCATGGCTAGGAGTTCTAACGATGCGAGGCAATGAAGAGTTAATAGCAACCAAAGGTGGACATGAACACAATTTTCTAATGAGCCAAGAGAATTTGTTCAATTATTATATCAAGCACAAAAAGAGGCCGACAAGAGGTGAAGGAGTTGCAAGAAGGTGACGATGCTACAGTAGGACTTTTTCCCAAGATTCATCTCGATGGTCAAGACATGTATGAATTCAAAAACTTTGGGGAGACTCAAATATCCATGAGATGCACAATGATCAACAAGAATAATAATTTTTTGGATGCTCAACTAATGCCATGCAATACCATATGTAAATTTCCAAGATTATGTAGGAGCATATTAGTGCCTAGTGGGAAGCCATATGACAGAAAGACTTGCTACTTGAGCTCTCCTTGTGCATTGAGATTGCTTTGTAGTTGTGGAAACATGCACTCTCACATAATCAAGCACAGTATGAAGGAGCTTGGATTCACATGATAAGCAATGATATGGTGCTCATGGGTTGGTGACTTCCACATTTAAAGGGATAACACTAAAGCAAAGGGAACATTGAGGGCCATCTTGACAATAGTAGGGTTGCAAGAGCTTTGAGGCTTTTTGCTTCTTGATGTTGATGTTTTTACTTGGTACCCCTTCAAGTGAAAGCATTTTTGGTTTTCAATTAAATAATATTATCTCACTTAAACATAAGATAACTTTTCATAATCTTCATCAATCCAACAACATACCTAGCTCTTGTAATCCGAGCTAGAGAATCCTTAGTCTTATGCTAAGGAGTTGTATCTAGCACTTTAGGTGATTACATCAAAATGTATTCTCTTGCCACCAGTTCTATGCAAACTTAATTGCTATGTGTTTCACTACAATCAAAGTTGTCCCAAAAGCAAAATGTCTAGAGAGGAGTTGAAATAGAGGCCAATTTCCTAGAGTTTTTCTTATCAATGTTGAGTTATTGGCTTGCAAGACTTGAGAGGGTAGCTACTCTAATGTTTTCTATAGCTATCTCTCTTATTTTTAGGTTCCAAGTCTTGCCTTGCCATGCTCCTTCATGAGACCCTACGTCTTCCAGCCATTGAGTGTTCAGTTCCTTGACAACATGGGGCAAGTGAGTAGGTGGTAGAGGAGTAACCAAAGAGATGCAGTGATAAGGTAGAGAATTGATAATGGTGTTGTTTGTAAGTGGTTGCCCTAAGTAGGTGGCAAGCTCAAGAGAAGGCCGCCTAGGGATAAAATCTACATAGGAGGAGGATGATGTGGTAGGAGACAACATAGAAGGACACCATGCCCTAGGAGATGTGAAATCAAGGAGACTGGCTAAGATAAATGGCAATGTGTGTAGAAGGGCTTTGGTGGGTGAGATGAGGTGGGGGCACAACTGGGGATTGCTTAGTAAAGGTCATGTGAAGTTGAAGGCCAAGTGGTGCTAGTAGAGTAAAAATGGAAGAGAGGCCACATGGACTTGTAGTAGGTATCACAAAAGACACGAGTGAGGGTTGATGAGTTTGTAGGTGGTGGGAGTCACTAGGTGTTGGTGCCTTATGTGGATGGGGTGAGGGATATCACATATTATGGATTTAGTAGAGAACAAGAGGATAGAGGGTGGTTGGACTTGGAAGGCACTCATGTTTGGAGGGGCATGAGATCAAGAATGATGGAGGATGCAAGGGTATACATGAAAAACATGAGTTGGAGGATTGAGTGAATGTAGGTGCCCCAGGTGGGCATGGAATTGGTGGGATAAGATGACCACCCATTGATTGTAGATTGGATCATGGTGAAAAAGGGTGATACTACAAGATTAAGTAGTGTGCTGCTTCATTCACTTTTTGGTGGTGCAACATTGGAGGTAGCAAGAAATGAGGATTGAGTAGTAGGTATGATGTAATACATGATGGTACATAATGTTTGGATTAGTGTTATCTTGTGTAAGAAAAAGAGAAAGCTAATATACAAGCATGTGAGCTAATACAGTTTGTTCATGTGCTTTGATACCATGTGAGAAAATAGAAAGCAAGAGAATGCTAGAGGATTGAGTAGCGGCTATGATGTAATACATGATGGTACATAATGTTTGGATCACTATTAACTTGTGTCAAAAAAAAAGAGAAAGCTAATAGACAAGCATGTGAGCTAATAGACAAGCAAAAGTGTGTGTTTTATTCATACAAATATGTTTGCATATACAAGAGCCTCGTAAAGAAATCAATGTGGGATGTGAGAAAAAGGTGAATGTATCCTTATAAAGAGACCTATATAGTAGGTGAGAAAAAAGACGATAATGCAATTCATAAAGCAAAAGGGTGAAAAGCAAGCTTGATAGATAAGATCCTTGCAATCTAGTAGGTGAGAAAAATGTGGATAATGCAATTCATAAAGAGAAAGGGTAAAAAGCAAGGTGGATAGATAAGATCATTGATTGTTGAACCTTACATGTGACATAGGACATTAAATATCCTTCAATGCATACATGTAAATGTGCACATCTATGTGTGCATGGAAATGTACATATCTATGTGCATGTACACATATGTAGTAAAGAAATAAGACCATGTTTACAAGAATATTAATCCCTTGTGTAGCTAAAGGTACACCTATTTCCAAACAATGTCATGTAGTGAAGATATTTTTCTCCATCCTTCACAAGAGCATGTACACATAAGGAGGAGTAAACATGTAAAGCCACGTTTGCAAGAATACTCCCTTGTCTTGCTAAAGGTACACCTCTAGGATAAGGGTTTCAGTCATAGAATAGGTTGGAAGATGACATCTAGGATTGTGAATTCGATGCTATCGAGTGCATGAAGCTATCACTAGGAGCCTACAAAACAAACCTCATTTCTTGTAATTATAGATTTTTAGGATATGAGAGCACACAAACTTCTGCACTGGTAAAATTAGTCGTCTATTTTTGTTCTTGGGGTAAGATGTGAGAAACATGCATTATGACTAATAATGGGATGTTCTCTTATTGGCCCTCATTGGAGTTCACAAAGTTTGTTATTGTATTTGCCTTTGTTCTACAATTGGCTCTCTAACCCTATTGCCAAAAACTGAACAAATTCCTTGTGTATGGGTTTCACATTTATCAAGTATTGTACCATAATAAATTTATAGTCAATGTTGACATATCGAGCTCCACTCGTGATACGCCAGGGTGACCGTTGTGCATTTATGTCACCGACGTGTTAGTTGCGGACGCGGTTGGTACACCGCCCCTGAATAATAGCTACATGATAGCTATCCTTATCTACTCTAGTTCGTGGCTCAGTTAGTATGCCACCTTAGTTAGTTGAGTTTGGTTTGAGACCCATATAGAGGGATCTTCTATTTCTTTTGTACTTGAGTTCTTTTGGCTTACACAACTAAGAAGAGGAAAACTGTTTTCAGCCTCCACCCTTGTGTGTATTCCCCCATTGTGCAAGCAAGATAGCTACAAGTGAGACTCCTTCCTTCTCTCCCACAATCTTGATATGGTATCAGAGCCTTGTTCGTGGTAAGGAGCTCAAGAAAGCAAGCCAAGCTCGCGGTGGTCTGGTAAGAGGAGCAGTGTTGCTTTCATTTTCTGTTTTGGGAGCAGATCTCTGCAGGTAGCACAGCCGGAAATTGCAGGAGTGCATTGTCTCAGGTTGAGACGCCCTTCGCGGTGAAGCAAGAGGGCAGTATATGCTGCGGGTAAGGGCTTTAGCCCTTGGCGACCTTTTTTTTTGATTTGAGGCCATTTCGGGGCCTGTTTTGCAGACGGAAGTTTTCTGCACGCACTCAGGAAAAGGCTCAGTTTTATGCTGTGCGACCACTGTTCTACAGGTCGGTGAAAAGTTACTGTAGAAATTGCATCGTATGCTTGTGCGCAGAGACATTGGGAGTTTCAGAATCATCCTTGGTTTCTGTTTATGCAAAATCGTCACTAGGAAGTGACTGTGTGGTCAAATACCACTTTCGCCAGTTTTGCAGATTTGCCCTTGTGAGGGTGAAGCTGTGTTTTTTGCAGTGACAGAATTTCTTGTAGTATTCTGTAATGGCATCTGATTCTCTTTCACAGATTGTCACTGAAAAGCTTGACAAGAACAACTTCCAGGCATGGAAGTTTAGAATGACGAATTTCCTTATGGGAAAAGGATATTGGGAATTTGTTGCAGGAAATGAAGAAGAACCAGTTCTTCCTGATGTTCCCAATCAACAACAAATGCAGGCATTTAAAACATGGCATGAGAGAGCCAGGAAAGTTATGTATTGGCTGTCTATCAGCATTTCAGACTCTATGATTGTGCATATTCAGGATGCAAGTACGCCAAAGGAGGCATGGGATACTTTGTCAAAAATGTATAGCACAAATACGCAAGCCAGGAAAATGCAGCTCAAGCAAGAGTTGCACAATGTGCAAAGAGAAAATATGAGCATCAACGACTACCACATGAAGGTGAAGAAGATTGCAGATGCACTTGCTTCCATTGGGTCGCCAGTGGAAGATGATGATTTAGTTTCCGTGACCTTGAATGGTCTAGGAAAGGATTATGCACAGTTCCGAACATCCATTTCCGTCCGTGAAAGATTTCTTGATTTTGAGGAGTTGATTGCTCTTCTAATTTCTGAGGAGCAGAGAAATGGTGGTGCATCTTCTTCAGGAGGAACTTCAAAAGAAGCTGTCTTCTTCTCAAATGCTGGAAGAGGTAGAGGCAGAGGTAGAGGAGGCCGATTTGGAGGCCGTGGCAGAAATCAGAATATGCAGCAAACTCAAGAAAACCAGTCCTATGGAGGAGGACGTGGTAACTCTAGAGGCAGGGGGAGCCAAAGAGGTCGTGGTGGATGGCAAAGAGGCCAAAATGCAAACAGTAATGTTGAATGCTACTACTGTGGTAAAATGGGTCATATGGCTAAAGACTGCTATAAAAAGCAGAATGACATCATGAATGGAAAACTGCAACAAGGGAATTATGCATCTTCTAGTAGACATGGTGATGACAGAAATGAGCATTTGTTCATGGTGCAGCACATGAACAATTCTGTGACAAGTGGAGAAGAAAGCAACGATGTATGGTATGTTGACTCAGGTGCATCAAACCATATGACAGGTCATGCAGAATGGATGGAGGATGCAAGGAAAATGGAAAAACCAGGATTTGTGGAGACTGGTGATGATACTGCACATCCTATTGTGCAGATTGGAAAAATTCCCTTGTCTATGCAGGATGGGAAAAAGAAATACCTGTCCGATGTATTTCATGTCCCGAATATCACCAAGAATCTGGTTTCTGTTGGTCAAATGGTTGAGCAGGGCTTGCAGGTCAGATTTAATCCTCATGGATGCTTTGTTGAGGATATGAAAAATAAAGGTTGCTTGATAGCAAAAGGAAAGAAGAAGGGTAGAATGTTTACATTGGATGCAGACATGCCTGAATTGAGTGCAGCAATGTTTGCACATGGGACCGGTGTAGTTGCAGATATTGATATCTGGCATAAACGCATTGGTCATGTTAATGTACAGCGACTTAAATCAATGCAGGCCCAAAATATTGTTGCAGGTTTGCCGAAATTCAAGGTTGCAGAAATGCATAAGGTATGTGAAGCCTGTCAGTTTGGAAAATAGGCAAGGAAACCATTTCCTAGACATGTTCAAGAGAGTAAGAAGCCATTGGAATTAATCCACTCTGATGTGTGGACTACTAAAGCTGCATCTCTTGGAGGCTGTCATTATTTTGTCAGTTTTATTGATGACTACAGCAGAAAAGTTTGGGTGTATTTTATGAAAAAGAAAAGTGAAGTTTTTGGGCATTTCAAAACTCTTAAAGCTATGGTTGAAAAAGAAACAGGCCTGCAAGTAAAATGCCTAAGGTCAGATGGAGGGGGAGAGTACCTCTCAAATGAGTTTGCAAAGTTCTTGCAGGAGCATGGCATAAAGCAGCAATATTCATGCAGTTATACCCCACAACAAAATGGAATTGCAGAAAGGAAAAACAGGCATATTGGAGAGGTATCTCGTGCCATGCTCAATGAAAAAGACTTGCCAGATTTTTATTGGGCTGAAGCAGTTGCTACAGCAGTCTACATAATGAACAGGACTCCCACTGCAGCAATACATGGAATGACTCCAGAGGAGAGGTATACTGGTAGGAAACCAGATATTTCTCATTTGAAAATTTTTGGTTGCATTGCCTATGTACATGTGCCAGATGAGCTGAGATCCAAGTTGGATCCAAAAGCTGAGAAGTGCATCTTTATTGGTTACTCTCTGCAGCAAAAGGGTATAGATGCTATAACCCTTCTACTCGTAAGTTTACAGTGAGCAGAGATGTTGTTTTTGATGAGATGAGTAGCTGGTATAAACCAGTAAATGTGATTGATGATGAAGATGCACAAAATGGTAATGCTACACAGAATTCACAGCAGCAGTCACAAAATATTAGTGGACCTGGAGCGTCCTCTAGCAGTGGTTCACATTCTTCGCCATGGACAGGCAGATTGAGATCAGGAGAATCTTCTCAAAGCAATGCAGATAGTGGTATGCAGGTATCACGAAAAGGAAAAGAGAAGGTTGATCAGCCCATGTTTGATGTGAATGCAGGTCACTCTTATGTGGATGGTGAATCCAGTGGCTCAGAACAGAGCATTGATGATGAGTTGGGTATTCCTTCTATTGTTACACCTGGAGTAAGGAAGACCAGGGATGTTTTGAGGGCACCTGGGAGTGAACCCACTTTGCGCAGGTCTACCAGAGTTAGGTATCCTGTGGATAGGCTGAAATATGATGGATTTACAGTCATTCACTATGCATATATGGTCAAGGTGATACAGGAACCAGAACCCACTTCTTTTGAGCAAGCCATGGGAAAAGAAAAATGGGAGAAAGCCATGGATGAAGAAATGGATGCCTTGGAAGCAAACGCTACATGGGAATTGGTACCTTTGCCTAAAGGCAAGAATGCAATTGGCTGTAAGTGGGTTTATAAGGTGAAGCACAATGCAGATGGTTCTGTGAACAGATACAAGGCAAGATTAGTAGTCAAGGGGTATGCACAAACATATGGCATTGACTATGAAGACTTGTGAGGTGCAACTTATGTCTACTATACCTATTATAAACCAAACTACACAATGGCCAACCTCGCATGTCCTACTATGATCTTGCATTCTTTTTTTAGACCTACTCACTAGAACATCCTACACTGCATGCACTTTCGTATGTACTTCTTCTCAACATGGAAAACTTTGCTTCATCCACACATTGTCATGAGAAACTAGACATGCACTCTTCTAACTACATAATATCTAGGTATGCACGAGCACTCACATCATATGTGCACAGAAATATATACATAATTTGGGTTGTCAAGTGTAGGACAATACTCTCATCTTTCTTAGAGTACAACCTGTCTCCCAAACTAATCAAACTACGTCTTGTGCATGATAAGAAGACTAGCACTACCCCCGGGGAGACACCACATATGAGAGGTTTTCAATTGCAAGTATTGAGGACTCCCAGGAAAGTGTTGTTCGCTCTTCATCGACAATAAACTCCAAATTCTTATCCTTTATCATCATGCAAGCCCACCAAGAATCGTCGGCTCCAAAATCCCTAGAACATCAATACTTGTGCCAACCCATGAGTGCAACTCCCACTGCTATCACCAACAACGTGCCCCCAATAACCTTCATCCGCACCACCACCAAAACTCCTCCACGAGAAACCACAGATGTCCCTTCCACCCATGTCTTTAATGGATGCCAAAGCCTGCTACCTACGACCGGGAGTGCCATGGGACTAGCACTCATCTAGGAGGGGGTAATATTAACCCTCAAATGAACAAAGGTGAAAAATTCGAAAAATCTGAAGTAGAAGACAAGGCCAAGGCAAAAGCGAAACGGAAGGTGAAGGCGCGCCAAGAAGAATCTCAAAACATAAGAAGTGCAAAAAAGTCCTAAATCAAGGAAATATGCGCACGAGAAAAAGCGTGAATCTATACTTTTGTAAAAAAACGCAAGGCGCACCATGATTTTAAGAGCATCGGGCTCTCATTTGTGCAATTTGTAAAGGCAGATGGGCAGTAGAAAGGAAGCTAAGAAGATAGGAGGACAATGGGAAAAATGGCCTAGGCCACAGTCGGCCATGTAAAAAAGGGGATAAGGGGATGATTGCCCAAAAGGATTTAGGGTTTTGTATATAAAGTTAAAAAGTGAATGACACGCACGTTAGACACGCAAAGTCGGGCGTGTCTATCAGAGCGTCTATAAATGCGTGTAAATGTGCATGTAAATAGACGCGAATTTTGCATCTATATATCCGCGCAAATAGACGCTAATCTAGACGCGCTATCAGATGCACAATTATTTAACCACCTAAAATTAGCAATTTACATAATTGAAAAACCAAAGTTAATAATTATTTAACCACGTGAAATTGATTCTTGAGCATGCACATGTGCACATGATAAAAACCATAGAATTAAGAATACACATTGAATTATTGAATTTAAAAAATAGAGTTAATAATTTCTTTTTCATTGCTCTCTAATGAATGACAGTTCCTCCAGTTGACAAGCTTGATATGAGTAATTAGCGGCAAGCGACAGAAACCTTATAATTAGTAGCAAGCATTGCAATATGTATATCGTAATTTCTCTATGTACTTGAAGATGATAAAAGATACTTCCTTTTTATTATGGAAAATTCAATGCTTGCTTTAAAATTGACTATTGATTCTTGAGTATGCACGTGTGCGCATGATAAAAAGCATAGAATTAGGAATACACATATATTGAATCAATAAGCAAATTAAGTATGTTACAGTGAATGATCCATCTCATCTTCAATGAGATCAGCCCTTGCTAAACTATCTACTTCTAGGTCTATGTTACCAAGAGGTAACGAAACAAATAAGTCTATCCCACTATCAGATGTGTTGCTATATTGCTCAATAACTTCATCAATATCATTGACAATCACATTATTGTCTTCTTCTGCGTTTCCTTGAACATCATCGCAAGGTTCATCTTGTACTATATCACGCATATCATCCATTATGGTGTCATCATGCACATCATCATTATTTGTTGGATTGTCATTTGCTACCTCCATGTCGGTAATATTACCATATATTGGTTTTGAACGATTAGATATAGGGATGACATACCACCATCGGTTATTGTTTACCATTGGATGATACATAACCTGTATTTGAAAAACAAAAGCAAAAAACTTAAGTACTTATTATATTGTGTATATGTATCACATGTATACATATAAAAAAATTAGCCTTTGCATATATACCTGCTCGCATTGTTGAGGTAGTACTAATGTGTCATTCTTGTTTTGGTGAAATTTTGTAGAGTCAATGATTACAAAACCACTTGGATGACTTCTGATTGTGCAATGTTCACCATTTGTTACCACTTCTTTAAACCACTTCACATCCAGTACATATATAAAGAATCGTCTGAAGTCAAGCTTCAGAATATCTTGGATCAAGCCACAATAACCTTCCATGGTACCATTGGTTGCCTCGAAGTGAGCAAGGATACCACAATTTTGGGTATTTCTCTTTTCATCTATACGTTGAGTTCGAAGATGTTTACCCTCACACCAAAGTGCATTGAATAATGTGCACTAGTAGTAAAAGATAAAAGATCAAACATGCTAATTATTTATATAAAATAAAACTTATAGAAACAAATTAATTGATAGTATGTCTCACCTTTGATAAGCAACCTCGTGCGTATTCCCACTCTTCTTGAGATATATTAATTTCCTCCTCTTTTTCCATTCTCTCCATTTTCTCATGTAACCAATCTATGTCAATATGACGTGGGAGCACATTTAGATGATCTGGAAATGAGACATTACGTCCATATCTAGTGCGAAATTCTTGTCTTTCGCTTTTTCTTCTTGCCCTTGCTTCATTATATAGTGTCACCCATTTGCTCATAACATCACTATTGAGCACACAAAAACTATTTAACTTACGAAGTTCTTCTTTTGTTAGCACTTTACTCATTCCTTTTCCTTGAGGTACTATAGAGGTCATCCCCAAGTCTTCATCATCTTTCCATAGTCGTGGTTGAGAGGGATCCACTTCAGCAAGATATTCAGAGATATAAATAAGGAACGATTGCACTAACCAACCCTCAGCCATGCTTCCCTCAGGCCGTGCTTTTTGCCTCACAAAATCTTTCAAGGTTTTCATGAAGCGCTCAAGAAAAAACATCCACCTTACATGAACTGCCCCACAAAGTGCGATCTCATCGATCAAATGTACGAGTAAATGTAATTGAGTAGTCAAAATGGATCGAGGAAAAATTTCCCCCACCAAACAAACCACCTCAATAGATAATACTCGAGCATCTTGCAATGTGTTTGGATCAATTTCCTTCGAGCTCACGTATCTGTCAAGATGTATTTGAGAATTGTTTATTTTTGTGTAGAAATTCAAAGATATATAATGAAAAAATACAATGTATACACACCTCACAAGCTCTCCCATCTTGTAAATGATATCACGTACATCTTTGGAGGCACAATGGGATATGCTAGTAGGAAGTACGAACTGAATGTAAACAATATTCATAGATGCAAATGATTAGTTGAGGAAAAAGTCATCATACCCCAAAGTTTACACATAGTTACGCCACTAATTACTATATTCATGGTTAGAGATACCCTTACTTGAATCATTTTGTGCCAATCGTGGGACTTCAAACCAGATAGTTGCTCCACACCTCTTTTCTTTTTCTTTATGAAGGCTCCCTTGAGACATCTCATACATCCTGTGGGTGTTTGAAAGCTATATATTTGTTCCTTCACTATTTTTTCCTCGTTCTTTGACAATATCCAAGGTGCATGGGGTAGCTCAATCTTTCCTCTGGGTCCAATTCGTGGCCAGGCTCGTCTCATGCAACCAATGTTACGTAAATCCTCCCTTATATTAACTGAATCGCGAGCCCCTATCAAGTGATCCCATAATGTAGATACAACATTTTTGAATATGTGCATGGGGTCCAACATGTGATTGATCTTGAGTTCAATCCAGTACGGAAGACGAAAGAATATAGAGAACCTAACAAACAAATAATATATTATGTAAACATTTTATCATGCTAAATACTTTAACGTCAATCGAGAGAAATGGACTTCTTACCGACTCATGCCATGTGGAGGGTGGCTGTCGGCATTAATCCATCTCTCCTTCCAATCTCGAATGGTTAGAGATTGTGGAGTCATTCAATTAGTAGGGAGAACATATTTGGGATGGTCAATAGGAAGAAATCGATGATGATTGTCGTAGATAACCTTCTTTAAACGTGCTGGCCTAGAGGAAACTAGAGAGGGACCACAAATAGGACATGCATGATATCCTGACGTGGTTAAACTTGAAAAAACAAGTGAATTAATAAAATGCAATTGATTCAAGTCTTGAATTTCAAATATAGAGTTATATACATGTACCTGAACACTCTCCGTATCCTGGAAAGTCATACATGGTCCACAACAACATGGCCTTCAATGTGAAATCTCTAGAGGATGCAGATGCACTTGTATCTTGCACCTCAATACCTTCCCATAACATTTTTAACTCTTCAATCAAAGGCTCTAAGTAAATGTCCATGTTTTTTACCTTATGCTTTCCAGGAATCAGAAGGGACAACATCACATGTCCCTTTTAATTGCCATGGATGGAGGAATATTATAGTTCACCAATACCACTGGCCATACACTGTATGATGTGCTTTTGATGCCAAATGGATTGATTCCATCCATATCTAAACCAAATCTCAAATTTCTTGTCTCTTCTTTGAAAACGGACCACAAATTATCTATATGTTGCCATGCCGGTGTGTCTGTAGGGATCCTCCATTTTCCAACACCTGAACGATGACTAGCATGCCATGCCATGAGCTTTCCAATAGACTTACACTTGAACATAATTTTTATACGTGGAACAATCAGAAAATGTCGAAAAACCTTACGAGGCACATCCATTGACTTCATCTCCACTTCGAATCTTGATTCGCCACAAACAGACACTCTCGTGCGAACTCATGAATCCCACGAAATAAGACACAATCATTGACACATGCATGGATCTTGACATAATCGAGGCCTCCCAAAGATGTCAAGTAATGTCTTGCTTGCTCTCTCTTAGTTGGCAATTTGTTTCCTTTTGGAAGCATTTGTGATAATAACCTACATATATTTTAAAAGTGAGTTAAAAAACCACCAACATATATTTCTGTCTGATTTCAAAATAGAATTAACAATTAATATTATGATTCATATATAAGCCAAACTAAATTGATACCTACTTCAATAACGTATCCTAACTGACATTACTCCATCCATAAATTGTTTGCAAGTTAAGTATCTCGAGGGACGCACGAAGAACGGAGTACGTACAACCTTCATACAACGGAGTAGATGATGCTACATATAGTGGATCATCTGGCTTCGTAGAGTGACCTTCTCCCTGAACCGGTTATGAAAATAGATGGTGTACCATGTTGTCCAAAATCTCATCCTCTACGACTTGATGGAGCATTTCATGAGGGCTACTATCATGATCGTCAGTCTCTACTCTTCTTGAAGACTCTACCTCCTCGCGTCGATGTTTTGCAGCCTCTCGATGCCCGAGAGGGAGCATCTGAGGATGTGGCACCGCATCTTGCTCAACCACAAAAGGGAGTTTCATGTACGTTGATATATAATTCTCGTAACATAGACTAGCAATCTTAGTGGTAAAATAAACAATGAATACCGGTGATTTTTCTTGGTCCCATTCTCCATACAAGCTGAGGTGTGACATTGCAATTTGACGTGCTCGAAAAATACACCCTCGACAACGATCACACATGCATTTAATTTTTTGTCGTAGCCATGCATCTCGATTATGAAGACGCAATGTTTCATCCTCACTTGAGGATGTGCTCATTGACTCACCAGCTTGCACCGCACTAGGTGACGACGACGTCGACATGATTAAACCTAATTCATGACAACATCAAAATATTTGTCATTCACATGTTTACATAAGATCTTAATTTTAAATACACAAAAATCATCATCTTAAAACTTATCTTAACTTATCTTAACTTATCAAAACTTAAGAAGAATTCACTATCAAAACTTATCTTAAAAACAAAAAATTATGATAAATCCCAAAAGCGTGTCTAAATTCGCATCTACTTATGCGTCTATTTTCGCGTCTATAATTGCGTCTACCTGAACAATAGATGCACATATACACACGAAAATAGACGCACACGTCAAAATTCAAACCATACTTAAATCATTTCTTTTCAAACTGCGCATTTCCTTTCTTGCGTTTTTTGCGGTTCTGAAGCTTGAGTTAAGCCGACATGCAATCTCTTCATGTCTCACCTAGTCTCTTCATGCCTCACCTCCTCATGACTCACCTCTTCTTTCATTTCAAACACACAAGAAGGGAAAAGGAAAGCCAAGGAGAGGAAGAAAGAGAGAACAAGAAAGAGGAGAACAAGAAGAAGCAGCAAGCAAGCAAACAAGCATCAAGGGAGGGTAACTTACCAAGGAGAGGAAGAAGGAGAAGGAGAAGTGCCACCACCCGCCACACCAAACACCCAAGGTGAGTCTCTCTCTCTCTCTCTCTCTCTCTCTCTCTCTTTGTTTCTCTCTTCCTCTCTCTGCTCTGTCTGTATATTTAGGATTTATTTGTGATTCCATTATGTATTGTATTATGTAAATCGTCAATGACTGTCGTCGGCCTAAAATTAGCCGACCCAACGTGTCTGCTAGCGTGTCTACATCTCAGTGTAGATGCGGACATAGACGCGCAAAAATGTCTCCTCTCAGAGCGTCTGAGAGCGCGTCTTAGAGCACATGTGCTGGCGCGTGTGCTGGCGCGTGTGCTCTACAATGTACACGCGATGATACACGCACTGCACAGAGGGTTGACTTGCAGTCTACACGCGATTGTAGATGCGCATTGACCTAGGATGCACGTCTGGCAGCGCGTCTGTGCTGCACGTTAGATGTGCAAATAGACACGCTGGACAGAAGATGAATTACAATGTTATATCAAAGGCTTAAAAACTGCAATGTAGTGTTTTTGTATGCAATAGGAAAGCTATGCTACAATTTAGGACACCCTAGTCACATTCTTTTATAAATTTTCCTATATTCAAGTTTATAAGGCTACAATCAATAATAAATACTTTTGAGCAAGGTCCTATTATGTGACATCACCTAGAGCAGAATCTTGTTGCGTAGTATTGATTAACTCCTAAATAGAAGTCTAGTTAGATCTAAAAGTGACAAATTAGGAAATGATATACTTTTATACACATTTATACAAACTCTGTATTCTTTACATAAAGTGAGATTGAAACTTGTGGGTTCTACATATGGATCTCGTGAATTAGAGCCCTCACCTAGGCATATAGGCCTCAATGTGCCCTCTAGTCTATGGATAGTCACTTAAGTATTTATCAGTTTTCTTGTTTAAGAGAAGCATTAGTACTCAAGTGTTCTGCTCAATGTCTAAGAAAGCTCTTTGAAAATGTAGGTAATATATGTTTTTTTGTATGCAAATAAATTTGTCTTTTTCCTGTGTTTTTTTTGCAGATGTCGTATCCTGGTTCATCTAGCAATGACCCAGATGTGGATCGCATGAATGATACATTGGCTTCCTTTGGCAGGGGGTCAATGCATTTTTTGGAGGTTTTCCTAGTAGGGAAGACTTCATGGGAGAGATGACCAGACACCTTGTCCGCTCTCCCACAGCGGACGAGGTGTTCAGTGTCATGTCTGGGACGCCTCTGGCGTCTTTGCTTGGCACTACTTCCCAGACTCCACATGCAGGTACTCCATATGCAGGTACTCCATTTGTAGGTACTCCACGTGCATCTGCTGAAGCACGTGCATCTGCAGAAGCACGTGCATCTGCAAAAGCTCGTGCGTCCAACGAGGCAGAGGGCAGTCGACAGAGAGGAAGGAGGGAGAGTTGAGGGGGAGGATGAGGGTTGTATGGGGGTTGCCTAGGAGGTGGCGAGCGATCACCCTCACCAGTAGATCACGTAGAGGAGGTTGTATGCCATTACTATAGAGTTACATATGCTGGTGGCATCTTTCATGATGATGAGGGAAGGGATGTAATGGCGTACATGAGGAGCATCGTGCATGCGACGTATAAAGAATTGTTTCATTGCCTTCAAAAATTAGAAAAGCGGCTTGTGGCAGGAGGTGTTGAGGGCACTCCATAGGAGGTACCCAAATCCTGAGGGTCAGCGATTCTCGGATGATTAGGGACGTACAAAAGTGAGGGATATGCTTCACAACAAAAGATCCCACCTCATGACACGGGCCAGGGACTCACTGCGGAGGCTGGAGGAGGGGCGTGAAGCCTACAGCCAACCACCTATGTTCCACCGCGTAGAGTGGAAGAAAGCCAAGAAGAAAGTAGCTGAGAAAGTGAAGAGTCGCCAGCACGCAGAGGTGCAACGGATCCAAATGGAAACCATGGGATCGTCGCATTACGGATCGGGCGGCAGAGAGTTGTGGGAGGCAGAGTTTGTAAGTATATTTTGATTTCTAGTTTTTTTAAATTTATATTTCTTTAAATTCTTTATATATTTTAGTCTAATATATTGTGACGTCTAATTTTTTGTATATCTCTAAATATTTTGCAGACTACCATCATTGGTAGGACATCTACCCCTAGAGAGGTAGGTTACCATCGAGGCCATAACCGCGCAACGACATGGCTTCACTTTTATGAGGAGAGTCTCATCACTGAGGACCAATACAACCGAGCCGTGAGGATTCGACAGCCAGAGGAGGTATGTTTTTCTTACTTTCCTATTAAAAGTATAAACAATTATAACTTTTTCTCCACCTTGTCTATGTAAGCAACCCTGATCTTTTGTGTGTGTAGGCGAACCCGGATGTGGAGCACAGCGAGGAGGGGGATAGTGACGCTAGTAGCTATGGTGGTACTAGTGAGGATGTTTCCTCTTCAGATTCATAGAGGAGTACCATACCTCCTCATGAGGCCTTCTTTTCTTTTATATGTATGATATCTCTTTGAGCCTACTGCTTGCGGCCATGCTTTAGGTCGCAAGCACTCAAAACTTCCCTTGTAAATACTTTGATATATAATGAATACATGGACTTTTACTTTCAATTCTCGTGCCCGTAAGATACATTGTCTTTTTCCCAAATACACAATCTGATGTATGGGAGGGGAAAAAAAAAACCAAAGAGCATGTGGTTGCTTTGCAACCACATGCTCTCTGGTTTTTTTTTTCTAGTTCTGTTTTGCGTGTCTATCAGCGCGTCTAAATTGCAGGTAAGTCGCGTTTATTCGCGTGTCTATATTGCAGACTACACGCGCTCATACACGCACTGCATAATTCAAATTAAAAAAGGAAATTAAATATCTTTTTTTAAAAAAGGACATTTTTTGTTTTCCGTTCGCGTCTATCAGTGCTTGTAAAAGCGCGTCTAAAAGCGTGTCTATATGTGCGTGTATATGTGCATCTATTGCGCATCTATTTGTGCGTGTAAATTCGTCGATACATGCGATTATAGACATGGAATGATAGACGTGCAAATAGACAGGCGAATAGACGCGCCCGTAAGTTTTTCTCTGTATTCAAAAATCTCATCTAAATGTGCGTGTATGAGGCCTTTTTGTTGTAGTGTGAGAAGCTCATTCTTGTGTGTGGCCAAAACGAGCTCTCTTCTTCTTCTTCTTGCTAGCTTGTGCTTAAGAGAGGGAGTGTAAGAGTGTGAGGGAGTGAGTTTGTGAGGGTGAGGGACCGGGGAGGAGAAGCTCTCGATCTTCTCCTCTTCCCTTTTCTTCTCTTCTCTTCTCTTCTCTTCTCTTCTCTTCTCTTCTCTTCTCTTCTCTTGCTGGCAGCAATGGAGCTTGAAATGTGGAGCTTGAGGATGGAGCTTGCTTGAAGCTTTCACTTGGATCATGGAGCTATCGGAGTGCGCGGAAGAGGAGGTAACTCAATCTGCATGGAGGTAAGCTCACTACACCCGAAGATATGGATGGTGCGTCGGCTATGTGAGAGGTAGCCATTAGTGCTCGGCTTCGAGTGCTTGAAGCAATAAGCGGTCCATGGGTCTTGGCGGTTGAGCGAGAGCCCCCTTCATTCAACATAGAGGTATATCCTTTACGACAACAATGCATCAAGTGAAGTGTGTTTTTCAATAATTAAGAATTTATTGTGTCTTATTTTTCTATTGCATGCAGGCATCGTCGAGAGAGTAGCCCAACACTTGATCGCTTGACAGAGCTTAGTAGTCTCTGCGGCTGCCATCCATTGGTGGAGTACCGTTGTGCCCCTCTACTGGCAGTCTAGGTGTTACCTGTTATATTATGCCCATGGTCCCATTGACTACTTAGGAGTGGGTATCGCCTTTTCAAAGTCAGATAGGAGAGCTATGCTGCTCCCATATGCTGCGCGTTCACATTCTATGGGGATGAGTATAAATTAACATAAAAATGATAGTCCTTAGTTTTTAATGCAGAGATCAATGCAAGGATGACAAGAAATATGTCATCAGGGTGTTGGAGATGGAGTATGGGATAGGATGGAGACATAAGTGGCTCACTAGGGTGATGTGCCGGCTTATGAGCCATCGAGGCGACCATGCATGGTAAGAAGCTTTGATATGAATATGTGTGTGTAATTGTAGTTAGCAATGGTTTCTTGTTCCTTCCCTTGATTTCTTGTTCATTTCTTGGAATTCTAGGCTAAATGTATGTTAGACAGGTTCAAATAGTTTAGAAATGTTAGGAAATGGTTTTCGCAACACCTACAGCCATAGCCACTAAGGATGGGCGACGTGGGACAGGGACAAGGATTGGGGGCATAGGGGATCGGGATCGGGTTCTAAAAATGAGATATTTTCTAGATATAATTAAGACATCTATAATGAAACTAAAAAAACATGATACTTTAACTAAAATTTTTCTAAAAACGTTGCTCATTGCCGGCTCTCTTGCTCAAACCTTGCCATGACACCACAGTCCATTGTGGAGCGCATTTTGTCAATACGCTCCACGCAAAAATACCGTCCGCGCGACCACGCTGCACTATATATTTTGTACTGTACATTGAAACACTCAAATTAGATGTCGCATATAAAATTTAGATACGACATATTCTAAACCCCTCATCACCTTTGGACTACATCCCCTCGAGAACTCTCACTCCTCCATTGAGACCTCTGTCCCTTCGCTGGATGCTGCGGTCAAGGCTCCATGCAACCATCGTGTTGACATAAACCGCGGCATCTCCTCCATGCCTTCGGGATATCGAATCGGTTGATGACGCGTACTGCATCGGAATTCAGCTCGCGCTTCCTCTCGATCTTGCCTTGCAATCTGGTACTTGGCGAGCCACGTCTCCATGGAGGCATGGTGCAACATACAAAAGTGATTCACCTTCTCTTCCATTGAGGCATCCATTCTTTTTTCTACCCCATTTCCAACCACCACATCTCCAGTCAGTCTATCATCGTCCTTCAGCGTCCATAGCATTTCATTGTCTGGTTTCACTGTTGGTAGCCATTGTGAGATATGCACTAACGCCTCTGACACCAACCAACCTTCTGCCATGCTACCTTCTCGATGAGCTCGTTGTCGCACAAAGCATTTCAGGGTTTTCATGAAGCGCTCCAGGAAGAACATCCATCGCATATGGACAGGTCCAGCAATCTCCACTTCATCCATAAGATGCACAAGAAGGTGAACTTGTATCATGAGCATGCTAGTGGGCAGGTATTTCTCAAAGAGACAGACCGTCTCCACTGCCCCCCGCCTCATGGATTCAATAGAGGACGTCTTAATCTCTTTCTGTGAGATCCATTGCACCAAAGTCGACAACTTGTAAATGGCCCCACGAATTTCTGGAGTAAGGCATCCTGCGATCGCGATCGGTAGGACAAATTGCCACAAATGAGAAAGCATTATGAATAATGGCCACTTTTCAAATTGCAAAATGCCCACGCTAATTACAATCCATTTTGTTCACAAACCTGACATATCTTATGCCAATCATGGGATTTTAGCCCCGACAATTGGTCATATTTAGAAAATGCGGACCTGAGGGAACGCATCATACCCGTCGGAGTGCGGATAGACTTGATTACTTGCTTCACAATGCGCTCTTCTTTGGTGGACAAAACTCAAGGAGCGCGAGGAAGCTGCACTCCCCCTTCAGCACTCGACTGCGGCGGCCAAAGCGCCTCCATCTTATCTACCTCCTTCAAATCCATTCGTGACCCTATAGTGTCTCTCTTTCCTGTGATGTGGTCCCATAGCAAGCTGCCCACATTCTTGAAAATATGCATGGGATCCAATAAGTGGTTGACCTGTAAGTGGGTCCAATATGGCAACCTATAGAAAACTGAGAATCGTCGCATTCCATTTGGAAGTGATTCCGGGTTTACCATTTTCAGCTCGTACCAGCTTGCAGTGTTCATACGTGTTGGAGGTCGTCCAAGAAAACCTTCCCTGAGTTCATGATCCTCCGACAAGAAAGCGGCATGTCCTTGATATACCATCTTCTTCATGGTTCGTGACCTTCGGGAGTCTAATTGTGGCCCACACAATGGATATGCATGATAACCTGAGGTAACCAGACTTGTAAGGCGAGCCACGATCTAGTGAATACTTGATTGAATGAAATAAAATATAGATATTACCAGCGAGAATAGAGGTCTGCTCACCTGAGCACTCTCCCAATCCCGGAAAGTCATGCATCGTCCACATGAGAATGGCTCGAATGTTGGCTGACCGCCGACCATCGCGCCTGCTCATATCTTGCACAGTGACCCCCTCCTCCCACAAAATCTTAAGCTCATTGACTAATGGACGAAGATACACATCCATATTTTTTACTTTGTAGCGGCCCAGGTAGAGCAAGCTAAGGATGAGATGTCCTTTCTTCGTAGAAAGCCATGGAGGGATGTTGTAGTTGACAAGCACTATAGGCCACACACTGTAAGAAGTCGAGCACAGACCGAGTGGGTTCACACCATCCATGGCGAGACCGAGCCGAAGATTCCTTGGCTCTCGTGCAAAGCCTGGAAAGGTAGAGTCAATGTGGCTCCATGCACTCGAATCCGCTGATATTCATTGAACTCCATCCGTGGACCTATTCTGCACATGCCACGTTGTCAAGCTTGCCATGCCAGACCTGCAAAACATGTGGTTTATGCAGGGGATGAGCGGAAAGTGTCTGAGAACTTTTTGAGGGATGGTTTGCCCTTGCAAGTCCTGTCGATACCTGTGAGCACCACACTTTGGACATGTCTCCATAGTCTCGTATTCATCTCGAAACAGTATGCAGTCATTGATACATGCATGGATGTTATTGTAGTCCAAGCTTCCGTAAAACATGTCGTGCATCATCAGAGACTCAGGCATGGTATTTGCAGGTGGTAATATATGATATTTCAATAACCTGAAAAAAATCATAAAACACCTTGAAAAAGCACAAATGTTTGCAATAATACTGAAAAAAAAAAATCAATGAAGCCTATGTGCAAGGTACTTGAATAACTCGATCACACTCGTATCACTCCAACTGTATTTTAAGAGTGTAAGCAATGTCTTCAACCGAGATACTCGGCACCCATCATATAATGGTATGGATGCTTCCTCTCTAAGTGGGTCAGATGTCTCAACATCCATGGGAATCAATGCATCGATCATTGCCTCTATCTCAGGCTCCAAGATTGTAGGTAGGTCGGGAAGGTTGTCTGTCTCCTCTGGCATTGACGGTATAGATGGGCCTTGCGAGTGGTGGATTGGCTTCTGCAATCCGTCCATCGCACGTCCATGAACTCTTCTAATTGGCCGCAAAGGGTGCACTCCCCCTTGGGTCGAGACATCACCCCCCTGGATAGAAAATTTGCTAATAAGACCCAATCTTATTGTGTATGGTTTTCAATTAGCTTGCGAGTACAATGCATGATTAATATTAACTTCAAATTACCATTTGCTGAAAATCTGCAATCGCCTGATCAATGATCTCAGATTGAAACTCGCCAAATCATCGTACGTGTTCTATAGACAATCGGCGTTTTCGTCTAATTGCCAACTTGCATTGAGAGCAAGGACATGGGACATGCTGATTAAGATACGTCTCGCAATCTTGAACAATAAGACCTTCTTCGTTTTCCATCTTATCTATATTACAGCAAACGAGGCTTAAATGGATAGCTTTATGGAGATGTACATCAAGTTGCAAGTTGACCATAAATCTTGCATTGTACATAGTAGTTGAGAGATTTATTGATGTTATATCTCGGCCTTGTATCATGCTCAAGGATTTGTTTGTGCCGGTAGATAATTATTCGTTATTGTAAAAAACTGCACTAGAGGGCTTTGAGTATAAGTAATCCATTTATGAGCATCATTGAGGATCTCTTAGTCTAATAATAAATCAGTCTCAACAAAAAGCATCTTAGAAATGTGGTTTTTTTGTCCTAGGATCGCGTATTAAAATTAATGCCATCTATGAAATTTATCAACTATAGTAATAAAATTTATTTCAATCAATTATACTCATAGTCATAAGACCTGAGAGAAAATATCCTATACTCAATTTAAGGGATTCTTCTTCTATAATAATACTTTTGGGTTCATTTTGATGAAGTACCGTAATGACCATTAGCTATGGTATCATCTTCTTTTAGTCCTTCCGTTGACTAGTTAGCATGATTTCTAATTTGTTATGCCTATAAAGTTAATACAAAAACAATTAATTATGCATATCACAATTAGATCCCCTACTTGGACATTATGAAGGACATGACCAATTTTAAGCCATCTTAAAGAGTCACCAATGTACGTGGCCCATGGCAAAGCACATTTCATACCATTATCGATAAGTCTATTATCGTGCATCTTAAATCTCCTAATTAGACTTTATAAACGGTATGACTAATTTTTAGCCCCCTTAAGGAGTCGATGTAATGGTACCCATAAAAAAGTAAAGTGGATACCATTATCATAATCATGGATATGCTATCATTCCAATATATGTTATCTTTCTCTTTCTCTCCCTCTCCCTCCCTCTCTTTCTCTTTCTCTCGTATTTCCTCTCCCTCTCACAATATATCTTAACACTCTCCAAAAGCAAAAGGGAGAGGGAGAGAGAGAATGCACTCTCCCTCCCTCTCCCTCTCCCTCTCCCTCTCTCATTTCCTTCCCCTCCCTCTCCCTCTCTTTCTCTCCCTCTCTCTCCCTCTCCCTCTCTTTCTCTCTTTCTCTCTCATTTCCTCTCCTAAACAAGAAAAAAAGAAAGTGATTCAAACATTAAACAAGCAAGAGGGAGAGTGAGAGAGAGAATGCACTCTCCCTCCCTCTCCCTCTCCCTCTCCCTCTCCCTCTCCCTCTCCCTCTCCCTCTCTTTCTCTTTCTCTCCCTCTCTCATTTCCTTCGCCTCCTTCTCCCTCTCCCTCTCTTTCTCTCCCTCTCTTTCTCTCTTTCTCTCTTTCTCTCTCATTTCCTAAACAAGCAAAAAATATAGTGATTTAAACATTAAACAAGAAAAAGGGAGAGGGAGAGAGACAATGCACTCTCCCTCCCTCTCCCTCTCCCTCTCTTTCTCTCTCATTTCCTCTCCTAAACAAGCAAAAAATAAAGTGATTTAAATATTAAACAAGCAAAAGGGAGAGGGAGAGAGAGAATGCACTCTCCCTCCCTCTCCCTCTCTTTCTCTTTCTCTCCCTCTCTCATTTCCTCCCCCTCCCTCTCCCTCTCCCTCTCCCTCTCCCTCTCTTTCTCTTTCTCTTTCTCTTTCTCTTTCTCTCTCTCCCTCTCCCTCTCTTTCTCTCTTACTCTCTCATTTCCTCTCCTAAACAAGCAAAAAAGAAAGTGATTTAAACATTAAACAAGCAAAAGGGAGAGGGAGAGAGAGAATGCACTCTCCCTCTCCCTCCCTCTCCCTCTCTTTCTCTTTCTCTCCCTCTCTCATTTCCTCCCTCTCCCTCTCCCTCTCCCTCTCCCTCTCCCTCTCCCTCTCTTTCTCTCTCTCCCTCTCCCTCTCCCTCTCTTTCTCTCTCATTTCCTCTCCTAAACAAGCAAAAGAGTAAGTGATTTAAACCTTAAACAAGCAAAAGAAAGAGAGAGGGAGACTCACCGATGAGATATGGCGAGCGTGGGGTGGTTCCTCTTTGCGATGAAGGATCCTCCTCTCCTTCGTGAACAACGGTGGCAGTGACGGCGGCAAGTCTTCTTCCTCTCCTTCTCTCACGACGGTCACTCTCTCCCTTGCTCTCGCTCTCAAAACTCACAAGCCGCAAATGCGAAATGAAAACCGCGCTCGATTTCGGCCGCTTTTTTTCCCTATGGAGTGTCGCTATAGCGACGCTATTAGCGACGCCAATAGCGATGCCGCTATCCGCCGTCGCTAATCGGCGTCGCTACTAGCTCAAATCCTTGTAGTGACAGTGTTTACATGTCACAATTTCATGTGGCATAGCCTTCAAAAATCATGGTTGGTAAGAAACCTTGCCATGTGGTGTCCCTAGCCCCCATCCCGCCCCGTCCCGTCTTGGGACAACATGAAAATTTCTACAGTTTCCCGTGATGAAACTCTGAAATTTCTCTCTCATAGATTTCTCTCACCTCCTTGAGACATTGCTTTATTATTCTTAGCAATTCTTAGCCATCGAAAGAAGATCTGAGAAATTTTTGGTGGGCTAACTTGAAATTTCTACAATAAACCCTAATTTACAAAAAAAATAGAGTTTACTAGCCACCTTGGAATTCATACTAGCCACATTATTGTTTGTAGGAGAGTAGACAAGGCTTATATCCCCTGCATGTAGCCTCTTTTTGACAAAGTGATAATGTATCTCAATGTTTTTCATGCATTAATGAAACACTGGATTTCGTGCCACTAGAATGGCACTTTGACTATCATGAAACAAAGAAATATGCCCCATTAATAGATACATCAAGATTAGCCCCATCAACAAATGTCTCAGCCCAACAAACATGCAAAAAGAGCCAAAAAATATTCAATTTCCACTTGTAGAGTGACAAGAATCAAAATTCCCAGCCCAATTACAATCACTATAAGCATGTAATTGCAGCAACCCCCCCTTGGCATAAAGCAATCCAAGAGTCCAAGAGTCCAAGTGCCCTGCAAGTAACAGAAAAGACGCTTCGCAGATTGCCAATGTGACATGCGTGGGTTGTGCACATATCTTCTGAAGGTTGAAACTACAAACTTAATATCAAGCCTTATGTTGCATAGATAAATAAGGCATCCAACTATTGGAGCATATGTATAAATGTCAAACAAATCATTGTCATCATGCAAAGACAGCTTAAGTCCACTCTCCCTTGGTGTACTTACTCGCTTGCAATCCTGGAAGCCAAATCTCTCAAGGAATTTATCAATATATCTTAACTGTGACAATCCAATGCCTCTAGTGTCATGAATAAACTAAATGCCCAAATAGTAATGCAAAGGCCCCAAATTTGACATATCAAAAGTTTGCTACAAATTTTTCTTCAATGCTGAAATTTGAAAAGTATGTGGACTTGCAAAGCTTGTTGTTCAACATCTTGATGTAAATTCTGATCAGCCATAGGTTGAATTTTTGCATTATTAAATGGAGAATGAGATAAGTGGTCTTTAGGAGAAATATCTCAAATAAATAGACTCACAAGGATTCACAGAGTTTAAAAGTAGTAAATAAAGCATATAGAGAAAGAATCAACAGTAACCACAATCGATTGACCAAAAAACAGGTCAATTCAGCCTGTAAACAATAAACACAGATTGTTGTAGCCAAAACATAGATCAATAAGGGTCAGAAATAGGTCCCCTGCCCTAAAATAGGCCAAAATTTTTGAAAAACGAAAATGGAAGACTACAAAATACTGACAAAAGATGCAAGAAACAGGTTGAATTATCAAAAGATTATCGCCCATGCATAGATAAGTTGCAGCAGTCATAATCAAGTTAGATCAGTACAGAAGATCAAAAAATAGACCTGAAATAGGAGAAAACTATTCTCCAAACTATGCAATTCTAATTTTTAAAATTTATGTAGGAGGTTGCATGGAGACGAGTGGCAACAGGTCACACATCCACCCTAGTGGATGGGACGGGCTAGATTTGTGGTGACATTTGTAAGTTAAGGCTAATTAAATTTAGACTTTTATAGATAATATTAACAAGTTAAGAAATCAACAAGTCTTTGGTTTTGTTCAATGCAGACCAAAGACTATGGCTGTGCGCCTACAAAGCAGGAGACAGAGTATGCGACATACCATGGATAGTGAGCCTTGTGCGCAACTCTTCACAACAAAATGGACCCACTTGTAAGTATCACTATTATATTTATTACTTTTTTTCAAGCTAGATGTAATATGTTCTTAACACATTTTACTAACTACATGTTCATGTTTGATTTCACTAACTAATATAGGAGCACCATGGAGAGATTGATATGGCAGAGGTGGTGACATAGGAGGCAAATGGGTGACGTTGAGAGAGTGAGAGGGGCAGCACTACTGACCGCGACGGTGATGGTGGTGGTGGTAGAGATGGCAGCGGTGGCGAGAGCAGTGAGACATAGGGCTCATTTGGGTCTATGGAGCATAGTGGCTCTAGTTATGGTTTTTTGGGTTAGCGATATTAGTCATTTTTGCATAGATTTATTCATACATTTTATAGATAAGAGGGTTAACATGACCTATATTTTTTGTATAGAGGTTTTTTGATGATATACATTGACCTGTGTTCGTCTATTTTGTATATAGGTGTAACGTGTCCACTAGTATCATCCAGGACACGTCTTAACAGTCCATCGAAAAGGATGTCTAGAAAGCTCTGCCCGGCACTCCCATGGAATGATACGGGACTTGCGATCTAGGTCTTCCTGCGTCTGCCACGTAGCGGAGGTATCCTGGCCCTTCCCACTTAGGATCGACCGGAATTAGGAATTTTTTGATTGGTCATTACCTAACAGCAACTAGCATCGGACCCAAGCGAACTACTTTAAGCAGAAACGCCAGGTCCGAAGCGGATTCACACTACACTTGGTTCAAGGAGAATGGAAAACGAGAGGGATGAAAAGCTCAACCTGTTTGCCATAAGGCGTAGTTCCATTCCGTTCCTCTAAAATAGCGTAAATCGGTTAAGACATAACTCTATGTCATCGCTTTCGTTATTCGTTTCCTTTGACGATCATCCCGTTGTTCTTCGAAATTTTGAGAAAAGTTCCCCGCTAACCGGGACCACCCAACCGTAGGATGGACCCATGGCCCATTCTCCGCACTTTCCTTGGTTTGTTTTAGTTATGTAATTATCTAACATATTAATTTGACAGGTAACAATCAGCTTCTTTAATTAAACCGTTAAGCACTGGTTCCTTCACGTCATCTTATCAGGTGACATAGAAAAACAATATCAAACAAGTTCTTTATTAACATATCATCATATTGATCTTTGAAATACAGGGAGTTCCGCCTGTAGGCTTGTCCATAATCCACCGAAGGCTATCCAATAATCCACAGGGATCACTGTTCCAAGTTTTCGCCCATAAACTAGTATGCGGGCCTCGAGATCCAATCCCGAGTCACATTAGCCTCTTGTGCAGGACTCGGAAGGCGAGGGATTTACAACCAGAGCCCCCCCTGGCACCCAAGCGTCCTCCTACTCCAAGTAGAGCTCAACGGAGAGACCTCTCGCAGCAGGTTCGGTCCACGTTCCCGGCGCGGTCAACAATCCCCTTGGTTAGGGTCAGGCAGGCAGTCGGGGGTATTTGAAACTGCCTCTCCCTTCAGGCCTTCAACCTGAAGTATAGGTATTCATTTAATTTGTAATTCATAAATTAAACAGTGCTCTAAAATCTCTAGCAAGCACAAACATTTCCATTAATCGACCTTGTTGTTTGGCAAACTGCTAAGGAATGATTCTTTCCTTTCGAATGCATCAGCACTCGTTCCAAGGTGTCTTGCAACGTGGCAAGATCCCTTATTTTCTGGGTTAGGGCATACCTTATTAACCCAACTTGGTCAACCCTAAAGTTCATTGGATACTTTAGTTTCTGGTTTTTAACTTTCCTTATTTAGAAGGATATTAAAGAATACATCCTTTTGCAAGGTAACTTGCGTAAGGATCCGCCATCCTTGTTGAAGGTATTTAACCTTTCTTCTTGTGAATCAATCACAAGACTATATGACTTCATACTTGCTGCGCAAGTCCTGCATCGTAATATATGATGAAATAATCCGTTTTAGTTTCTTTAAGCTGACGTTTGTCGGACCTAGGGTCTCTTTTTAAGAACCTCAGGGACAACCCTAGTTCTTTTACATTTACGAATTTATTGACCCTACAATCATGGAAGATAGTCAAGTGTTTAAGGTATAAACGTTTCTTGGTCTTTAAATTGTTCCCAAGGCATATTTCGCAGCATAGGTATTTCTAAGTTTACATTAATTCAGTTATCTTTTAGAAGATAATATTGAGATTACCTTGGCATGATTTGTTATCCTTGTGATAATTGATTTTTTTCAATCCTAAACTTTAATGCTTTGAGGCTAGGTAAATTCATTTAATCTTCCTTTTTCCTTGCAAACGAAACTCATGTCAAATAACAACCTTTTCCTTGCTAATATATGCAATTAGCAATGATAACTTCCTAGAATACAAGCAACGTAAGAAACCTTTCATGAACTTCATCTTCTACGATGATTCGTTGCAAAAAGGAATAGGGGCTAATGGTGCAAGATGTAGTTTTTATACCTTCAAGATTTAACTGAAATATACTACTATAGTAGGTAGATAATCTTGCTCGTAATTCGTTTCAAAGCATGATGCTATTTGAAGGAAACTATGTTTTATACATTATCATTTTTGCATGTTCAATTAAACTAAACTCCTTCATCGTAAATAACTCGGAAAAAAAAATATATCTTATCCCTAACAATTCATCTTTGCGTGATTGACTTAAAACCGATATAAAACCAAGAAGGAAAAACCTCATTTTGGGGTGAGATATCCACATGGATACCAGGAGATGAACCCTCCCGCAGCTACTCCTTGAACTTTCTTAGGCGGCATCGCCGTTCGAACATGAAGGCGGCTTTTACTCTTTCTTCCGGATTTCCACCGTCTCTGTTTCGAGGCAAGGAGCCGTTTAAATGGTTGATCACAAGAAGGGGTAATAAGACCTTTAGGTTCTTAGCTTCTTCGGAGAGAGAAAGGTTTATAAAGCCTAAGAGAAAAAAGGTCTATAGGATATAATCACAGTGAAAAAGGTTATGTGTGAGTGTGGCTTCACAAACGTATATGAAGGCCCTTGGGAGATCTTTGGGCACGGGAGTGAAAGGACTTAGGGGTTTTCAAACCTAGGGGAAAAATTTGAAGGGTAACATAAGGGATTATAGCACGGGGAGAAGGTGTGAAGAAAAAAAAAAGTACACGGGGGTAAGGGCTTAGGGTGTGTGTTAAAAGGAGTATGGGGGTGGAAGGGAAAAAGGATTATGAGGGGGTGAAGGGTAAAAGGAATATGAGTATAGGAAGGGGGCTTGAGTTTTAAAAAAAACCGGGATAAAAAAGGGTGCTAAGGTATAGGAAGTGGGGCTTGAGGAGCCCCCCTCCTTAGAAGTGTCAAGAAGCTTCTTAAAGCTTCTGTGGGGGTCGATCAGGATCCACGTGGGGGGGGGGGGGGGGAGAATCTTGGGGGCGAGGACTAGGGGGAAATAGACTGCAGGCGGCGGTGATAGCGTTTGGGGGGAGAGAGGATAGAGGCGGCAGGTGGCTGGTGGTGGTGGCAGTATTAGGCGGCGTCCTCCTCGTGATGGTCCTCCCTCCTGCAGCTTGGCGACAACACCAGCACGGCCATAGCTTCATCCTCACGTCTCTACCTTTCAGCTCGGCCCTCTCTCCATTTTATAGGGGGGAAGAGAATTCTCCCCTCCTCACGTGTCACAGTGCATGAAGAAGGAGCCGAGCAAGCTCCAGCGACGAGCTTGTTGGCTCCTCTATCACCCCTTGACGCTCCAGCTCGATGTGCTACCATGAAGGCAGAATTTTTTTAAAATATATGTATATATTTAATATATTATATTCTCTCCCCCTTAGAAGAATCGAGATGTCCTCATCTCGAGATAAACTAGGGATATTGATGGTTGAGAGTGCCTTCATCTACCCATGTGGCATCCTCTTTGGGATAATCTTTCCACTAGACGAGGCATTCTCTCAAGGTTCTGGATCTAAACTGTCTCTCCCTAACATCTAAGATCCTATCCTCCTTAGTTCAAGGACTCCTTGACTAGGCATTACAATTTGTTGGTCATCAAGTACATGGTTAGGGTTGGGTACATATTTTTTCAATAAGCTGATATGGAATACATTGTGAACCTTTAGATTCTCAGGGAGTTGCAATCTATAAGCATTGGGTCCTAAGCATTTGAGGATTTTGTACGGCCCACAATACCTTGAACTTAGCTTCTTGCAATCTCCAAGGGATAGAGAACTCTTTTTAGGGCGTATGCGAATGAAGACCATGTCTCCTTCTTCGAAGACTCTTCCATGACGCTTCAAATCCGCATATGCCTTCTGTCTATCCTTGGCCACTTGGATGTCATGTCTTATTGTCTTTATTTGATCATCCATATCTTCCAACATCTGCCTTGAGGCTTCAACCCTTAGGGTTGGATCAAAAAAGTTTAGAGGACTTCGACAATCATGACCATACAATGCTTGGAAAGGAGTCATCTGAATGCTTTGCTGGTAAGAAGCATTGTAGGCAAATTCAATCAATGGCAAGTATTGAATCCACCTCTTCGGCTCTCGACAGTAGTATGCCCTAAGCATATCCTCGATGACTTGATTTACACGCTCTGTTTGGCCATCCATTTGGGGATGGTAGCTAGTGCTAAAACAGAGTTGAGTCCCAATAGCTTCAAAGATAGCTCTCCAATAAGAAGAAAACTAGGAAAAAACAAGTCTCTGTAATAACCAAGAAATAAGAGAACAAGGAAAGAAAGGAAAAAAGATTTTGAATACTTGGAAAGGAAAATAATTTTAAGGGAATAAAGAGAGCGACAAAAGATGAGAAAGGGGGAAGAGAGAGCTCATTTGAATACTGAGGGATTGAGAGAGAGAGAGAGAGATAGGTCAAGAGGGCAGTAGCAACATCAATTTGTAGTATCATTGCATTCGTGTATTCCAACAGGTATGCTTTGAGTCTTCCTTGATGTCTTTTGATTGAAGTTAGAACCCTAGCTGTAGTAACAAGTAGCACATTCAATCTTTTCAATCAATTTTGTGTCATTTGATGTTTTTTTTTGTGCTGCGCTTGGATGGTGTCCCCAAGACTCAGACAGCTGAATCCTCCCACTTGCAAGTAATTTAAGTCCACTCGGATGTATGATTTAGACAAGTACACTTGGATTCGAATGTCCAAGTCACCTAAGTCCACTCGAACATTCAGAATCGAACCACTTTTTGGGCCTTAGACAGCTAGCCCACAAACCTAGGATGGTCATAGAGCCCACTCAAAGGGTCGAGTCTAGGACTCGGACACGGGTTGTCCAAAACACAATTTGACCATTTGACCACCCGAAGACCTACTAAGGCCAACATCTAGTTATCCAAAAACCCATGTTGGAGCTCAGACGACTTGTAAATGAGACCATAGAGTTGATAGTCACCAAAACTTCAACCTAATAGTCCAAGAGTGATTGAAATTATTGACCACTAGCCACTTACCCTTGGTAGAGACTCAATTTGACTTCCTGGGCTGATCACCCAACCACCAAACCACCTATCAAAACCCATAAGGACCCAAAATCAATTTGCTAGGGAGTAAGCATGATTCATACGAAAGAGTTGCAACTGCATGAAACTTATTGGTAAAAGTTTGGATATGATTGATTTCATCAAAGATTGCACCCTGCATTGTAGACATTTAAGTGCATGTGAAGATTGGAAAGCCTCATTTTGCATAGCTCACATCGAGTTGCACTACTCAAATTTGTAAGTGTGTGTACAGTTGTTATAGATTGATTGGATTAACAAGGAACACACTAAAGGGGATTAAGTTAAGAATTGAATTCACCAATAGGAGTGCAACCCCCCTGGAGACTGGATAGACATGACATAACATAATCCTTAACATCCCTCTAAATGCCCTTTCAATAGAAACTTTTATGGATATTATCAAATGTTTTGAACAACCCATGGTGTCCTGCTAAGGGTGAAGAGTGCATCTCACACAAGATATGGACTTTGAAAGAAGATTGTGGTGTCAAGAATACTCTACCATGATACCATAAAAGACCGTTGTGCCATTTGAAATTTGGATATTCTTCTCCTTTGCCTTGCTGAAATTCCTTCATAATCGTTGATGCTTGCTCATCAAGCAAATACTCCTCTTGGATATCATGGATCCAATCCTTATGCATTCTTATGCACGATTGAAATGGTAGAAATGGAACATGTCCACATTCTTGATAAGGCATCTGTCACCACATTGTCTTTTCTAGCCATATAAGATATTTTGAAGTCATATCCTTGAAGAGTAGCTAACCATATTCGTTGCTTGGGAGATAAATTTGGTTGTGAAAGAAAATATTTCAGCACATGATGATCGCTTTTGACTTTGAAATGAATTCCATAAAGGTAATGATACCACTTTTTGATAGCATGCAATATTGCTAACTAACATCTCTTGCTCATAAACATGTAATTGGCGCTCCTTGTCATCAAGCTTTCGGCTCTCATGAGCTATGACTCCATGATCTTGACATAAAATAGCCCCAATTTCTCTTCCACTAGCATCCACACATATGATAAACTCCTTAGAGAAATCTGGACATAAAGGATGGGTGCTGAAATTAGAAGAGATTTTAGCTCATTAAAACTTTGATCGGTGATGGAGTCCCAAAAGAAAGCTTCCTTTTTGAGCCTATCCGTCAATGGAGCCGCCACATGAGCATAATTCTTGACGAACCTTCTATAGAAGGATGACAACCCAATGAATTCTCTCAAAGAGGTTGCATTCGTAGGAGTAGGCCATTCTTTGACACATTTTACCTTATTGGGGTCCACTCCAATCCCTTGTTCTCCCACAACATGACCTAAGTATTCAACTTCATCTTCCACAAAAAAACACTTCGTTATCTTGGCAAAGAGTGTGTGTCTTTGTAAAGTGTCAATGACCTCTCTCATATGCTTCAAATACTCATCCTTAGATTTACTATAGATTATGATATCATCAAAGAAAACAAGAACTGTTTCGAACAAGAAGGGCTACAATATTTTATTCATGAGGGCTTGAAAAGTAGTAGGTGCATTGGAAAGTTCAAATGGCATAACCAAGAAGTGATATAACCCTCTTTCAGTTCTAAAGGCTGTTTTGAACTCATCTTCTTCCTTCATTCGGATTTGATGATAACTCGATTGAAGATCTATTTTGATGAAGACCTTTGCATCTTTAAGCTCATCCAAAAGATCATCAATTCGGAGAATAGGATACCTATTCTTGACTGTTGACTTGTTCAAATCCCAATAATCAACACACATGCAAAATGATCCATCTTTCTTTTTGACTAAGAGTACGGGAGAGGCAAATAGTGATTGGCTTTGCTGAATTAAACCCATTTGCAGCAATTCTTTAACTTGACGCTCTACTTCTTCCCTTTTAAACTTGGACAAGTGATAGAGAGGTTTGTTGATGAGTTTTGTATTGGGCAACAAGTCAATAGGATGGTCAACCTTTCGCTTTGGAGGTAAATATGATGGTGGCTGAAATAAATCCTTGTACTCCTCCAATAGCTCTTCTAATCTCGGATCCCTTTCCTTTGAAGAAGAAGATGGCTGATTTGTTGATTGTCCTTCATCTACTTTCACAAGCAAAAGAGTAAAGGTGCATGATTTTGCATTGATTTCTTTTCGCAATTTCTTCATGGAGATGAGTTCTATTTGTTTGTGGTCTATGCCTTTCAACTCTATGTGATGTCCTTGCCAATTAAATTCCATTAGCATTTGCTCCAAGTCCAAGGTAAATTTGCCAAGTGTTTTCATCCAATTACAACCAATGACAATGTCAATAGGCCCCATATCCAAAGTGATCAAATCCACTTTTATTGTGCAAGAGGGCGATAACTCAATTGAGGTACTTGGACACACTTCTTTACTAGACTCATATTCACCGTTGGCAACTTGTATCTGCAAGGAAGAATCCATATCAATGGGTAGCAACTTCAGCCCGTTCAAAGATTTGGTGTTGATGAAGCTATAAGTGGTGTCCGTATCCACTAGAATATGTGCAACCTTGCCATTAATGAAACCTTTGAGTCTAAGTGTATTTTCCCCTTTGCAACCGGTCCATGCATCATGTGAGATGGTATACAAGGAAACATGAGAATCATGATTACCACCTAGATCAAAAGGAAATCCTTCCATGGGATCATAGAATTCTTTGTTGGTGGCATGCTCCTCTTCATGAATCTCTTCAATCATTGGGTATGCATCAACATTCAGTAAATTTCCCTCTTGATCTTATTCTTCTTCAACTTCCACTTCCTGAGTGATCACCATGTTGATTTTTGAGTTCTTAGCTTTACACTTTAGCTTATGATCTTGTGACCACTTCTCCCCACACTTGAAGCATAATCCTTTTGCATGCATTTCCCAAAGTTTGTCGTGAGGAAGGAAGTTGATGTTAGAACTGTTTTGGGGTAGTTTAGGAGCATTTTTAGCTCTTGAAAAAGTATTTCTTGGCTTAGCTATATTTCTGAAATTTGCCCCTATTTTGGTACAAAATTTCCACTCTGTTTAGAGGCATAAACAATGGGAAATGTTGGCACTTTGCTGTTATAACTGTTTGGAATGTTATAACCTCTATTTTCTTGTCTAAAAGAGTCTCTTGATTGACTGAAAACTTATCCATATTTTGTAGGTTGATTGGAAACATTACTGCCTATACTTATTTGCTAAAAATTTTCCGCATCCCTTTTGTACTTCAAAGAATATCTTTTAGCCAATTGTATGGCATCATGTAATGTTTTTGGTTGTTGAGCTCCTACCTCCGATGATAGGGTAGGGTCAAGACCAAAAATGTATTTATACTGCTTAGCAAAATATGAAATACCTTCAACATACATGGAAAGATTCAAGTAGGCATTGGAATAGTCTCTAATGGACATTCCCCTTTGAGCACACACATACCATCTTCTTTGAAGCCTTTCTTTTTCCAAAGGAGACACAAAGATATCAATCATTGCTTGCTTGAACTCCTCCCAAGAGTCAAAACTTTGCCTAATCTTTTGCATGTAACGCCACCAAGTATGGGCATAACCTTCAAGATGAAGGGCCGTGAAATATATTTTGGCCGAAATAAAATTTGGCCTCTTCACTTCTAGGGTAAAGGGTGAAGTACAATTCAAGCTTATTGATCCACTTCTCCCATTCTAAGGGTGATGCATTATCTCCTTTGAAATTAGTGATATTGATATTCTCTTTGTATTCTTTTTCATTGTAAGATGGTTGCCCATGAGATTGTTGTCTCCATGAATCTTTATTCCATGAATTTTGTCTAAAAGTAGGTGGCCCAAAACCACGAGATGAGGGTTGTCCATTTGAAACACGCTCTTGGTTTGGGATGTCATGGGTTGATCTTCGCTCATCGTGCCTTCCACCTTCATGAACTTGATTGTTGACTGCATTTCCTTTTTGTGCATTTGAGGGCTGATAATAAAAATTCTTATAGAAGGGGATCACATCCATGATAATCGCTATCCCATCGAGTGTTGTCCTGTTTCCCTTCATGTCTATGATTATCCTTTGGACTGCTAAAATGAGGCCTTGGGGTATGAATACCATGAATTTGTTAAGGATGATGGGTTGCCCCTAACTCTAGATGGCTCTCCCTTTTCAAAGGTGTGCATTACTGGCTGAGAATTTTCTTTGTTTGGATGGGAAGGATTACCAACAAAGGGAATCGCATGGGAGTCTTCAATATTTTGAGGTTCACTTTGTGGTTTTCTTCCAATTTTCTTTATGGCCGAGATGAGCTCTTGGAATAAGAATTTATTACTTTGCTGCAATTCAAAGATTCCTTGGTGTACCTGTGCCATCCCTTGCAATAAACCTTGATTCATATGGGTTAAACCTTCATTCAAAACCTTCAAATCCTCAGAAAGTCCTTCATTGATATGTCCCAACTCTTTTGACAGTAGGAGATAATCATTCCATGTATGCTCTTCATATGTGTCCTGTTGTCCTTGATGTGTGCTATGAGCAATCCCAATACTTAATTCTTCATCTACTTGATCAATATTATGGGCTTCAGTTGTGTAATTTTGACCCTCTTGGAAGTATCTGACAGGTCCATCATTCAATGCCTTAGTAATAGGGTCTTTTTTCTTATTCCTAGCCATTAGGAAGAAACATTGCTATAATAGTAGATAGTATGTCACTAAACCCATTGTTTCTCTCTGAATATGGCACCAATCCCAATGCTCAATAGCTCTATGGAAAGCTTATTATATGAGGATATACCAGATTTAATAATATCTCAACTTGCAATAGGGTATATAGGTCGATTGAACTCAAACAGTGTATTCCAGACAACCTATTTAGGTGCAGTCCACTAGACCCCCTGTCAGTAAATTGGCCATAACTTTTGCTCCCGATGTCGGATCAACAACTTTTTCATTCAAATCGGAGCTAAGAATCCCATCTTTGAATGGAGCTATCAAGTTCTTAGTTTGGATCAGGATAGAATTTTCTGTAATAAGAATTGTATACTTGTCCAGAGAATTCCTACAACCTGTTAACACCCCGTAGGAACCGTGTTTGACCCTAAAATGAATCCTGTGGTACTTGTAGACCTTCAAAGCAATTAGTAGACTTGTGATAGGCTATAAGACACTTGTAAGTATCTAGTAAACCCCTGCAATTGATAGGTACTTATGTGAAAAGACCTATAAATCTGTCCAAGGATGTCACAAACTGCCTTGCTCGGTACCCCATGTCTTCAAATCTTCATCCACTCTTTCTCAAGTGGTCTTCCACGGTACACCACTTGTGGTGAGGGATAAAATGGTAGGACGGGTACCTAAATGGGCTCTGAAACTCCGAAAGGTGTGCAAAGTTTCTTTTGGGCTAGGTTGCCCACCCCTACGGAGTCTTAAATAGCAAGGGAGGGTCACCTCTCTTTTGTCTTGCTATCTCATCCGGCTTTGACCTTTTTCCTCGTTCATAATCAAATTGATCCAAATTGAAAGGTATAGCCCTAGCTTCAAACAAAAATTTGTCCCATAATGGTTGCTTCCATGCAAAGAAATATCCATAATGCTTGTAGGAGAATATGCTTTGAGTCTTGAAGAATCCAAATTCTTGATAGAATTAAGAATGAATGAAAATACCATACACTCAAGCATTCAAGAGAGTGAAAATGCTCTCAATCTTGATGGAATGCCCCAATGTAGACCGATTCTTGATGGAGTGGCTTCAATCAAACCTTCTTGGAGTTGTAGAATACAAAAGCCCCATGAAATTGAATAAGATAATCCAAGAATTGGATTCTTGAAGCTTGTTGCCTTGTTTTGACTCCATAGCCACCATATTTTGAAGCTTCACGTCTAAGAATGCATCAATGCCAGTCCCTTGAGTGTTGAGAAGCTCCAAGAGGCTTGATAGAACAAAAGCCCTCTGTCATTTTAAAGAAATTTCAGAAAAGATTCACTCCTGTCCTGAATCTGCCATAGCCAGGGTTTTGGAAGCTAAAGAATGATCAAGGAAGTGTAAGGAGACCATAGATGCTTGCTGAAGATCTGAAGGGGCCTTGCCAAAGCTTGCCTCAAGCTTCATCTGATGAAATTTTGTGGAGAAAGAGGTGCAAGAATTCAATGCAAAATGCGCCAACTCAGCTTGCTGTCCTACTGATGATAGTTGCCTTGATTAAGGTATATAGCTACTCTACGTGAAGCTTGAAGCATGGAGAATAAGGTCTTGGAGGGTACTTGAACTAATGAAGGCCAGGAAGAAGAGAAAATTTAAGATCCACCATGAAAGCTTGATGAAAAGCTTGAGAGGAAGAAGAGAGAGAAAATGTCTCCAAAAAGTAATCTCAGTTTAACCACTGTAACCCCACTTAGACTTCAGTTAGGTCTAAAAGCCTTCAAAATGGACCTCCATTTGACCACGTCCTACTAATTCAACCAAGAACCTCCATCTTCCTCAAGATCTTCTTCAAAAGCCTTCAAAATTAGTCACGACTTGTTGCAAAAGACTCTGACTAGTCACAGTTTGAACTGTACCAAACCCTGTGACCAAATCTTGGTGCTCCAGTTAACTGGTTCCTGTCCCAATGACTAAATTTTCCAAGAAAATGACATTTCCCATGGATCAAAGTCCATGCTCTGATACCAATGTAATAAAGCTAAATTCCATAGCAAGATTTTAAACTGAAAATACAAGAAATAGACATAAAATGATAGGAAGCCATAGCCAAGGTGGCTTGGCAAGAAATGGTATTACCAATATTGGTTGAGAATCAAATGATGAGAGGCTGCAACAAGGTATGCACCCCTAGCTATGATGGCCAAGAGTATTCACCCTCTTAGATGGTGGGAGGTTGAGATCTCAAATAATTAATGTTTGTAAAATGGCAAAAAGATGCTACACATGTTACACCTCCACCCTTTATACTTACCTTAGACTAAGGCATTTATTCTAGGCATTTATGCTTTATTACACAAGTGCGCACAAACATCAACTTTGATGTGCATGCTAGTAAGTTAGGAGTTGTTTTTTGGGTTTAGTCAAATGCATAGATTGCATTTTTGTTGGACATAATGATATTTATAACATTAACTTGCAATGATATTGCCAAGTAATAGATAAGAATAGTGTGCACATTTTCTTTTCCATTTTCTTGGTACGAAAATGAGTAGAAGCGATTGATATAATGTATTAGTTTCTTTTTTCTAAACAAGCACTTGTGGGGCATTCATGTGCACAGGGCACTCATAAAGGAGGAGACCATGGAGGCACGAAAAGCTATTTTAAAGAAAATTTTATTCTTATTTTATTCATTTTAAAAAAGACATTCTATTGATTTTCTAAGGGGGGGACTAACCCTAGGCTACCCCTTGTCATCTCAATCACTTCATTCATGCTCCATCACTTGGAGTTGCCTCAAAACCACTATTGCTCCCTCCGTGCTCGCTATTGGTCATCTAGTCCTGGCCCCTGCAACACCCTCGTATCGCCTCATCACTAGCTCAAGTGGATTCATTCTCCACCTTATCACTACTATAGTATCTAAGCACCACTTGTAGCCACAATGGAGACATTGGCCAACTACAGCATGGCTATGAGCCATCCTGTCACCCATTGTGTGGCCACATTGTGCCACCTATAGTGCTGAATGAGACATTGTGCCCACCTTGCAAGCTATCATGGCTGCCTACACGCTTGAAGCCAATTGTTATACTCATTGCAAGACACCATAATGGAGCATGACAACAACCATTGTGCTACTCACCACGTTGTAGCGTCACCAATCACATCCTTCTCCTTCCCATCAACTTCATCCCCATCACCATCACCATCATTGTTAAAACCTAATCACCATGTCTTATGAATTGTTGTTGAATCAGTGCTTAACATTTGCAACCACCTACCTATGTCTATACCATGATGTGTTGCCCCCATCACATGCAAATTTTCTTCCTCAATTGATGTTACCCCTGATCTTCTCCCTCTTGATGGATCTTATCCCCTGTCTTCGCTCCTAGAATGATGGCCTGCATGAAGAGATGGAAATCTAGTCTTTCTCTCTCCTCCCTCTCTCTCCCCTAAGGGGTTGTTCTTGTGTGCAAGAGGAAAATGAAGAATGTTGACGGAAGGCTTGTCTGGTTGGAACTGGATTGCTTCCGAGTCGATGTAGACATGAAGATTGCTGATTGTGAAGATGCTGGACATTGAATGTGGGCTGACCCTCAGGGTAGGTTGTTTACAGGCAGCAAATCATTCATCAACATCTTGGCGCATTTTTTGGGCTCAAACTATCCATGCTTCCTTCATCCTCTCTCTCTCCACGATTGCTTGTTGCACAAAAATGTTTGGGGAGGTCCAATGCTCCCAAAGGTCACTACCCAATTTGGCCAAAACAAGTCCACCTTTTCAAATCTTGCCCATCTTGTGGACTCATTAAAACATTGAACGGGGATTGTGTATTAGCACTGAAGTTGGGGCATTCAAATTGAAGGGATTTATTGCAATAGAGTACATAATTTCTAGGAGAAATACAATTGCTTGTTAGGTTTATTTGTTTCTTGCATTCTACAATATATTCAAGAGTTTTTATTCCAATATTTCTTTCTTCCATCTATCTTCTATTTTCTTTGATCCCCAACAGATTTAGGTCTAGAACTTTTCAACTCCCAATATTTAGTGAACTTGACTTGAAAGGCCTACCTAAGTATCTATAAGATGGGAGAACGAGTTGAAGGCGAAGTTGTTGTTAAGACAATATATATTAAAGATTTCATAAGGAGTTATGAATTGATTAAACATGAAGAGGTTGTTATCATGGCTCTACATGAAGTGATTGTAGAGATGAAGAAGTTTGATGGCATAAATATTTCTCGGTCTCTTCACTTCTATGTAGAGAAGCTAGAGCTAGCCAGTTTATCAGAAGATGATATGCCTATATATTTTACTAGGGTTGTTTATTGTCAAATCCAGAGCCACATATAGTTCATCTACATAGATTATAGAAATACATGGTTTGGTTTCAAGAAATCCCTAAAAAAGGAGTGTTTCATGGAGGATGTAGACAAAGTAGCTAAGTAGACTTTTCTAGAATAGGTTTCATAAACTTGCAAATGGCCTCTCTACTTTAGAGCTACAAAGAGAGATTGAGATGAAGTTTGATTCTTAGATAGTGTAGAGTATTTATCCTTACTTATGGAGAAAGTTCTTTTGTCTTTCTAGATAAATAAACAAGATTTACTTGCTGTGATTAATAGGGATGAAGCAAAAGATAAGTGATCAACCTCTCTACGGGTGGCTTTAGTCGAATGGCCTGCTTATAAGAGGTTATTTTTGGGATAGATCTAAAGATATCTTACCTACTATTGTAGTTAAGGAGTTATAATGTTTATATGGATGTATTTGAAAAGATCTCACAAGGATTTATAAAAGAATGAGGGTTGAAGTGGTTCTGGGTTGTTTCGTGCATATCTGAGCTATTTTGGTAAGAGTATTCTATAGTCGTTTCTAAGTTTTCCTTTATACTTGCTATTTTTTTAAAAAGTTGAAAGAGTGGTGGTAAACTATTGTCTCAAGATAGAGTTTGTCTAAGCTATTGTATTAGGCACATTATATTCAACTTGAATGGATTCATTGCTATTGTACCAAAGAGCAATTCAATTGTTTGTTAGGTCTATTTGTTTCTTGTGTTCTACAATATATCCAACAACAATACATTTGCTTGTTGGGTCTATCTATTTCTTGTATTCTATAGTATATCCAAGAATAACCCTTATGTACTCTTGTGCATAAACCTTCACCCATTCTAGATCCACTATTCATAGACCTTGCATCCAAACTTACCTAGTGTTGAGGTGGTAAACTCAACACTTGCAAACATTGATGATGGACTATTTGGTTAGATGGGTTCACATGTCTACACTTAACATGTCGGTGGTCATTATGATCCTCACATGGCCATTGCCTTATCGCTTCTTATATTAGGTTTGTTGCACTTACCTATAGCTAGCATAGTTATAACATAATCGATTAGTATAGTCAATTATGTACTATTTGACTTAGTAGGTCACTTTCCTTTATGTTGTATCTTATCCATACTTTGTGTACATTGTACTGTGTATGAAAGAAGAAGAAGAAAAAAGCAAAAAAATGTTTTGGCCTCCATATCTCTTCTTGTGTTCTTGAATGAGCTTCCTCTTGTGTGTATGATGTATGTTTGATGCAACAATTGAAGCAATTTCTCCCACTATGTGATTCATGATATGCTTTCAAAGTGGTGCTACTGAAAGAGACTAGTTTTCAAGATTCAAGTGAAGGAGGTAGAAGCAAGGATTTGAGAAAGCAAGCAATGGACAAGAAGCTCTCCCCTTCTTCCACTCTCTCTCTTAAAATAGTACTTATGGAGGCATCAAAAGCAGAGCTGAGTAAAAATCTTAGTAAAAGACATGGAAGATTTAACTCAAGTAAGAGTTGAATACTTTGAAGAAAGGGAAGATGTTTGTAAATGAGTATGTTTTCAAAGTAAGAATCATTACAGATGGCTTAGCGGCTATTGATACAATGATTGATGATGATGATTTGGTTTCATCTACTTTGGGTACCTTAATAATGAGAAAGCTTGAAAATCATTTGTTACTTATGTTTATGTACAGAAGCTGTTTCCAAATTTTGATAAATTTGTCTCTCTCATGATCACTAAAGAGATCAGCATGTAGGGTAAATCATCTAAAAGAAGTAATGCAACTGTCTAACAATTTTACTCAAGTTCAGGAAGCGGATGTGGTAGATCCTCTTCAAGAGGCCATGGCATGGAACATATTGCTGATAACCAACAAAATCAGTTAAACCAACAGTTTGGTGAAATGTAAGTTTCACGAGGTTGTGGCAACTTTAGAGGTAGAGGGAGTTCTAGAGAAAGAGGTGGATAGTAAAATAGAGATTCTAGTAATTCTAGTATTGTTTGTCCTTATTGTGGCAAAACAAGTCATATTATAGCCCAATGTTATGCTAAGAAGGATGATATTCACAATGGCAAACTGCAACAAGGAAACTGTACATTGCCTTCACGACAAAATAAAGAAAAAATTAAGCATTTATTTGTTATGCACCATATGGTGAATGTTGTTACAAAAAAGGGAACACATGATGATGTAGAGTATGTTGATTCAAGTGCATCTAATCATATGATCAGCCATGTTGAATGGTTTGGAGAGATACAAGATTTACAGAATCCAAGTTATGTGTAGATGGGTGATGATTCATGCCACCCAATTTCACACATTGGAAAAGTTTCCTTGTCCTTTCATGCTAGTCAGACAAAAAGTCTATCAAATGTATTACATATGACATCCATTAGAAAGAATTTAGTGTCTGTTGGTGAAATGGTAGAGTAAGGCCTGTAGGTTTGATTTAATGCAAAAGGCTACTTTGTGGAAAATTTTAATGATAATAAGTGTAAGTTGATTGCAAAAGGAAGTAGAGTTGACCACATGTTTACTATACATATTAGAATTTCTACTATGAATGTTACTATGCATGATAAAGAATAAGGAGGAGTTGCAGACATTAAAATATGGCACAAATTTATTGGACATGCAAATGTGTAAATGTTGAAATTAATTATGTCCGAAGGGTTGGTTATAGCATTTCCTACCTTAGAGTTGCTAAATCTCATAAAGTGTGTGACGCATGTCAATTTGTAAGCAAGCAAGACAATCTTTTTTGCATGATAGAGATGTGAGCAAGAATATACTTGATGTTGCACCTACGGATGTTTGGGGATCTACACAAAATATATCTCTTGGTGGCAACAAATATTTCGTCACACTTATCAACGATTGTTCAAGAAAGTTGTGAGTGTATTTCATGACGGAAAAGAGGGATACGTTTGAGGATTTCAAAACTTGCAAGGCTATTGTTGAAATAGAAATATGCTTAAAAATTAAGTGCTGGAGGTTAGATAGAGGGGAAGAGTACCTCTCTAATGAGTTCGGTGACTTCTTGAGGTCTCATGGAAAAGAGAGGTATTTTACTTGCAGGTATATCCCATAGCAAAACAGGATTGCAAAATGAAAAAAATATGCATATTGTAAAAGCATAATGATTGAAAAGAATTTGCTAAAATTTTTTAAATTTGAAGTTGGACACACTATTGTCTATATTATGAATAAAATACCCACAACTGCATTTCATGGAATGACCCCTGAAGAATGCTTTACATGTAAGAAGCTCGATGTGTCACACTTAAAAGTGTGTGGTTGTATTGTATTTGTTCATGTGCAAGATGAGTTGCAAAAGAAGCTTCATCCAACGGTTAAAAAATGTATTTTCACTCGATACCCTTTAGAATAGAAAGGGTATCATTGTTATAACCTTGCTATTAAGTGAGTTTAGAGTGAGTAGGGACGTTATTTTTGATGGGATGAGCACTTGATATATATCTAGTGGTGATGCATTAGATGATGATGATCATGATAGTTATGTACAAATAGAAAAGCAAGAATCACGAAGCCTTTGTGGACCAAAAATATAATCTAGTACTACATCTATAGTTAGCCCTTGGTTTGGGAGACTAAAGGGTAGCCCTACACTTTCAATTGTATATACTAGTATTGTAGATAAAGACAAAGGGAAGAAGCAAGTGTCTAATGGTATGATGCATCTGCTAGTAATTTGGGATTTGATAGAGATTTCAGTGGTTCAAAGAGTTTAGATGATGAGCTTGGTATTCCTTCAATTACGACACTAAGTATATAGAGAGCACATAGTAATGTAAAGGCTCCACTAAGTGATCCATGTTGAGATTCAGCAATCACACTCACTGATAGCCTCTTTGTATGGAGCTTCAGGGCCAAGGACATGTAGGCTTACCTATCCCATATGCACAGTGGTGCCTACTGCAGTTTCCTACTTTCCTATAAAGCATTGTACTTGCTTCCTTTTCTTAATGCAATGATAGTACTCTTTTCTTTCCAGTAAAGTGTCAGTGTCATTGTCCACACACAGGATTGTGTTTATGAGTTCAAGTCTCATTCTTGAAACCTAATTCACTTGTGTGACAGTCAGGGTCTGAGTCTATGTCTACATGAGTCTTCTTCTCGTCTTTGAACCACCATAGTCATGCTCTAGATCCATGTTTCTCAACATGGTTTCAGAGCCCAATCGGGCATGGATTAGCTTGGCTTAGCTCTCCTCTGCTCTCTCTCAGCTCATATTAACCTCTGGTCAGCTCAGTTTCATCCCATGACTTCATCTCCCAACTCTACCTTCACTTGAGCTTCCATGGCAGCCATAGCCAGCAGCACCCTGTCAGATTGAGTCGCTTATATCTCACTCCATAGGTCAAATCTCTTGGAGCTTCCTTCTGGAAAAGTGTTCCCCAGCTCACAAAGTTTCCCTGTATTACATCAATCCATGACATTTGGCTACCTGAAGCTCAGCATTGTGAAAATTCTTAGTCACTGCCATAGTCTTCAACTGTGACCTACAGGACATACCCTCCATGGAGCCTTCATATCTCTCTCTGTAGAGCATATCTTCATGAACTCTCTTCTAGACATATCTTTCTCTACTTAGGGCACTCCCTCTTGGTACAAAAATTGTCCACATTGTTGATCAACCATCACGAAATTGTCGAAATTCGTGTTTGCTGACAAAATTTGCGCCTGGTCTGTTCGTCCGCTCTGCGCATGCTGTAGATGCTGCAATCTTGATGAGGAGGATAGGGTTTTGGAAGAGCTTTAAGTAAGCTTCATTTCTATAATTTTTTTTTTCAAAATGATCAACTATAGCTCGTGCAATCTGCAAAAAACCAGGCCCCTGTCTGAAACCCTAAACTGTTAGCCATAGCCAGTTTCATCAAAGCTCAAAAATCTCACCATTTTCTCTCTCCTGCCACCTGGAGCAACCCACTGCCACTCTGATCTACTATCCCAGCACCAAATCAAGGAGGGGAAGGACCTGAGAAGATTGAAGAAGGATCGACGACCCCGAGCAAGGAAGATTCAAGCTCAACATCAAGTCTCTACATAGTGTGTTTTCACACTACTATTACTTGTGTCCCTTGACACATTGCAATCAGCTCTTTCACTTGTAAAATTTGAGAATCTTGGAGCTGATTTGCTACTACTCCAACCATCCAACATGGGAAAAGACTCTCCGAATCCTCGGTTCAAGGGAGTCTGGTTTCACACTTGGCAAACCCGCATCAAGCTCATCCTGATGAAGAAGGGTCTCTGGGCCATCACAAATGGCAAAGAAAATAAACCTCGAGATGCGGACCTTGCAGTTACTTGGTAGAAGAATGATGACAAGGCACAAGCCATCATTAAGCTGGAATTGGATGACAGCTACATCCATCATGTGGATGCCTGTGACACGTCTCATGACACTTGGGACAAATTGGATACCTTGTTTGGTGCACAGTCAAAGTCATCTAAGTATGGTCTATTGATTGAATTTTTCCAACTTGATATGAAGCCTCATACATCCCTGGCATCCCATCTAAAGTCTCCTAACCCAACTTGCAGGGATAAAGCTAAAAATGGATGAGAGATGTTTGTATTGGTGTCTTGTTAAAAAGTCTGCCTCCTGCCTATGATAATGTATCAACCACTCTAACCAATATGCCTAATCCTCAACTTGTTAAAGCTTCTCTGCTAGAGGAAGAAAAGAAACTTAAAAGCAAAGGAGAGCCTAGCACTTCAAAGGATGAACAAATGTTATATGTAAACATCAGATACAAAAGTAAAAAGGAACCTCTCTTCTGTGACTTCTGCAAAAGGACCAGACACATTGAGAAGTTTTGTCATGCTAGGAAGAGGTCCCAAAAGGCCTATCTTGCAGCTGTGAAAGAAGAAGAAGACCATGGACCAAAAGATGAAGATGAAGACCACCAGGATTGGAAGGACAAGCCTCATCAGTCCTTCTACTCTCATTACTTTGATAGACTGTTTTAAAAGCCTTGTATTTCCTAGCCCTAATGCTTCTTGCCATAAGCTTTGTAAACTCCTCATGTAACTTGGCACTACAGTCCCTATACACTTTGTGAGGCCCCTATTACAGCCTCTAGATGTCCATCATGTTTTGGTGCCCACACTTAGCCTTTTCTGCGACAGCCTCTGGTGTCTACCATGTTTGTGGTGTGCCCACACTTTGCAGGTGGTTCTCATTACAGCCTCTACACACTTTGTGGCTTTCTAGTTGTGATTGAGGAGGGGTCTTGAGATTCAGCAATCACACTCACTGACAGCCTCTTTGTATGGAGCTTTAGGGCCAAGGACATGCAGGCTTACCTATCCCATATGCACAGTGGTGCCTATTGCAGTTTCCTACTTTCCTATAAAGCATTGTACTTGCTTCCTTTTCTTAATGCAATGATAGGACTCTTTTCTTTCCAGTAAAGTGTCAGTGTCATTGTCCACATACAAGATTGTGTTTATGAGTTCAAGTCTCAATCTTGAAACCTAATTCACTTGTGTGACAATCAGTGTCTGAGTCTATGTCTACATGAGCCTTCTTCCTAGGCTTTGAACCACCCTAGCCATGCTCTAGATCCGTGTTTCTCAACAATCCAATGGTATGCAAGTCTAGCAAGGTCAGATATCCTATTAAAAGATTTATTTTTGAAGGTTATACATCTCACCATTATGCTTGTATAGTAAATGTGATTGAGGATGTTGAGCCCACTTGTTTCGAGGACATTGTTGGTCATGCTCATTGGGATTGAACAATGGATGAGGAGATGGCTACATTAGAGGCCAATAAGACTTTAGATCTAGTACCATTGCTTAAGGGAAAAAAAGCTATTGATTGTAAGTGGGTCTAGAAAATTAATTATAATACAAATGGTTTCGTTAGCAAGTATAAGGTTAGTGCATTTTACTTTGACTATTGCCAATGGGTTTAAAGTCAAACAAGTGGAAGTTTTAAGAGATTGTCTGGTCAAAATTGCTAGAGTATAGTTCAAGGTTAGCTTTCTTGTCATGAAAGGAATTGAATATGACTTGTTGCTTGGCCGACTATGGATGCACAATGCATCTCTCATTGAGGACTAGGAAAACAATATAGTCTTTCTAGGAAATAAGAAGGAGGCAATTCACATTGAGATGGGGACTCTTGGAAGACCTTAGCTATTAACTTGGATGCTATCTTTGCATTGTTACAAGGAGATTCTAATGATGCTCCAATCCCTTGACCATTCACTAGATATATTCTCTCTCTTAAGGATGAGAAGATTGGATGCACATTTGGAATTGCCATTTATAAAGGAGTTGGAACATCAATTATCTTACGAACACATGAGTCAAAAAAATGCACGAGATACTTTAGCCCTTATCGTAGAATCTCATATAGAAATCATTTCAATGATGCTCTTTATTATGTCCCTTTGATGTTCAACTTTCATGATAGCCTCTTCGCCTCATTAATGAAAGAGTAAGACATTGATGTTGAGGAAATAAGTGATGACTATGAGGATTGCCAATCAATTCAGGATGACGATGACTATAATTCTAACATATTAGATTATGATATTGAGCAAATTTTTATGTACCCCAAACTCTCGTAGATTGAGAGCTTGCTCATTAACATAGCATTGTAAGACTAAACTCAGAATTAGAATGGCTCGAATACCTCAAGGTACTTGACATGAACAACGAACTCAACGATCTTTGTCTAGACCTTGAGGCATTCACAACCAAGGATGACATAAGTAAAGTCTATGAGAATACCATGACAAGTTCTGACTCTAATATGTATGGAAGTAGTGATTATGGCCCAAAAATCTCTAAAGCCAACCCTATCTACTAAGTCTAAGACCAAACTTCTAGTCCATTTAAGGTGGAAATACTTGAAACACAATATGCACAATAGTGAGTCAAAGCTCGAAGTTAGAAAAAAACACAATACCTTCTCCCATGATTTAAAAAGTTCAAAAAGAGTGATCAAGACTTAGTTAAACAAGAAAAATGGATTATATGAAGAGCTTGAAGGGGATGAGGCCCTAAAGTGGAAGCATTGAGCAGAAGCAAGAGCTATGGTGGAAGGAGCAAGAGCAAGAGAGAGAGAAATGCTATGTCAGGACGAGTGGTTATCATGGCATACATCAAATTGCCCATTATGGATACATAAGGGATCTTGGCTATCTCAAACTTCTACTCATCATAGTGTAAAAAATTGACTTGAGCAACCTTCACATGAGAAGGTAAAGGATAGCCAATAGACTTAACATCCTACATATGAAACTGATTGAGGAACTTTTGGATATACTCCTTTTGTGACAAGTAAAGGACCCCCTTAGAGAGATCATGCATAATGTGCATCCCAAGAATATGTGAGATCTATCCCATGTCCTTCATCTCAAAGCCTTCTTGACTTGACCTTTCAAAGTATCTAGCTCATCATGAGTACTCCTAGCAATTAGCATATCATCCATGTATAGTATTAAAATCATAAGGCTACCATCACAAGCCTTCTTCATGTATAAACATAGATCTATGTCCCTACTACAAGAATATCCTTGTGAATGGAAAAAGACATCAAACTTACGGTACCATTACCTAGGTGCTTATTTAAGGCCATAAAGGTCTCTCAATCGCCACACTAGGTGTTTCTTGCCATGGTTTCCAAAGCCTTAGGTTGCTCCACGTAAATCTCATCATTCAAGTTTCTATGTCAAAGAAAAGTCATCTTATTATCCATCTGATATATATCCAAGTCAAGTTAAGCAACCAAAGCCAGTTCCAAGCATAGGGTAGTTATCTTCATAACATGAGAAAAGACTTCATCAAAGTCCACACCATGCTCCCTCCTGCTTGAAATCCTTAGCAACCAATCTGGCCTTATATGCCAGTTTGGGGTGTCCAAGGGTACTTTTCAACTTGTACACCCACTTGCAAAGCATGCTTTTCACTAAGAAAAGGAACCCAGTCCCATGTATGATTTCTCTATAGTGAGTCATACTTTGACTGTATGGCTCTCTCCCAAGAGTGACTATCACCTCTGCACATGCCTTCATCATAAGTAAGAGGCTCACCAACATTTGTCACCATAACATAATCCATAGAGGGTGTAAATCGCTCAGGCTATTGTCTATCTTTAGTAGACCGTCTCAAAACAAGTTGTGGAGCATGTACATCCTACAGAGCATCAGGGACTGGGGCCATTGGAGCATGAGCCATTGCTATACAGGTTGTCCAACTAGATGTACAATAGTAGGAGGCTCATCCTGAAATATCGCTCTACATACCTCAATGACATGCTCAAGCTACTTATGCATTTTCTCCTCGTGGAAAATAACATCATAGCTATGGATAACCTTCCAAGCTTTCGGATCCCATAGGTGATAGTTCATGTTACATACATATGCATAACTAAGAAATATGCATTTCATAGATTTAGGATCCACCTTATTGTACTTGCCCTTCGGAACGTGAGAAAAAGCCTCACAACAACCACAGACACACAAATGAGCATAGGATGGAGGTTTTCTAGATCATACCTCCTCTATAACCTAATATAGTCAAGAGTAGTACATGGGGATGGATTAATCTATTGTATATTAGTAATAACTATCTTAATCCAAAAATGTTGTGGCAAGATGGCTTGGCTAAGCATACTGCAGATTGGCTCTTAAATTATTCTATTCATGTACTTGTTGAGATATCGAGCTCCACTCGTGATATGCCAGGGTGACAGTTGTGCATTTATGTCATCGACTTGTCAGTTGTAGATGCGGTTGGTACACCACCCATGAATAATAGCTAGACGATAGCTATCCTTATCTACTCTAGTTCGTGGCTCAGTTAGTATGCCACCTTAGTTAGTTGTCTTTGGTTTGAGACCCATATATAGGGTTCTTCTATTTCTTTCTATTAGAGTTCTTTTGGCTTACACAACTAAGAAGAGGAAAACTGTTTTCAGCCTCCACCCTTGTGTGTATTCCCCCATTGTGCAAGCAAGAAAGCTACAAGTGAGACTCCTTCCTTCTCTCCCACAATCTTGACATGGTATCAGAGCCTTGTTCGTGGTAAGGAGCTCAAGAAAGCAAGCCAAGCTCACGGTGTTCTGGTAAGAGAAGCAGTGTTGCTTTCATTTTCTGTTTTGGAAGCAGATCTCTGCAGGTAGCACAGCCAGAAATTGCAGGAGTGCATTGTCTCAGGTTGAGACGCCCTTCGCGGTGAAGTAAGAGGGCAGTATATGCTGCGGGTAAGGGCTATAGCCCTTGGCGACCTTGTTTTTTTGATTTGAGGCCATTTCGGGGCCTGTTTTGGAGGCGGAAGTTTTCTGCACGCACTCAGGAAAAGACCCAGTTTTATGCTGTGCGACCACTGTTCCACAGGTCGGTGAAAAGTTACCACAGAAATTGCATCGTATGCTTATGTGCAGAGAGATTGGGAGTTACAAAATCATCCTTGGTTCCTGTTTATGCAAAATCGTCACTAGGAAGTGACTGTGTGGTCAAATACCACTTTCGCTAGTCTTGTAGATTTACCCTTGTGAGGGTGAAACTGTGTTTTTTGCAGTGACAAAATTTTTTGCAGTGTTCTGTAATGGCGTCTGATTCTCTTTCACAGATTGTCACTGAAAAGCTTGACAAGAACAACTTCCAAGCATGGAAGTTTAGAATGATGAATTTTCTTATGGGAAAAGGATATTGGGAATTTGTTGCAGGAAATGAAGAAGAACCAGTTCTTCCTGATGTTCCCAATCAACAGCAAATGCAGGCATTTAAAGCATGGCATGAGAGAGCCAAGAAAGTTATGTACTGGCTGTCTATCAGCATTTCAGACTCTATGATTGTGCATATTCAAGATGCAAGTACGCCAAAGGAGGCATGGGATACTTTGTCAAAAATGTATAGCACAAATACGCAAGCCAGGAAAATGCAGCTCAAGCAAGAGTTGCACAATGTGCAAAGAGAAAGTATGAGCATCAATGACTACCACATGAAGGTGAAGAAGATTGCAGATGCACTTGCTTCCATTGGGTCGCCAGTGGAAGATGATGATTTAGTCTCAGTGACCTTGAATGGTCTAGGAAAGGATTATGCACAGTTCCGAACATCCATTTCCGTCCGTGAAAGATTTCCTGATTTTGAGGAGTTGATTGCTCTTCTAATTTCTGAGGAGCAGAGAAATGGTGGTGCATCTTCTTCAGGAGGAACTTCAAAAGAAGCTGTCTTCTACTCAAACACTGGAAGAGGTAGAGGCAGAGGTAGAGGAGGCCGATATGGAGGCCGTGGTAGAAATCAGAATATGCAGCAAACTCAAGAAAACCAGTCCTATAGAGGAGGATGTGGTAACTCTAGAGGCAGGGGGAGCCAAAGAGGTCGTGGTGGATGGCAAAGAGGCCAAAATGCAAACAATAATGTTGAATGCTACTACTGTGGTAAAATGGGTCATATGGCTAAAGACTGCTATAAAAAGCAGAATGACATCATGAATGGAAAACTGCAACAAGGGAATTATGCATCTTCTAGTAGACAGGGTGATGACAGAAATGAGCATTTGTTTATGGTGCAACACATGAACAATTCTGTGACAAGTGCAGAAGAAAGCAACGATGTGTGGTATGTTGACTCAGGTGCATCAAACCACATGACAGGTCATGCAGAATGGATGGAGGATGCAAGGAAAATGGAAAAACCAAGATTTGTGGAGACTGGTGATGATATTGCATATCCTATTGTGCAGATTGGAAAAATTCCTTTGTCTATGCAAGATGGGAAAAAGAAATACCTGTCCGATGTATTTCATGTCCCGAATATCACCAAGAATCTGATTTCTATTGGTCAAATGGTTGAGCAGGGCTTGCAGGTCAGATTTAATCCTCATGGATGCTTTGTTGAGGATATGAAAAATAAAGGTCGCTTGATAGCAAAAGGAAAGAAGAAGGGCAGAATGTTTACGTTGGATGCAGACATGTTTGAATTGAGTGCAACAATGTTTGCACATGGGACTGGTGTAGTTGCAGATATTGATATCTGGCATAAACGCATTGGTCATGTTAATGTACAGCGACTTAAATCAATGCAGTCCCAAAATATTGTTGCAAGATTGCCTAAATTCAAGGTTGCATAAATGCATAAGGTATGTGAAGCCTGTCAGTTTGGAAAACAGGCAAGGAAACCATTTCCTAGACATGTTCAAGAGAGTAAGAAGCCATTGGAATTAATCCACTCTGATGTGTGGACTACTAAAGCTGCATCTCTTGGAGGCTGTCATTATTTTGTCACTTTTATTGATGACTATAGCAGAAAAGTTTGGGTGTATTTTATGAAGAAGAAAAGTGAAGTGTTTGGGCATTTCAAAACTCTTAAAGCTATGGTTGAAAAAGAAACAAGTCTGCAAATAAAATGCCTAAGGTCAGATGGAGGGGGAGAGTACCTCTCAAATGAGTTTGCAAGGTTCTTGCAGGAGCATGGCATAAAGCAGCAATATTCATGTAGTCATACCCCACAACAAAATGGAATTGTAGAAAGGAAAAACAGGCATATTGGAGAGGTATCTCGTGCCATGCTCAACGAAAAAGACTTGCCAGATTTTTACTGGGCTGAAGTAGTTGCTACAGCAGTCTACATAATGAACAGGACTCCCACTGCAGCAATACATGGGATGACTCCAAAGGAGAGGTATACTGGTAGGAAACCAGATATTTCTCATTTGAATTTTTTTTTTTGCATTGCCCATGTACATGTGCCAGATGAGTTGAGATCCAAGTTGGATCCAAAAGCTGAGAAGTGCATCTTTATTGGTTACTCTCTGCAGCAGAAAGGATATAGATGCTATAACCCTTCTACTCGTAAGTTTACAGTGAGCAGAGATGTTGTTTTTGATGAGATGAGTAGCTGGTATAAACCAGTAAATGTGATTGATGATGTAGATGCACAAAATGGTAATGCTGCACAGAATTCACAGCAGCAGTCACAAAATATTAGTGGACCTGGAGCGTCCTCTAGCAATGGTTCACATTCTTCGCCATGGACAGGCAGATTGAGATCAGGAGAATCTTCTCAAAGCAATGCAGATAGTGGTATGCAGGTATCACGAAAAGGAAAATAGAAGGTTGATCAGCCCATGTTTGATGTGAATGCAGGTCACTCTTATGTGGACGGTGAATCCAGTGGCTCAGAACAGAGCATTGATGATGAGTTCGGTATTCCTTCTATTGTTACACCTGGAGTAAGGAAGACCAGGGATGTTTTGAGAGCACCTGGGAGTGAACCTACTTTGCGCAGGTCTACGAGAGCTAGGTATCCTGTGGATAGGCTGAAATATGATGGATTTACAGCCATTCACTATGCATATATGGTTAAAGTGATAAATGAACCAGAACCCACTTCTTTTGAGGAAGCCATGGGAAAAGAAAAATGGGAGAAAGCCATGGATGAAGAAATGGATGCCTTGGAAGCAAATGCTACATGGGAATTGGTACCTTTGCCTAAAGGTAAAAATGCAATTGGCTGTAAGTGGGTTTATAAGGTGAAGCACAATGCAGATGGTTCTGTGAACAGATACAAGGCACGATTAGTAGTCAAGGGGTATGCACAAACATATGGCATTGACTATGAAGAAACATTCAGTCCGGTTGCAAGGATGGAAACCGTAAGAGCAGTCATTGCTATGGCTGCATCAAAGGGATGGTCTTTACATCAGATGGATGTAAAGAATACCTTCTTGCATGGTGATTTGCAAGAAGAGGTCTATATGGAGCAGCCACCAGGTTATGTGCATGTTGTTCATCCTGAGTTTGTTTGCAGGTTGAAGAAAGCCTTGTATGGCTTGAAGCAAGCACCTAGAGCATGGTCTGACAAGATAGGACAGTATCTTGTCACTATTGGCTTTCAGATTTCCAAGGCAGATTTCTCATTTTATGTGAGAAAAATAGAGAAAGGTATTATGCTACTTGTCATTTATGTTGATGATTTGATTATGATAGGTGACA